>NC_090921.1:302480756-302782668 GCF_040938575.1 Ambystoma mexicanum
GATTTGTTCTGGTGCATTTAAATGTATATTGCTTGGAGTTTGCTGATTGATGAATACACCAGCTCCTTGATCCTCTGCCAAATATGACCCGTCCTTCTCTCCCTCCATTTCCTTCGTGTTTCGAAGTCTCATTGCTGGCATCCAAGAGAATTCCCTCTTTTAATGGGAGGATCCTAAACGGAGGTCAGGGAAGCAAGGGCTGATTGCAATAAATGTTTCTCCCCACTCGTCCGTTCAGATTTTGTCAAATCTTGATGCTACTTGCACTTGGAATGAGGAGGATTCACCCTCCGTACCCGACCACCAACTGTTTGTATCTCGGGTCACTTATTGAGATCTAAATTTTATATCAAATAAATGCACCTTATAATTTGGCTTCCTAATAGTATAGAAAAAAAAGGGGGATATCGTCCACAGAGCCAGTCAAGGTGATTATAGCGGAGTGAACTGTTAACAGTTGCTGTTCCAGTCTGTTCTATTGATTTGGTGCAGCGGGATCAAAGGAGATGACTCCCACAGTCTCCCGCTCACACCGATTTCTACTTTGATGATAGTATATGTGAGTCCTACCTTTTTTCCTTTTTTGTTTCCCTCGGCCTCGTGCCTGTTATGGTCCCGCAGCCGCAGCTCAGCACCCCAGCAAAACAGCGCTATGAAACGCTTCCGCCCTTTTCTCCTTCCGAGCTTCTCGCCGCAAGGGTCAGCTGGCTCTGTTTTATGCCGCTCCCCCTTGTGGGCTGTCACGAGCGTTACCAGAATGCAAAGACTGATTGTGGATTCTCCCCCGCCCGCGTCAGCCCACGGGCTACGATTATTTATTTTATTGATTAATTACTCTGTTCTCCTTTTGCTACGTACTTTCCACTTCTCCCCCCCCTCCTTGCACTTTTCCCCTCCCCCATGCACTTGCACGTTCTCAATGTCACTAGGCCTAGTAAGATCGTTATGTTCTCCCCTGGTCGCCTCCCTTGCCTTGTCGAGCTCTGAAACACTTGTGTATGAGCGCGATAGAAATAAAATATCTATCAATTATTTTGAAAAACTTCAAGCTCTTCACAATTTATAGAATCCACCACCAGTTCGCGAGCGAGGCAGCACTCCCACTGCCCCTCCATGCCCCCTCAAAGAGCACGTACATAAACACTTCAGCCAGACACCCCTCAACATGAAACGGACCAGTTTCAATTTGATGACCCCAACCAAAGCCTCCAGGACACTGGAGCATTTTCAGACTCTGAGGGTCAAGAGGACTTACAAGAAGTAGATCATTATTATGACGTGGATGCCGTTTATTACCCCCCTCCAGATCATGCTGATCTGCCGTTGGCGGACTCCCCGGTTGATAACAGCTACAATTCAATGACGTGCTTCTCAAGGCAGCGATCATTTTCAAATCCAAACACAAGAAACATTAGGCGACAAGGACTTTGCCAAGGATATATTGGGTGACACAAAGGCAGCGACCCAATTTATCTCCATAGTGCAATCTCTGCAGAGAAGAATTCCCCCCCCCTAATGACACCAAACCGAACGCGGGCTGTAAACCCCTGCATTGAGAAAATGTTCAGTCCAGCGCCCTCTGACCCTACATCACAGGCCAATTAAAGCTAGACTCTCTGGTGGTTACCACCACAAGGAAAATGGGGCAAGAACCCCTCTTGCATCATCAGAGGCACCCCCGGACAAAGAGCAACAAAATAAACACTTTCGGAAAGTGGCTACCGCTGTGGCATATCTGGCAAGAATTGCTATTAATACAACTCTGCTGTCCAGCTACAACTGCCCTAAGTGGGTGGAAATATCCACATTAATGGCTTTGGTTCCAGAGCCACTAAAATCCCAACTCTCCCTTGCAGTAGCGGACGGGAAGGCTGTATCTTAAAAAATAATTTAGACGCTGCAGTTAATGCTGGTAGAATTATCACAGAGTGCACAATTATAAAGTGCCACGCATGGCTGTGCCAGTCTGGTTTTAAATTGGAGACCCAGGCAACCCTCCACAGTATGCCGATCAAGCCTAATGTTCTCTTTGGCAAAGCAGTAGAGGATGCTCTCAAAACGGCAAAGGAAGAATATGACATCTTAGAGTCGCTCAGTCAGCTTACAAACAAACCCTCAGGCCAAAGGGGTAGTCATAATTTTCATCATTTTAGGCGACAAACGTCGCAAAAATGAAGTGGTTACAGCCAGGGTCAGGGTTCATCCTGGTGTTCCACTCCAGTCCTCTCTGGGCTTCCACAGGGGCCAGCGAGGATCTTCAGGCCGGGGCAGATCCTCATCCTCCTCCAGAGGTGTATTCACACCCCCAAAGCACCCGCTTCAGGTCCCATCCCCTCCCCTCCCATGCCACTCCAGTAAGACGTCGTATAGCACACTTCCACCGTGGTGGGCGGTTGTTGCATAGTTACTCCAAAGACCCTCCTTCCACCCCCGCGACAAAAGACCACCACGAAGGAGGAACATCGCATACTTCTGGAAGACGTGGAAGCGCTGCTGTTAAAGGACGCCGTCAAAATCGTCCCGGTGAATCAGGCAGGGAGGGCCATCTATTCAACCTAAGTAAACGAAATTGGCAAACAAGGAAGGCGAGACTCAGCACAAGGACCTGAATTATAGAGAGTGGTGTGAGGAGCGCTGCGGGTGGGTGTGGGGACTTGCCTAGTCCTCCACCAATAAGACAGAACCAAGTTGTTTTTACAGACACACTGCGCGCACACACAATATAAATTGCAGTTGGTGTATGTTTATTTCCCAAGAAGGTAGCCTGACCAGTGGTTCGAGCACTTGCTCTTCTAGTTAGGCTGAGTAGTGGGAAGTCTTGAATAATATCACAATAGATGTGGTAAGCAACAAAGAATAGAAGAATCGTGGGCTCCACTTGATATGCAGTTGCAAGGACAATTGAAAGCGGAATCGCGTGAAACAGCGTCTCGAAAGATCACTGTTACAGCCGAGACGCTGTTTCACGCGATTACGCCAGAAAACGAGCAATGCCCAGACTTCACGTCCAGGTTTCCCCAAACAGACTCCAAGGGGAACACCCTATGGATGAGTTGGTTAGGGAAATTTGCCTATACTTCCCCCAACTCCTCTAATGAACACAGTGGTTAACAAGAATCACAGGGAACAAGTGATGCTTATCCTAGTTGCTCCCATGTGGGCAAGCAAACCATGGTATCCAAATCTGCGCAAGCTGCCGATGTGCGATCCAATAAAACTCCTGTGCCAGCCCAACCTGCTTTCCCACCACGGGGGAACAACATTACATCCTAAACCTCACTCACTGAACTTGGCAGCATGGCTCCTGAGGTCATAGAGTATCTTAATTTACCGCAAAGGTGCATGGATATCCTTAAGGAGGCACGTAAACCAAACACCAGACACTGTTATTTCTCCAATTGGAGAAGATTTGTAATTTGGTGCCAGTCAAATCAAATAAACCTGATGGAATGTACTCAACTCACTTTCTTCACTACATGCTGCACCTGTTAGACTCTGGATTAGAATTTAACTCAAGGTTCACCTGGCAACGCTATCCGCATACACCACCTCTCAGAGTAGTATCATGGTGAAAAGTACCTGCCATTAAGGTATTCATGGAGGGAGTAAAGAGACTCCACCTTCCTGTATCAAACCCGCCGCCAGACTGGGACCTCAATGTAGTACTTGCAAAACTCATGGGAGTACCCTTTGAGCATATGCAAACGTCAAGCCTTAAACATCTTGTATATAAAACTGCTTTCTTGGTGGCAATCGCCTCCATAAGGAGTCAGTGAACTTCATGCATGTTCACTGCAAGACACTTTCTTTGCTATCCACAAAGACAAATTGTTTTTAAGAACACACCGTAGGTCTTCACCTAAGTTAATTTCCAAATTCCACATAAACCAATCCATAGAGCTACCGGCCTTCTTTTAGAACCCAACTAGCTCAGCTGAGATGAAACTCCATACACTAGATGTAAGGAGGGCGGTCCTTTACTATGTAATCATGACCAGACTGCTCAGCAATACAACCAACTGTTTTTCTCTGTAGCACCAGGCAGAAAAGGAGACCGCATTTCAGAGAAGCAAAACACTGCCTTTCACACTTAGAGCTCAATCCACAAGGGGTACAGGAGCTACTCTGGCTTTTATAGCAAACGTTCTGCTGGACGCCATTTGCAAAGCAGCTACATGGAGCTCAGTACACACCTTCACTCCGCACTTCTGCATTGACGCACTCTAAAGCGGATATTCAGGTGGGACATGCAGTTCTAAAACCTCTCTTCACCACTGGACCTTCTCACAACCCACCACCTTCTCCTAACTGCTCGCTAATCTATGCATAGCATGTGATCTAAGTAGAGTCCACAAGCCTCCACAGGATGCAATACTTGTAGCATGGTGCATCTTGTGCTACACTGATGCGGAATCCACAAGGATTCCAGACGGAGAATGTGGAGGTGGAATGCGGGACTCAGAGGACAGAAGCGACTCCCTCCAGAGACTCCTTCCCTATTCCCCATTATGCATACTTATAGTAACTTTATAACTTACATAAATAATAAACCTAAAGACATTATAAATATCATCTCTGTCCTGTGCTTCATACCACAATTGGCGACGAGGAAGTTCGGAACTTCGATCCCCTGGGTGAATTGAACAGAGAAACCACCAGGTGAGCTTGAAATGACCCTGCCTTTTGCATATTTAAGGAATATTGGTGGGTTATTTAACGGCCAACTAGTCAAGTCTCCAATATTCATATTTATTAGCTTGTATGAACTCGCGTTTACAGTTTGTAATGTGCGCGAGTGTCTCGAGCTGCAAGATAAGCGTAAGCACTGCTGTGGAGCCGATTGCGAGCTCGCAGTGCAGAGTGAGTCAGCGCTTCAGAGTAAAGGACCCTATACGTCATGACACACGGCACGCTATAGCGGCCATTTTGTATTGTTAACGGAGCGTGCTATGGTGACAAAGGCCCTGTCTGCATATATTGTTTACACCGCTCTGCAAAAGAGTAAAGTGGCAAATATTTATTGTAGCAGCGCCCGTGTACATTAGCTGGATTGCTCCTGCTCCTACTCGTCGCAGTACCACATTTCCGAGGATTTGTCAGATTGCTCATGCTCCTACTCGTCGCAGTACCATTATAGTGCATAATAATAAATATACGCATATATAGTACCACGAAAGCGTGAAATTGGGAGCCATAGAAGGTTGCTGCTAGTGTCTGTGGGAACCATTGGCCCTCGCACTGTGCGACCAACGTTGCATGCCCAGCAACTCCTGCTCAACTAGTCTACTACGCAGCTCGATCTACTCCCTTTAATCCTGCATGACTCCACCACCAGTGTCGTACTGTGACATATGTGCACTCACTTTAGCCGTGCCATCACCATGTTGCTATGGCACAAGAAGCACCCAACAATGAACACACTGACTACATCGCCCGCTGCACGAGCGGTCGCCAACGCTACCACTGGTGCCAGATCTAATGATGTTGCTCATATGGATCTGCACAATGCCCACGCCCATATGCCTCGTCTACCTTTTTGAATTGCTCCAACACGTCCGTCAAAGATGCCACCGCCTACAGCTCTCACAGCTGATGTCTGTCCCGATCAAAACCGGCTTCATTTGAGTCTTCACCCAACGAATCAAACTGCACGGCATGCGCATGCTCGAACTGCACTGACCAGCCTCTATACTTGTAATGACAATAACCCTCTGCTTACCGCTCCCTTTGAGTCAATTGTGTTGCCTGTTCCTTGCGTTACTGATAATTGCACTCCGCTCCCATTGAGCCAAATATGCTGCCTGCTCCTTGCTTTACTGATAATGCCCAACTGCTTACCGCTCCCATTGAGCCAAATGTTGCCTGCTCCTTGCATCAGTGATATTGACAAAATTATGCAGCATGTCATCAAAAATGAGCGCCTAAATCACACTGAGCGCAAAAGCCCAACACCCTGTGACACACCTCAACCCCAAAACAAGACTATATAAGCTGCCAGGTACAATGAGACTAATCCTCCCCTCACTTGCCCATGCATCCCAGCCATCATCGCGCACAAGCCAGCAGAAAGTGAAACAGGATACCGTTCGCCTTACCTGAATTCTGCAGCCATGTCTGATGTTGACCCTACACCGACCATTACCACTAGTGAGACATCCATCAGGGGCGGACATAACGCAATGTCTCTGTTGGCCCATTCCCTCGACATCTCTGACCTTATCACCATTAACCAACTTGACCTACTTGCAGTCACAGAAACCTGGCTGCATGCAGCAGCAGGCCCAGCACTCTCACTAGCCATCCCTGAGGGATTTACAATATACAGGAAAGACAGAACCTCAGCCAAAGGAGGGGGCAGGCGTGCCACCCTGATCGCTAAATCTTTGTCCCTCAGAGAATCATCAAACCAACGTTTCCCTTCAGAGGAACTACTCTCACTTAAACTTTCTCTTCCGAACACTGCTACCACCACCATCCATATCCTATATAGACCACCAGGCCCACTCCAATCATTCAACGAGGACATAGCTCTCCTTGTATCCAGGATTACCAAGCCCTCATCTAGAATCATTATTCTAGGGCACTTTAACATTGGCCTCTACAACAGCCTAGATCCTAATGCAACTGTGATGCAAAACACAATTGCCGCTCAAGGAGTCGCCCAGCGCATTGAACTGCCAACCCACGACAAAGGTCAAACCCTAGATTGGCTCGCCGACATGAACGTGTCAACCAACATTACGGCTAACTCCCCTTGCCCGTGGTTAGACCACAACGCCATCCCCTTCTCCATTCCCAAAGAAACCTTGCCCAACATTGTTCCACATCTGGCCCCAGCATCTCTCGCAAGAAACACTCAATATCAAACGCACCAACTTGCTCCCTCTGCTAGGCCCAATCACTGAGTACACCCACTCATCGGCCAATCCAACCGCTATGGTAGATCTATATAATGCCACAATCTTCCAAGCCATTGACAAAATCGGCCCACTCACACTGTAAACCTAAACCAGCAGCTCATCTCAACTCTTGGTTCTCGCCTAACCGTAAGGGTCTAAGATCCAACAAATGCGCCGCAGAATCTCTCTGGAAAGCTTCACCGTCGAAAACCAATAGAGATCTGTTCCTCACCTCTGCAAAAAAGTACAAGCAAGCTATACTCCAAGCAAAGGGCTTCACATACAATGAGCGAATGGTGAATGCCAAATCTGGCAGCAAAGAATTATTTACTATATTGAGTTTACTCGAGTCACCAACTGATACACCAGAAACGTGTCAAAAAGATTAAACCTGGCGTACCAATATATAGAACGCCCTCACAGACAAAATATCAATGCTTCAAACCAAAATCGCCAACAAAAAAGACAAGGTTACCATGCCAGATATTGTCAGACACCCATACCACAGGAAAACCCCTTCATCTATTCGAATTTTGGCCAGTCTCTACAATGGAGGTTATCAATATTATCTCCAGCCTAAAACCCTGTAGATGTCAAGATGACATCTACCCCGCCACATGTATCAAAGACTGTCACAGAACTTGCCCCATTCATCACCACATCAACTCCTTTTCCCAAAGCACTGTCCCCAAGAACATAAGTAGCGTGGGTCCTATAAAAAAACATTGCTTGACCTGAACACCCCTACCAATTACCGCCCCATTACAACAATCCCCTTACTTCTGAAAATCCTAGACCGTGCCGCCTACTAACTTCAAATTCAAGAACATCTAGAAACAAACAATCTCTTAGATCTTCGTCAATCGGCCTTCCGGCCTAGACATGGCACTGAAACAACGCTCCTTCACCTTTAAAACCAAATGGAAGCCATTATTGACAACGGTAACCTAGCTATCCTTCTTGTCCTAAACCTCTCCGCAGCCTTTGATTTAGTGAACCACAAAATACTGTCGTCACTTAGCCAGCGGTGCCCAATTCTCATCGAAGGCTATCTCATGGACAGACTATCCTTTCAGAGCGTACAATGAGTGTTCTCTAGCATAGCAAATGCGGCCCCAGTTCTCTGCGGCTTGCCCCAAGTATCTTGCATGTCACCAACGCTGTATAACATTTTTACCAAGCCTCTGTTTGATCGCCTAGATTAACTGAGTGCCTTACACTAATTACGTGGACGGCACGCAGATCCTACTGCACCTCTTGGGAGACTATGACAAAGACCCCACTATACTGAACCTCTATCAAATGTGCCAATCTTGGATGGCCCAACATGAACTGTCTAAATGACAAAACCGAATTACTACTGGTTGGCACACAAACCAGTGTAAAAAAACCTGACCCCAGATACAAATTCTTCATAATACACTGGAACGCCATCACCGTCTCAAAGTCAAAACACTGGCCGTGTACCTTGACTCATCGTTCACCTAAGCTAGACAAGTCAACGCAACTGTCTCATCAGCAGCCTACACGGCTAAGCTCATCAACGCTTGTAGACCTTACCTCTCACCTGACAGCTGTCTGACCTTAGCTAGAGCCCTCATCCTGTTGAAACCAGACTACTGTAATGTTCTCCTGGCTGGCTTCAGGTCACACAAAACAATGCCCTTCGTGATGCCTTAAACATCCCCATAAGAGAGCATATCTCGGAAATCACTCTTATCACGCTGGCTGACGGTCCAGAATCAGATTCAAAACTATGGCGATTACCCATGAATGTCTAACCATCACAGCACCCAAATATCTCACCAACCTACCAACAAACTACTAGGCCCATACACGCCACACCAGCTCACCTCTCACTGTGACCAAATTCAAAAGAACCAAAGCCTGGGGTCTCAACTTGCCAGTAGTAGTAGCAAAAGGCTGGAACACCCTCCCTCTAGCCATTAGATCTGACTCATCCCACTCCTCATTCCGCAGAAAACTCCAAGCCTGGCTCCTCTCACAGAATCTGTATTATTCCTACCTTTGCATTAACCCCCACACTACAAACTGTATATGTATCCTGCCTAACTGTACCAAGCACTGAACTTTCATATTGTAAATTGTATATTGCAATTTGTATATATTGTAGATTTTGCAAATCTTTACTTGTAAATTGAATGACTGCATTGCATGTTGCCTGTGGTTACACTTGTAAATGTTCTTGCCCTGTATCTCCAGCGCCAAGATGACCGGGTTAGGTGCGCTCTACAAATGCTAAATAAATCAAATAAATAAATGGGCTGTCTGTGGGTCAGCTATTTTAGGAATGCCAGGGGGAATGTACAATGTGAGTCCGGGGATTCTTGAGACGACTTTTGGTGGGACTTGGAGATGGGAACCTATAGCAGAAGGATCCCTAACCCTTTACTCCCATGTAACTTTCCTGCCTGAGTTCTAAGCATTAAATTATATTTCCTTTTTGTACTTGCCCGACTCATGTGTGGTTCCTGGGAGCTGGCATCTTACCTGAGGTTCCCAGATACTACACATACTTGGGATACTTAAGAACACAAATCCAGTTGTAAATATATGGCAATTCCCACAGAAGAGCAATAAAGCATTCATACCCATAATCAACTTTGTTTTATATAAAAATACACATTTTGAATGGATTGTGTCCCACAACGTACTCCACATCTTTGACATGTAATGTCCACAGCTGTGTACTTGGGCAAACTTTTTCGGCAGAGGGCATCCTGTGTCGATGGCGGCAGGTCGATGTCTCTTGAAAGCCTCCGCCAAGGGCGACGTCACCGGATGTTATATGATGCACTCAGTTTCGTTTTTTCTGCAAATGTTTTTTCTTTGGAGACTCGGCGCGTCTCGTGTATTTCTTGTGAATGTCCTCTTCAACCCCTCTTGACTTCAAGACTTGCTGGGACTGCAAGTCGAAAATGTCGATTACTGACCCGCATAGCATTAGTTTGTAGTGCTTGAGTGAGAGTCGCGACACAAACTAAATGCCAGTCGCTGACTGCTAAAGCCTTGCGGGAGCGTAAGAGGCAGCTTCAGGTAGGTGTTCTAAACCCAGTAAGTCCCGAAAATCGAAGTCCAAGGGGATGTCTACCGACGATTCGAGAGGTAACTGTCGAGAGGAGTCCTGGGGTTCTCGGTCCGGGATTGGTTCCTGCCATTCGTCGTCCTCGTTTCGGCATTCTAGGAAGCGCTGTCACTGGTCGCCTTCCCTGTCCTCCTCAGAGGATGGAGCCGCGAGGAAAGTGGCTTGTCCGACAAAGTCCTCGACGCCGCAGGTATGGGCTGCCTTTCGAGAGCAGACATTAGTGATTTTTCAAACGCAGGGCACAGTTCCGTCTACTCCATCTGATGAAGCCAGCAAGGAATGGTCTCGTACCGTGGCTCGCATGCCTTCATGCTTCTCGGGAACCTTCGAGGTCCCGTTTGGACAAGGCTCAGGACAGTCGCAAGAGACATGCTGCCCGGTCTCAGTCCTCGTCTCCAGCGAGACCGCATAAACCAGGTAAGGGCTCAAGGTCGGCGTCGACTCCGTCGGCACTGTGTCCTTCAGATACCAATGTCGAAACTTTGCCTTCATTCCAGCCCTCGGTGCCGTTGTCTACGCCAAAGCCAGTGGCACTCTCGACGCCGAAGCCTTCATCACCCTCGACGCCTTCGGGGCTTTTTGCCCGAAATTTAACGTTGGAGATCCCTGATACTGTGGAACCTCCAAGGAAGGCTCCTTAGAAGTCTGTGAGGCCTGTGGTGGACTCCAGACCGTTTTCTGTCCCGAGGCAGGGCTTTTCCTTCCCTCTAGATGACATATGAGGAGGAGGAAAGGTCAGACTTTGATATGGACCCTGTTGAGCCTGATGTGGCTCTCGTCTTTTCTGGAGAGTCGGTTTAGGCAAAACCTTCATGATGCCAGTAGTTTGCACACTTCTCCACTTCTCCGGAAGTCGAATTTGGCGAACCTGGGGCTCATGCTGAATCGTCTTACAGGAGGCTCATGGCTAGGGTCACGGGGTATCTCGACTGGTTCAGTCCTCCTGAAGATTTTGTGCAAGATGATTTAATGGACATTTTAGATCAAGGTCCGTCCTCTGACCCGGTGTTACCTTTTCATCTGACATTACAGAAAAGTGTGGCGGCTGCTTCGCAGTCACCGGAATCTCTTTTGGCTGTTAACAAATCGTTAACCAAAGAATACTGCCCTTCCGGTTGCGACTCCAGCTACCTTTCGTCTCACCCACTCCTGAGAGTTTGGCAGTTCAGGTGGCTACGGCCACATCTGGGTAGGCGGTGTACCCTACCATCCCTCCTGATGGGGATGACAAACGCTTCGACGGTTGGGCACGCAAGGTGTTTTCTGCGGGGAGTATGGCATTGAAGTCTGCCAACTCCACTTGTGCCCAGGCAAGGTTTTCACACACTGTGGAATTGTTTCTCTAGCGGCTGAGCATTTTCCCGAAGGGGAAGAAAGGGATGGGTTCCTTGATCTCGTGCAAGATGGCAAGGATGCCATGTATGAATCCCTTCAGTTGGGTTTGGACATGGCCGTCAGTGTTAGCCGGTCCATGGCTGCAAGCACCGTTATACGCAGAGGAAAGGACGGGGACCGTGCCGGGACTCGCTGGAACCACTGCTGGGTTTGGGGATGGTCAAACCACATGGGAGACTGCTCATCAAGGCCAGGGACATCACCCTGACCCTCCTGGAGCGCTGGCTAGGCTGCATAACAGCTTTTCCCCTCTGTGAAAGGCTGGGTACCCTGCTGGGGTTCCCTGGGACTGCCGCTGGGCTTGATTGTACAGTCTGCCCCTAAGAAGGAGTTCATGAGATGCCCCTCCATCCATTTGGGGGGGGGGGCCACCCTCCTTTTCATTAGGAACATCACTGGTGGTTTAGGGTTCCCCCAGGCGCCCCACTAAAAACATTTTCTTGGTTTGTTTTTTTTGTTTCGCCCCTTCCCTAGGCGCTGATGGGCACGTTCGTGTTCCCATCTGCCCCCATGGTGGAAAACACGTACTGCCCCGTGCTTTGGGGGCCAGAGGGGAGAGGGCCACTTACATAGTAAGCAGCCCCTCACCCCCCAATTCAAAAACAGATCCCTGGTGGTTTAGTGGCATTGCTCGGCGTGGATGCATCACGGAAGGTGTCGTTGCAAAGGGGAGCGTCTCCCTTTTACAACTTCACTTCTCTCGATCTCAATGGCACAATGTGTGAGATCGGGAGAGAGGAAGGTTAAAACCTACCTTCGAATAGATTGTGTAAGTCCTTCAGGAGATCTTTGCCCTTTGGGGAACCGTGCAGGTAGACCTGTTCGCGACCAGTGCCAACCGGAAGTGCGAAAGGCACTGCTTAAGGGAATTTCCTTCGAGAGGCGCTCTAGGAGACATGTTTGTTGTGGATTGGTCATTCCCGCTTCGGTAAGAGTTTCCTCCGAACCGTGTCATTCCTCAAATTCTAAGGTGGTTACGGAGGTTTGTGTCGCACATGATCCTCATTGCTCTGGATGGGTCAGGGGAGCGTGGTACCCGGACTTTCTGGGAATGTCCATCTGCCCTCCAATAGGTCTTCCACAAAGAGTGGCTCTTCTCTCGTGAGAGGAAGGTCGGGTTCTCCATCCAGACGTCAAGACACTCCGCCTTCATGCATGGTTTCTGAGAGGCTGAGAAGGCCAGCAACAAAGTCTTTGTACTGCTGCTGTTGGAACAAATTCTGAAGCAGGTGCAGGGACAAGAATGTGGACCCTTGGCTTTGCAAAACACCGGAAGTGTTATCCTTTCTGCTATACTTGGCCAATCTTGGGGCTCCAGGTTGGGACCGTTAAAGGTTATTTGGCAGCGCTTTCTATCTTCAAGCGCTCATCTAAGGAAACTTCATATTTTAAGATAATTTATGATGTTCCCTCCATCTCCCTTTCAGGTTCCCGTTTGAGACCTTAATCTGGTTTTAAAGTGTCTTTTGTGTGCACTATTTGAACCACTCAATTAAAGACCATCTTGATGGTAGAGTGAGTGAGATATAGGCACTAGCCTCTAAACCACTGTTTAGGACCAGGTCATCCTGAGTGTCAAGTGTTAATTTCTGCCTAAGGTCATTTCAGACTTTCATTTAGGACAAACGATTCTGTTACCCACTTTCTACCCACCACCACCCCCTGGCAAGGAGGAGAGGTTACACAGGCTCGACTCACGAAGGGCTCTGAGCTTCTACATTTCAAGGTTCTCAAGACTTTGTCCAGATGACCAGCTATTCATAGGCTATACGCGTAATGGACTGGGACAGGCTGTAACAAAGCAGACCTTATCCAGATGGATTATTCTGGCTATTTCCAAATGCTACAGGCTGGCGGGCAAGGATCCTCCAGAAGGCTTGAGGGCCCATTCCACTGGGGCATGGCTACTTCTGCATTGCAAAGAGGTGTCTATTAAGTGAACCTCTTGTAGGGGTATGTGAACTGGGACTTTTGAATGTCCATGGCGAAATAACTGGCTCCATACCTTTCACTGCATGTGTTAACTTGTTGTTTAGCATTACCTGTGCATCTGCTCTGCAATTGCTTTCTGCCTCCATTTGTATTTCTGCCTATCCATTGTAATTCTATTATTTCTGAGTTTTCACTTACTCTCTTCGACTCAACCTACTAGGCCTCCTAGTGTGTTTAACTGAAACTGTGCAGTGCTGCCATTCCTCCCTCACTCCTTGGCTAAACCTTAGCCCTCCTATGGCTCTCTCCATCTCTTCCATATTCTCCAACTGCTTCACTATCACCTATCCACCTTCTCTCTCCAAGCCCGGCAGGAAAAAGCACAAAAAAGATATCCTCGGTGCAAACCCTGGACTTCCCATTTCCGACAACTATGTCAGTGCTTCCGCTGGAGAGGTTTTCACTGATATCCTTCTTTGTTCCATCTCCTGATCGCTGGACCTCTCATCTCCACTCTCTCTCCTTCCTCACACTCCTCTGTTAATGGTGGCACCAAGTGGGAAGTCGTTTTGGCTGGCTTCACATCCTCTCATTGCTTTGTTAATGTCTATCACACTGGCACCATTCTGGTTCAGGGTCCCCAACCCAACCTCCTTCTCTTTGACTGCATCCTGCCTTCTCTCATTAACTTCCTCCCTTCAGCTGCATCTCTCTTCTACCCTTTCCCTCCCTTTTCTGAATGGTGCAACATGACCATGTACCCCTCATCAGAAATCCTTCAAAAGCTCAGACCACCTCCACCTGGCGACTCAATGCCTGCTCAGCCAACAATGATGCTTCTGACATCGGTCTCCTTGAAGACATTGACCTCGGCATACTCCTACTGAGACTTGGTTCAATGCCAGCTCAGTCACTGCCTTTGAATCCTTCCTCACTGTTGGCTTGAAGACCATCTCCAAGCCTCGACCTCACCGCTCTGGCAGGGGGGGGGGGGGTTGCCTTAATCTTCCTGGAGTGGGTTCCTGCTTCCATCTTACCTACCCAGACGTATTCCTCTTTTGAATGCCTGGTTTGCAAATTGGTCACACCTTCCTCCTCCACCCTGACCCTCGCTACCATCTACCAGCCTCCAGGCGACTCCTCCTTATTCCTCTCTGAACCTCTAACCTTCACCTCCTGGGTGATTTCAGTATTCAACTGGATTCTCCTGGCTCTGCAGCCACTCTATTCACTGACCTCTGCTCCTCGCATTCCCTCTCCATTCTTCCTTCTCGGCCAACCCACACAGCTGGGCACACTGGATGGCCTCATACTCTAATTTCCCTTCCCCCCACGCCCTCAACCAGTCACTCCTCTCTCCTGGACAGACCACTCTCTCCTCATCCCATTTAGGTCCCATTGGCCCCCTCAAGACCCCTCCAAAAGCTGATCAAACATCGTTCACTAAAACCCAACCTATGAAACGAGTGACTGCACCTGCCTTTGCCGCCACCTTCTCTTCCTCTCCCCAGCCACCACTCCCACCTCTGACTCTTCCCTCAGCATCCTTTATCTTTCCATCACCAACACTCTTGCCCCAGTCATGAGGATCCGTCTGAAACCTGCCTATAAGCGTAACAATTGGTACGACACCGGACTGAAACGGAAGTGCAGGGTAGCAGAACGGAAGTGGAAAACCTGTGGCTCATCCTCTGACAAACTGTCCTGCCGCCTGCTCCAAAGGCAATACGGTCTCTCCATCCGTGCAAAGAAAAGAGCCCACATTCAGGTTCGGGTCTCGGGCACACCCAATAACTTGGCTGAACTTTTCAAAATCTGTAGGGAACTACCCCACCCCTCGGCTCCTCCCCACCTGCTCCTTCCCAGGCCCTCTGCAATGCACTGGCCTCAAACTTTGCCAACAAAACTCCAGACATTCTGACCATCCTCTCTACTCTCCCTCAGCCCCTGTCTCAGCCCCCGTCCCCGCCCCCTCCACACAACCCCCTGCCCTCTCCTTCATCCTTTTCCCCTGTCCCACCCGAGGAAGTTACCAGAGTTGTCCGCTCCATGAAGGTCTTTGCTAAACAGGTCTCCCCTTGCTCATCCAGGGCCATCAAGGATAACATTGACTCTCTTGCCCCCTGCTCTCGCTGATTTCTGTAATCACCTTTTTATCCCTGGATCATTCCCCTCACTCCCTCAACCACTCCCTTGTACGTCCACTCATGAAAAAAACCTTCCTCTGAACCTACCTGCCCTGCCAGCTATCTCCCTGTCTCCATCACCCCCTTCTTGGAGAAGCTGGTCTTGCCGCAACTTAACTCACACTGAACTTGTTGGTGGCCTCCACGACCATCAAACTGGATTCCGAGCATCCAGAGGCATGAAACTGCTCTTCTGAACACCCGTGAAGAACTGCTTGCATCTCTGGATTCCAATTCCCTAGCTGTCCTCATCAATCTCTCCTCTGCATTTGACAGTTAACCATTCCATCCTCATACAAAGGCTTCACGAAACACTTGGTATCTCGCAACATGCACTGGATTTGCTGTCCTCTTTCCTCTCCAACCACTCCTCCAAGTCATCCTGGACCCCTTCTCCTCTCCTACTTCCATCTTCTCCTGTGGTGTCCCTCAGGGCTCTATAATCTCCCCCTGCCTCTTTAACATACACCTTGCTCTCCTTATTGTCACCTTCTCAAGCTTCCAGTGTTATGCAGACAACATACAGCTCTTCAGACTCCCTGCTGACACTATTGCACCATCCATCTTCCATGACTGCCTATCTGCCATCCAGTCCTGATGCACCTCCATTGATCTTTGCATCAATGCATGTAAAACGTACATCCTTCCCATTGGGACCCCTGTTCCCTTCCTTCTTCCCCTCACTCTGGCCTTCATCCTTGGGCTCGCCCCCTACACCTTCAACTAAAGCCAGAAACCTTGGAGTCCTCTTCGGCTCCTATCGCTCCTTCCTCCCTCACACTCAGGACGTTGCAAAGAAGTCTAACTATCAGCTGTTCCTTCTCAAAGGAATTCTACCTTTTCTCACTTTCCCGCAGAGGCTCAATGTGACTCAACCCTTGTTCTCTCTAGAGTGGACTACTGTAACGGCCTCCTCCTGAATCTGGCTTCTCTGCAACCCCTTCAGCTTATCCATAATAGGGCAGCAAGACCGTTCCTTGGCCTTAAGCCCAGGGACCACATCTCTCCTGCGCTTAAGTCTTCACTGGCTCCCGGTTGCTGCACGGATTACATTCACATCCCTCTGCATCATTCACAAGGCTGTCTGGGCCAGTGCACCACACTATCTTCAACTTTGTCACTAAATATTCTCCCTCTAGACCACTTTGCTCCTCTGGCACCAACTCCTTGTGTGTAAAGCGCTTTGCTAAACAGAGGGCAGGGGATCGCTCTCTCCTCTGCGGGCTCCCTCTTTTGGAATAGCCTGCACCTCTCCATACACCTTAACAGGATCTTCTCAAATTCCGGAAGCTCCTTAAGACGACTTTTCCCTCTCCTTCCCTCCTTCTCTTCTCTGCTAATCTCACAGGTGCTGTATTGGTGTCCTTGGCCCTTATGCATCTTCGAGCCCTTGACCTCCCACACCAATTCTCCCTAGCGCCTTTCTGTCCACAGCACTTTGCATCTGCACACTCTCTGCCCTGGAGACTTGCACTTAGACCTCCCGCGACCCAGGCTGTGTAGCACTCCACATTCCTAGCACTTTGTCCATGGCTCACCCTCAAGCTCGGACTCCCCAGCGCTTACCCACACCCTCCCCCTTCTTCCTTTCTGCACTTGCACTTTTTGAATACTCGCAAGGCATTGTAGGTTCGTCTCTCCCCCTACTCCCCGCTGCTGTTAATATTGTGTTGTAACTTGTATTTCCCACCCTCCAACTGTGCCCTGTGGGCGCTTTGAAGCAGTAGGTGCTTATTGTATAAGCACCTAAAAAGCAAACAATAAATAAAATAAATAAAAACATTTGTGACGAAACTGTGGTCTACAATACGCACTTTCACTAAGCATTACTGTCTTGATTCTGCACTAAATCAAGATGGAAGCTTTGGAAAAGATGGCTTTCATTCTGTTCATGGACCCCATTGATGGTTTCCCAAAACACTGCTTTGGGAGTCTGTCAAAGATATGGAATACGTTGGAGGACACAATCCATTCGAAGAACAAGTTACCTGTGGTAATGTTCTTTCGATGGATGTTCCTCCCACGTATTCCTCATCGCCCTCCCAGCCTACCCCTCAGTAGAATTTGCATGCTATTACAGCTTTTGCTCCTTTAGAGCATAGCGCGGTCAAACCCGTGTTGATGCGGGTAGTTCTACTTGAGAATGACACGAAAAACCAGAACTGAAGCCAACGGGCGCTGCCGTGCTATATATACCTATGATGTCCTCCTTGAGGAGGCTCTCGAGGGAAATTGTTGACTGCATCGACGCACGGCGCCCTCTGCTGTAAAGAAATTTCTGAAGCTGGATATTGAAGATATAAAAGATCAAGAATACTTGGGAGGAACATCTAGTCGAAATGAAGGTTACCAGTTGTAACTTGTTCGCGTGTTTTTTTTTTTTTTTTTTTTTTTTTTTTTTACAACACAAACTTTCTTTGTATCAGTCTTGCATACTTATCAGATAATCCAATAGTAGGGCTTGTCTGGGTGGCTTGCGCTGCTGACACCTCTGGTTTGGACACATCGACTCACTAGTGCTGATGGGCACGGACACCTTCCTATATGTAACTCCTTGTTTTATTTGTTTGACAGAATTTGTATGTTTAGGTAGTAAATTGGACTGTGGCACCGCTTATCTGAATGCCCGGCTGTTGAGCTCCATGTACAACTTTGGAGTGGTTATTGTACATCTAATTATTTTTCTTTAATTTTGTTTTGCTTGCGAGTGAATTTTTTTTTTTTTATGGAATCACATTAATTTTTTCTCAATGTGGGTAGTTTTTGGGCAAGTATAAAATATATTCGAACTGTAAAATTGATCTATTTTTGTTCTCACTTATTTACAATTTGCAATTCATACAGTTTAAGATGCCTATTTTCCTATTTCACTGCTCCTCAAGTACAACTAACATAAACATCCCTAGAGCTGTGTGTGGGTGTGGGGGAGAAGGTAGTTTTTTGTCGGCATGTTTCCTGTTTGGGGGGGGGCGTTGGGGTGGGGGTGCAGGATAGGGTAATTTGTTTTTATTTTTCTACCTCCTTAAATGTTTTTTACATTTATTATTTTAAGCTTTTGCCTTTTTTTTAGCAATTACAGTGATCTGGTAGGCTGACTGCGAGCTCTGTTGCTCTCTGCCAGTCTTATCTTGCAGGTTGTTTTTTCACTTTTATTGCAACATTGTGAATTTTATTTCATGTGTGCTGTAGATAATTCCGTTATGATAGCTCAGTGAGTTGAGTGCTCGCTGCTTTGTTCTGTGTGATCTGCATATTGCAGGTTCCAATCCCGGCAAGAGCAACTCGGCCTTTCATTCTTCCGAGGTCGATAAATGAGTACCAACTTTGGTTGGGATGACAAATGTATGTGAATATGTTCTATGTACAGCGCTTGGGCGTAAGCGCTATATAAATAACTTATTCCGGCGCGCATCCGGAAGTGGGGCTGTGCTCACTGTTGCTTGGATTTGGAAGCTGGGGTCGTCGGCAAGCTGAAGCTCAGCCTTTTCTTTTCAGCGCGAAACGCGCAACATTGGGGACGTTTTTCTGTGAACTTGAGGCCACTCCTCCGGACCCGCCCATTGCCGGCCCACCTGCCCACAGCCTCTTCCACTTCCTTAAAAGCACTGGTGCACGCGCAACTCGCGCGCGCATCTGGAAGTGCGGCTGTTGGGCTGTGCTCGCTGTTGCTTGGATTTGGAAGCTTGGGTCGTCGGCAAGCTGAAGCTGAGCCTTTTCTTCTCAGTGCGAACCGCGCAACATTGGGGACGTTTTTCTGTGAACTTGAGGGTATTTATGCTCTTTACTCCCTCTCTGACTTAACTCTACCGCGGGTTTCGTATACAGGGGAGAGTACGCATTCTGGTTTCTTCTTCCTTCTAGCCACGCCTCCGGACCCGCCCATTGCCGGCCCACCTGCCCACGGCCTCTTCCACTTCCTTAAAAGCACTGGTGCACGCGCAACTCGCGCGCGCATCCGGAAGTGCTCGGAAGTGCGGCTGTTGGGCTGGCGGAGGGTGGAGGGGGTACGTTTTCTTTGGCTAGGAGATTCTTGACACAAGGCTGGTGTGTGTTGCTGCCCGGGGTCTGACTGGGCATACTTACTTGTATATGGTGTACTTCTGCTGGGTATAACTTGTAGTAACTGAGAAATGGGGAAAGTCAAACTTCCGCCCCGCAAAGATGCGAGGGCAGACTTCTTTATTGCGGTAAGCACCAGAAGGGCAAGCTTGGCTCGTGCAGCAGCTTTACTGCTGCCGGAGGCCAACGAGGAGGAGGTAGAATTACTTCAATGTGCTCAACAATGTTCTCAGCTGGAAAAACAGCCTCAGGACAACATTGACCCCTCGCAAGAGGCCGAATTCCTAAAAATTGCTCCAGAATGTTCTCTTCTCGAGATACAGAGTGAGGACATTATTGATCATTCCCAACCGCTGTTCGGAGATGACGATACAGTGAATAGTGTTCAGCCTAATGGGATGGGAATTAATACAAATAGAGTATGAGAATATCCAGAAACTGGATGACAATGATGTGCATGATAACTTGAATTATGATAAACTGCTAGATTTTTCTAATGGCACTACATTCGGAAAGGAGAACTCCACTAAAATCATTTCTGATTCTTCTCCCTCTGAATTTACAGTAATGACAATTTTCAATTGCCTTATCTTGTCTGAATTACGTAAGCAAACTGAGTTTTTGACCAATTTCACCTCTGATTTTAGAGCGTTACCAGATACATTATCAGATGCATTGCTAAAGTCTGAAGAAAATAAAGGAGCGGGGAGGTCAGGTCGGTGGATCTTACCAAGGCTCCCCTCACTGAAGAGATAATTCTGGTAGATGCCTCACAAGAACACGCACTAGACTCGATTGGGGTGGGGGAAAATACATCGTTGAGGTCACGGACCTAAGTTGTCTAGTTTCAAGAACTGGGACAAACGGGTCTGTGGATCCGATGACAGATTTTAAACTGTCTAAAAGACAGGTCAAAAAAATGGCAAAACAAAAAAAGAAAAATATTAACAAAATGGTTGAATGGGCAAAACATCTAGAAAATTCTTGACAAATGTTATTCAGGGGGCTGACATTGAGGAATCTCCACCTAGAGGAAACCCACAACTGCAGAATAAAATCATTTTAAAGGAGAACTGTTGGATCGCCAACAAGGGGATGGACCAAGCAACTGAAAGTGGATATGTACAAGGAGATCACCAACTATGTGAAGTAATGAAAAAGAAAAACCATAGGGATGAGGTATATGAAATTTTCAATGCAGCGCCCCAGCAGGAAATTATGTCTCGCATAGGGCGGTCTGTAAATGCTAAAGAGACAAACCTTTCAACACAAAGGGACGGACCGATGACTAAAAGTAATCCGAAGGGGATGAATGAAACACTTACTGATAAGGGCTCTGTAAGGAATATGATCCCCATTGCAGACAACAAGGGCTTGGGTAGTAGGGACTGGAAAATTCCTCAGGGAAATGAACTTAAAACCAACCCGAATTTGACCAGGGGCAATATAAATCCTTGTACCCAAGATCAGGGACCGGATGGGGGGGACAAATAACCTGTGTCAAACTCTGAGGGTAATGATGGGGTTCTGAGGGGTAACCCGCTCCAGCAGGATAACCAGAAACCGGAAGGGAAAACATATGAGAATGTTAATGATGAGGCCCTTTATCAAAACATCCTCAGTGTTAAGGGATAAACAGCAGCAGGATGTGCCCAAAAGTGGGATTGAACAGCGACCGAATAACAAGAGGGAGGATACATATGAAGAATATTGTTTGCGAATGAGGGGAGAGGATTATGGAAGGGAAAAGGAGATGGAGAAGGATCCGCTTCACTCGCATCAGATACTAGACCTGAGGGACCCGGTGAGACCGGACCTACCAGGCCTAGTTCTGACTACCCTATTTTTAGATCCGAATAATACCTCCCTCAATCGACCCTACATTTTCTCTATTGGGTCAGATTCCAAATTTAAGCCTGATTGAATCAACAGACATATATCTGGTCGATTATATACAAAGGCCACCTTCTCTTCCCCTCCCCAGCCACCACTCCCACCTCTGACTCTGCCCTCGGCATCCTTTTTCTTTCCATCACCAACACTCTTGCCCCAGTCATGAGGATCCGTCTGAAACCTGCCTATAAGCGTAACAATTGGTACGACACCGGACTGAAACGGAAGTGCAGGGTAGTAGAACGGAAGTGGAAAACCTGTGGCTCATCCTCTGACAATTATGTCCGTTTAGTGATACCATCACCTCTGGTCAGAAACCTTATGATGAAAGAAGCAGAAGAACTATATCGTAGGGGCTTCGATATCTTTGAATATCTTCAGACTCACTCCCATCCAACAGTGACAGCACAAAACACTGGCAGATTACAGAAGGAAGATCCTTCAAATAAGGAGGAAGGAGATGAGGGTGAGGAGAGGGATAAGGAGGAGAAACAGGACTGGAGATGGCTCGCTATGACTTTGAGAGAGTCTATCGACAGCCTTAAAAAAACTAGGGAAGCCACTTTAGTCAAGGTAAATGGTATATTAAAATTGTTAACCTGGAACTCAAGAGGTTTGGTTTATCTCCTACATGATGTGAATTTAATGAGGGACCTGGCACAATATGATCTACTCTTTATCCAAGAAACTTTGTCAAAGGGAGGGTTTTACAGTATGTTCTCTGTGTACAGGGGGGAGGTAGAGGTCATCCAAAGGAGGCCTCCTAATTGCAGCAAAAAACCACTTGAATCCCAAAATGAAGGGAGAATTATGGGAGAATGGGCATTTGCTCATCATTTTTTGGCTGTGGGCTTCTCACTGTTGTACAATAATAGGGACTCACCTTTTCTGTTAGTTAACATATATTGGAATCCGGCTGAACTCTCTGACAGGCAATTATGGTTGGAATTATGTAATTTAGGGTCCTTACTCCAGAACTGGTTGTTAATTAACATAGGGGGCCAGAGGGTGATCGCAGGTGATCTCAATGCAGTCATCCATGGTGCTTCTTTCAACGGGGATGTTTTGATTAGTAAGTTGGGGGAAGAATCCCAAATTGTTGATAACTCAATGTACAGGGGGAGGATGTGGTCCCATTTCGCAGAGATGTGGGGCTTGGAAATTTTGGTAAATCTACTTCCAACCTGGAAAGCCAGAGGCTGTCATTCAATAATTGATTACATCATTTGCTCAGGGGACTTGTTCAGGGAAACTCGAGAGCATTGAGACCACCTTTAGCGATCATTGTATCTTGTCTTTGGAAATATGTATTAAGGTACTTATTGAGCCTAAAACTGTGTTTAATTATAATATATAAATGTCAAGCACACAGGGAACCGAATTTCATGGACGGGGGAAAAAAAAAGTAGACAATTCACAGCTTTTGAGAATTTTTCAGAACTACAGAGGAGAAAGACCTATATGGCGAGTAATTTTACAGAATACATCGGTAGCTCTGTGGTTAAACTGGGCAATACTAATATTAGGGATAACCTACCGAGGAAAGACAAATCCCATAACTTTGATTTGGAAATCGGAGAAAAAAAGCGGGGAATGAGGAAAGAGATCAGACTAATCAAGAAATCGGGACTTACTTTATCAAATATGGTGAATAGGATTAAAAAAAGTCAAACAAGGTTATCAAAATTGGTCCATTCAACATAGAATAAATAAAGCTCAGAGTAATGGGGGAAAAATGTTGACTTCATTAAGAGGCCCTAATTCAAGAAACTTCTGGCATTTAATTAATAATTGGGACAAACCCCAGAAAGTTACTTGTGAATTCCATTAATGAAGCAATGTGGCAGGGTCACTTTTCCAAAATGTACTCTCTTAATGAGGATGGGGCCGGGGTTCCATGGAAACATGAAACAAATTGGCTCTTGAACTTTACCACATGGGAAATAAAAAACTTAATTATAAAATCTAATAATTCTGGGACGCCGGGACCTAATATGTCCAATAAAATCCTTAAATCCGATCCTGAATTATGGGCAAAAATACTGTCCACTTTGTTTTCCAACATATTATCGACTAAATCCTTCCCACTGTCTTGGAGGGTATCTATTTTTATACCTGTATTCAAAAAGGGTTCTCGACTATGCCCCAAGAGCTACAGGCCAATTGCCATTGCCGACCCGGAATCCAAACTGTTTACCTCACTTGTTCTAAGAGACATCCAGAAATGGATTGATGATAAACAGATTTTGGATATGAGACATTCCGGTTTTAGGAGAAATATGGGGACGGAATGTGGGGGGCTGATCCTGTACTGTTTGAGAGCATAAGCAATGAAAAAGGCGGATACCTTTGTTTTTATTGCGTCAATGGACCTGAGTTCCGCATTCGATTTGGTGGATAGGAACATACTGTGGACAAGATTAAGAACATTAAATATGCCGGCAATCTTGTTAGACATAGTAAGGGCAATCTACTCTCAGACGGATGTGAAAGTTAGACTGGACTCAGCAGGCACCCTTTCAGATCAATTCACCATTCACAACGGATTGCGCCAAGGTTGCAGATTGGCTCCCACAATCTTCAACCTATATGTTAGTGGCGTAAACCAGGCCCTATTGAATAGGGGACTAGTACCACCTAGACTCTCGAATGCATGTATGTCCTTGTTCGCATATGCGGAAGATTTTCTCTTTATTGACACCACTAAGGTGGGACTTCAACGCATGCTTAGAGCCTTTGAGGGTTTTATTACCTCAATAGCACTAAAGGTTAATACGGACAAAAAAGTGATTGTGCGCCTATGGAGGAAGAACAAGAAATCAAATCTGTTATCATGGGTATCCGGGAACATCAGACTCAAAGCAAAATCGGAGTTCAAATACCTGGGTTTTTCAATAGCAGGTGCACAATCCAGACCTCTACTCGGGACACAATTGAAACTTAAGGTCGATATTGCTATGCAAAATTAGATGCAAAATTTGGGGAATTCTCAATGACCCCTCTTAGAGAATTTTACATGAAAAAAAGTAATTTCCCGTTTAATATATGGGGCTGAATTTCAACCCTTAACCTGTGAAGGAGTGTGGTCCTCGATAGAAAGCTACATTTGGAAATCTGTAATGTACTATCTACCGAAATGTATTCTGTATCATCTAATTTAAGTATGAAATGGGTCTAAACTCGCTGCAGGCGTTGGTGACATGGAAAAGAATGACGCTATGGAGGAAATGCAATTCTTTAGAGACCAACACCTTGTGCTATTATGCAGGTCGGGATACATGTAATACATTCATAGTGGAATTAAATGAAGACATTACAAAAAGTTTGATGCTAATGGGTATCTCAGTTATCTCTCTCAGGAACAGGGTGAAAGAAAGTGTGCTGGGTTTCGATTGGATCCATACAAAAAATGCGATGATGCAGTTTAGTACTCAATAAGTGTGTGCCTCAAATAAATGGCTACCAGGGATGGAAAGTTACCTAATCAAGTATCCAAACAAAACAATCAGAAATGATTTTGTGTTTTAGATTCAACGTATTGCCTACTAACCAAATATTCTCAATTAGATCCACTGTTCAACTAACATGGCCGTGGTGTAGGTTCTGTTGTATAGAAGGTATGGTGGAGGACCTGAAACACATACTTTTGGTTTGTTCGGCATTGAGGGAAAAAAGACACTTATATTTTGCTAAATATTTTCATAACACGGCGGAAGTAAACAGAGAATTTATTTGGTATAAAATGTTACACAACAGTAAAGGCAAATTGAATATCAGGGTTGCAACATTTCTGAGAAATATTTGTGCTCTGTTTTAAAAAAAAAAAAAAGAATTTCTCTTACTTGGGCTTGGTATTCTTATGTAATAGTTTTGAGGATAAATTTGGATTGTCATTAGGTGACTTTGTGATGCTATTGTATGAAAATCAACGGTATGAATGTGGTATAAGTTTTACTATGTAAGATACTTGAGAATAATTGGGTTTTTTGTTTTTTGATAATGCTAATCTGCTGTTGCTTTGTATCCTTGTAATGAAAATGAATTTTGTAAAGGTTTTTCAAAACCAAAACAAATAAAGGGGAAAAAAATAAAATAAATAACTTATCATTAGACCAAATATTTTAATTCAAAACCTAATTTCTGGCCCCTCGTAGCATCTTCTGGCCATTACCCACAAACCTTCCTCCGCACATGCTTTTTTCCAGTTTTAAGCTAAAATGGAGATCTACTCTAAAAGACCTAATTTCCTCCAAATGCCCAGAAGACGTTGGTAATCAAGGCATATTGATGGTCGCATTTGTCAAGTGAGAGAAGCTGCTCTAACACAGTAGCGAGTAGGGTTGTGGTTTTATAAAGCTGACTGGGGGTGCGGGTGCGGGGGGTGTTGTGGGTTAGGGAGTCGCAGGTGTTTGGGGGGAGGGGAGGTCAATGGATGTTCTAATGAGAATTTACCAGTCTCTGGGGCAGTGAAAATGTCAATCTTGTTCTGTTTATGCTGTATCTGACTGGGTGTTCTTGGAAGCCAGACTGGTGCACTGAGCTAGCGGCTGACATAAATTCTTGCTTTTTTCTTCTATAGTTTGAGCTGGACATTGAGCCCAAGGTGGTCCTGAAACCTTCACTGCTCGGGAGTAGAGAGTCTGTGACCCAGGTGGGTCAGAATGAAAGCCAAGAGCTCTCCTTTAGTGATGCCGCCACTAAAGGTACGCAGCCTCTGAGCGAAAGCGTCTCCGAGTTTGAGATGCTTGCACGAGCAGGTAACAGCAACTTGTCTTGGTTTCATCTGCCCTCCCTGCCATGCATTTAGTGGACTCTTTGTCGCTGGTGAAGGGTGCGTAATAATTGTAAACATAGGTCTTTATTTGCATTGTTAACTTCTATGTTTAATAATTGGTAGGGAAAAGATTGCATTTTTTTTTTATTTCTATAAAAAAGCTTTTAAAAATCGTGGCATTACCTGATTAACTGTTTCCCTTCCTAAAAAACACAAAAGGTACCTCCTTTATCACGTGCATTCCTGATATGGTGTGGTTGATTCCAAAGTCCCCTTCCTTTCCTCTCTAAATTACTGTGGACATTTTGGGAACAGCTATGTGCATTTTTTCTGTGGACACTGCACTTTTGGACAAGATTTGTAGTGCCTTTGCTTATCCCTAAGTCACTGGTTGGTTTTTGTTTCCTTTTGAGGCCAAATGTTGTATTGTGTGAGTAAGTGCTTTAGAAATACTGTACAGTTTTGCAGAAGCTTGACGAGAGGAGGCTGCACAGAAAAGCTGTGATCTGCTACTACCGTCTGCTGAAGTTGCACTCTACTGTAGTGCCTGTAAACTACAAATAACTCGGTGCTTTAGAAGTACTCTACAGTTTTGCAGTGAAGCAAGACTAGGATGGGATTCTACATAACCTGCTGTGGCACCCCAAATAGGTGAGTGACGCCTTAAGAGGCACTTGTATCACATAATGGTTTCCAAACATAATCGAAAGAAACTTCCTGTGATGACGGGTAAGCAGAAAAACAAAGGGGAAATGATCTGCCTTCTATAAAGTCATTACATAGGTCAAACAGTATGAAGAGAAGGGATACTGCTGAGACTGATGGCACACAGGTGCGTGGATAATGGGCTTTGACGACCCCAAAGTCAGAATCAAGGATTACTTTCTGCCAGGTGGGTTGGAGAAGACTCCCAAGCCAATATCAGAAGTGCGGCAAGATGAAGGTGAATGCTCCAAATTATCAGCAGTGAATTATAATTCTCTCCTGGACGTATGGGGAACGAAAATGGTAATGAAGTAACAAGAGGTACTATATGGGAGATTGGAGCAAATGCGAACACAGGTGCTACCTAGCAGGTTGCAGACAGGCTAGCTCCTTCCACAGTCATGTATGTGGAAAGCTCATGTGACTTTAATGAGGGCCTGAGACCGGAGAGTACCACTTTACCTGCCACTTCCATGGGAACTATACAATTTGCCATCAAGATTCCTCTGAAACTTTGTAACAATTAATGAAGAACTAAGCACACATGTTATGCTAGAATGTATTGGGGGGGGTGAGGACAAGCTGGTATACTGGATGATTGCAGGTATTGCAGAAAGAAAACGCGTATACATTAGGAGCAGGGTGGGCATTTGGAGGAACTGATGAATACAGATACGTCAGATTGCCAAATTGAACTGCTGGTAGAACAGCTTAGTAGTACCATTATAGATGTGGATGAAGCTGAAGAAATGTATACCCCCGCAGGGAAAGGAGGCGCATTAAAAAGTTGGAATAATCAAAATTCTAAATTGGGTAAAAAGAAACGACTGGCATAACCAATGAAGAGCCCCTAAAGGAAATCTGTAACAAGTCAAGGGAAGCACGGAAAAAAGCAAATCTATGTAGGAAAAGTCTAAAAGAGGGGGGTGATGCAAGCACCCATGATAAACGAAAATTCTGTGAAGACTGCACTCTCTGGTATTGGAAACGAGTAAATTAACATGGAATACTCCCAGACGGCACAAAGTGACAGAGTACAATGATGAGCAAAAATGACACTAACCTGGGTACAGAAAGTCAGAGTACATGCAGGGTACCAAGATAGAGCCTATGCCAGATACTGCTCAGCTGGAAAAAGGGACATTAAGACATGCTGCTTGTAGGTCATTTACCTTTGGCAAACATGACAACTGGCCAAATAGGTTGTACATACTGTCTCTGCTCTGTATGACCCCACCTCTGAGAGTCCTGTTATCTAGTATTGACTGTGGACAAAGATGAACATGCAGTAATAGCCACTTCAATGGTACATTGTTATACTAGGGAAACATTTGAGTAAGTCGTGTCTTGTATACAAAACATTTTAAAAATTGGAAATGACTTGCACGTTACTGACACTAGCGCTGGTACACAAATAGGAAGACTGGTTGAAAACTAAAAATGGCTGCTACAAACGAAGGGAAACCTGTTGAAAATGGGGTCTACGTTGCCTCGGTGGCAGGGGGAAGCCACGATGATTAGTGGTGCTGGCTTTCAGGGTTTCTGCAGTAAATTCCCCAAAGGGACCGTGATTATTGAATGCCTTTTATATGGAACACTCGGGGATACAGGCATTTTGTCAGCAACAAAGATGGCCACAACATAATTGCCAAAACTGACATTCCTCATTCGCGAATGCTGGATGACAACAGCCTTTTAGTTTTTAGTTAGAAGGCCCTCTCTGTAGACCGGTTGGGTGGGAGGTGGCTACTCATACGGGTACACTATGATATACCAGCGGTTATGATGGAATAAGTCATTTATAACGGGTGAGGTTAAAACAGCAGTGAATGCCCCAAATGTTTTGGCAGTTAAACTCCATAACTGGAGGAGAGGTAACAAAGTTATTGCTGTTCAGTGTTTGACCCACTGGGAAGTGAGGGTATGAATAGTATGCATAAAGTGATTGAAGGGATTAAAAAAAAAAACATAGATAATCACTTTATCCCTTAGACAGTAAGACCTATGCGAATGGCATGGGGATAGGTTGATTCTGGTTAGTTAGACACAGGGTATGGGAGGGGATTGTGGGGAGAGGGAGGGGAGAGGAAGGGAACTGAGGGTTAGACATTGTCTTGGTTCCTTCATTCTTCTGGTATCTCTTCCGTGTTCAGTAGATATGTCCTGAGGGGGCCCCCATATATCCTTGGGTCTGGAGTGAGTTTGTATGTCTCTTACATAGGTCTCTTCGCATTCTTGTGGGCATCAGGTCTCGGAGCCAGCCTTTGTGTGTGGGAGGAGTTTTGGATTTCCATTTCCTGAGAATGTTCTGCTTGGCCACTGCTCCTCCCACTGCAAATAGTCTACAGGTCTTGACGGATGCCTTCCCAATATCCCCCAGTAGGTATTTCAGTGGCGTGGCCGGGATATTTGTGTTCAGTATATCGTTTGTTTCTGCTACTTCCCAGAATTTCCTGATTGGTGGGCACTCCCAGTACATATGTATCGCATTTGCAGTCGTTGTGCCGCACTTGGGACATGCAATTTGCTTAGTGGGATCAAACGTGGAGACTTGGCTAGGGGTGATATGTAAGTGGTTTAACATTTTTAACTGGATAAGTCTGAAGTTGGCGCATAACAAGATAGATTTAGTGTATCTGCATTAGTTTGTCCAGTGTTGATCGTCGATCTCGATGTTCAGATCGCTTTCCCATTTGGTTTTCATCTCATTCTTGGATGGGGTGTTGCTTTGTATTGGTCTGTATAGCGTAGATACGCTGCCTGTGAAACCCACCTGTGTCAGGATGTCAAATAGGAATTTGTGCACAGGTTGTACTTTCGGGAAGCACAGCCATTTCTTCTTGCATGCTGCCTTTAGACGCTGGTGATGTAATGTTGTGCCTAGTCCGGCTCCCGCCCTGTTCTGGATCTCTACAGCTGTGAGAAATCGATCCTCTGGGATGAGGTCCCAGATCCTGGCTTGGTTTTCCGGATCCCATTTCATTTGTATCGTTCGGTCCATGGTGGGTTCATGGTCAGGGTAGTGCCAGAGGGGTAGGTGTGGCCAATATGGAATGTCACATCCCACTCTCTTGAGGATCTGAGTCCATGCCCGCACTGTAGATGACAACGGGTCCACTAGAATCTTTTCCTCTGCTACCTTGGCGAATATCATACTCTTAAGGTTCAAGGGTGATGCCGCAAACACTTTCGCATTAATGTGCGAATTGTTCTGCAGTATTGTTCCAGTATCTGGCGAAGTACGCCTGTGCAGAGTAGTAGTATAATAAAAAGTCTGGGGCCGCCAGCCCACCCGTATCATAGCTTTGGCATAGTTTAGGCCAGCTGATTCTGGCTGTGCGTCCTCACCAGACAAATCGGGAATACATCTTCTGTAGTGTCGCAGAATTTCCCACCTGGCCAAATCGGGATGCCGCTAAATATGTATAGTAGCTTAGGTACCACCAGCATTTTCAATATGGATATACGTCCGTATAGGGATAGTGGCAATTTGTGATTGAAGGGATGTTGATGAAATGGTCCCTTAGTAATAACGGTATTGTACTGATTGAGGTGATTCCGATGCATGTTTGGACGACAAAACAGCAATGGAAACTGAGATTGTGAAGCCCAGGAATACCCAGACGCGCACACACAGGCTCTAATACGAAGGGCAATCTTTGGTGTCAGATTGAATATTGCAGCCTACAAAGGTCTCCCTTGGCGCTTCCTAATACTTTTTATTTACTTTTTACAGACACAGGTTATAACTATAGGGGGTCGTGGTTGTCAAGCACAAGTTCTTCCCAAAGTGTGTTGCGGCCACACACGCTAATAGTCAAAATTCAAGTTCATGGAAGGAGACTCAAATGCGCCAACATGAATAATCGGTAACTCTTGAAATGCTTGTTTGCGAGTCAATGGATGAAATTATACATTAAAGCTAGTTATGGTTGAAAAATAAGATCCAATTTTGTTTGCAAAAATAATGGTTCTGAATGTTATATTACACCTTGTTGAATCATGTTGTTTTCCAGTTTTCAAATACCCTCTAGTTGAGTATTCTACTCAAATTAACAAATACTTCAGGTGTTCCTTCACACCTTATAAGTTAATCAGTTTCCAAATACTATTTAGTTAAGTACTCCAATCAGATTAACACATCTCTCAACCCGTGTTTCCCCATTGCATGTGGCAATGCTTCATCAGGTGAGAAAAGGAAGTTCCTAATTTGTTTTGCAAAAGGAGGTTTTTCTTGTTAATTTCAATTGGTTAGTTTAAATGGTACTGAAGGTCCAATTGTTACAGTGGAGATCCTGTGTTAGGTTTTATGTAAAGTTGATTCATGATGAAACTTTAGAGTGCTGGTATATGATTTGCCATAAGCATGAAAAATCATATACCAGCACTAAAATGTTTCATCATGAATCAACTCTACGTAAAACCCAACAGTCTCTACATAACAATTGGACCTTCAGTATCATTTAAACTAACCAATTGCAATTAACAAGAAAATCCTCCTTTTGCAAAAAACGAATTCGGAACTTCACTTGAAAGTCTCTTGCCTTCGAGAACTTGAGGTCTTTAAAATAATAACACAAAGGTTCCTTCAACAAAATGAGTTTCTTGGTTTAACTTAGGTTGAGGATTCTCCCCCTCTTCCAGGGCACTGACCCATCCCCAATCTTAGCCTCCCTCGGTTGGGTTCACTATGGCTTTTCTTCTTCACAAATCTTAATGTCTCTTTAAACCGTTCCAGCGGACATCCCTCAGCTGGGTTCTCTCTTGTCAACCCCCTTGTTTTTGGGTCTTTAGACTTTGCCCCTCTTGGGATTCACTTCGCTTGTTTCCTCCCCCTGCGGGTTTTCACTTCCCTTTCTTTCACTCAGTTTGTAGACCAGTCTTTCAATTGTACGGGAATTTGCTTGACCCTCAGTATGACCACTTTGACCTATTTCGGTGGCTCTTCTCCTGGCCTTTTGATATCTAGTTCTTCTCAGATGGATGCTCCCTCTCCAGCACTTGGGTTTATACTGCTGGTGCAAATAAACCAGGTGACCACGTTATTGGACCCAGATTTGGTATAGTGGAGACTAAGGACAAGCCTGCTTTGTAAATCCCTACAAGATTTAGAGATCAATAGACCTGTCTTGACATGAACTAGAGTCTATATACAAACGCTATTTGCAGAAATGTGTAATTAATGTGGAATGGATACATGGAGAACATTTCTGGCACCATTGTATTGCTAAACATTGCCCTATATAACATTTGGCAACAAGTTGAACCAATGCCGGCCTTTAAATGACTCGATTTAAGAAAGGAATGCGACTATTATGAGGGCTATTATAATTGCCTCTAAAGTTTGACTGAAACATCTGTTGTTCTTGTGATCCGGAGGTGCTTGCATTGTTCTTCCAGTAAACTGTGACACATAAATGGGTAGCTGCTCCCAACATTTTGAGTAATTGATAGATGGGCATTGTTAGGCAGATTTGCATGCAGTACCCTCTGGGACCACCACATACAATTAGGACTACGGGTGTAAGCAAAACCAACCTTTAGTGTAAGTTTGTACTACACAAGAGGGAATGTGAGCAGTACAAGGATGTTACACAGCTGTGCTGCTTCGGAAATTCTTTCTGCGTCCTGCGTCGATACGCCCTCTTCGAGGACCTCTTCCGACGGCCGACGTCACCGGATGTTATAAGTAGGACTCACGACGCCCGTAGCCTCAGTTCCGTTTTTCACGTGTTCGCTTCGGAGATTTCGGCGCGCCGCCACTATTTGGAGTTTCTGTTCTTTCGGTTCTTCGAACCTGTTTGTTTTGTGAAGTTTATCGGGATGTCTTCCTCTTCTTCCACCCGCGTCCGGGCTTCAAGAAATGTGGGAGCTGCGGGTCCAAGATGTTGGTGACGGACTTGCATGACGCCTGCCTCAGGGAGGCCCACGACACGGATGATTGTGTCGACTGCCAGTCGCTTACGTCCAAGGCCTTGTGGGAGTGTAAGAAGAAGCTGTCGGTCGGTAAGCTGCCCAAGCCCCGGAAGTCGAGGTCCACTGGGCTTTCGACGGACGATTCGAGGGGTGACACTCTGCATCGTCATCTTAAGTCTAGGAGGGAGGGGGTCTCGGTCCAGGAGTGGGTCCCGCCACTCCTCTGCCTCTTCGAGGCACTCATGGAAGTGCAATCATCGGTCGCCTTCCCCGTCCGAGGACTCCGCCGGTCGGTGGGTTGCTTATCCCACCAAGCATGCGACTCCAGAGGAATGGGCTTCCTTCGGTAAGAAAATGTTGGCGATTCTTGAATCGCAGGACACCGGTCCGTCCGCGCCTCCGAGTGGGGTCGGGTGTGACGGTACTAGAGACACCGCTCGTACGCCTTCGGGCTCGGGTGGTCGGCACGATTCGCGGGAAAGGTCCTGCTCGGACAAGGGGAAATGTTCTAGTCATGCCCGTTCCAGGTCCCGGTCCTTGACGCGCTCGAGACCGTGTGCACCTGTGCAGTCTTCGAAGAAGACATCGATCCCTGTGGCGCCGAGGTCGTCTAGGGACTCTCTCGAGGCTCTGCCTCGTAGGAAGTCGTCAGCGCCCAGGCTGTCGAAGGACACGCTCGCTGCTCCACCCTTGAAGCCTGTGTCAAAACCATCGATGCTGTCGCCGCCGCGCCTGGCAGCTACGCCCTCCGAGGCTGTTTTGTCAGAAGTACCCTGTGGCACGGTGGAACCCCCTAGAAAGGCTCTGGCCAAGGCCAAACATGTCTTTTTCCCCCATTCTGTGCTCCCTTTCTACCATCTGGATTATATTTCTGAGGTGAATGAGGGTTCTGAAGATGGGGAGGTTCCTGATACGGTACCAGACAATATTATCTCTGGATATAGCCAGATTGAGGACCTGCGTCAGTTGCTGCACGACGCCGGTGGTCTGGACACCTCTCCGGAGGTGGAGTTCTGTAGGCCTGAGCCTGGCACCCATGCTGAGTCCTCGTACCGGCGCCTTATGTTGAGGGTCACCGAGAACTTGGGGTGGTCTGCTCCAAGAGGGGATTTTCTGGAGGATGACCTGACGGATATCCTCGACCAAGGTCCACCAACTGACCCGGTACTGCCGTTCCGTATGGCTCTACAAAGGAGGGTGGCGGCGGCTTGGACTGCTCCGGACAGTCTCCCGGCAGTGGGCAAGTCTTTGCCGCGAAAATACTGCCAGTAGCGACCCATGCTACTTGACCACGCACCCCACTCCGGAGAGTTTGGTGGTGCAGGCGGCTACGGCCCCAGCAAAGCAGGCGTCATATCCTACCATCCCTCCTGATAGGGACGACAAGCGTTTTGATGATTGGGCGAAGAAAGTGTTTTCTTCAGGGGATATGGCTCTTCAGGCAGCCAACTCCGTATGTGCCTTGTCATGTTTCACGCACACTCTGTGGAACTGTTTCCTTAGCGGCTGAACATATTCCTGAAGGGGGCGAACAGGATGGTTTTCTTGCTATGATGCTGGATGGCAAGGATGCGACGTGTGAGGCCGTTCAGTCGGGTCTGGACATGGCAGATTGCGTCAGCCGGTTCATGGCGGTGAGCACCGTAATACACAGGTTTGCGTGGTCGCGGAAGTCGGGGTTTGCTCCTGGTGTGCAAGCCCGGCTCCTCAACATGCCTTTTGATGGTGTACATCCTTTTGGCAGCAAGGCTGACGAGAGCCTTGAGAGGTTGCAGACCTCAAAAGCTGCAGCAAAGTCATTGACAATCTCCGCCTTTTCGTCCCAGGGGACAGCAATGGAGGGGAGGTTCCTTTCGTTATTACTCATCCTTTAGTAAAGCGAGAGGAGCTGCTAGTCAAAGGGGCCACCGTAGGAGTGCCAGAGGTGGAAAACAAGATACTCGAGGTGCCAAGGCCTCTCGGGCAGTTGCATCTTTGCCCACGGGTAACGCCGCAGCCGCTTCAGCTCAGTCATGAGGCCATGTCCCATGGCTTGCCGGTTGGGGGAAGGCTGGCGCAGCATATTGTAGAATGGCGTGCCATTACTTCAGATGTGTGGGTTCTGGAGATCATAGCCCACGGTTACGGTCTTCCCTTTTGGCAGAGGCCTCACGACAGTCCACCAGGGAATCTCTCTTTGAAGAGTCTGGATACACTCCTTGCGCAGGAAATTCAAGCCCTGCTGGAGAAAGGCGCCATAGAATTGGTGCCTGTAGCGGAGAGGAACAAGGGAAGGTATTCCCCCTTATTTTTTGATTTCAAAGAAAGGCGGGGGATTGAGACCCATCATGGACTTGCGCGGTTTGAACAAACTCCTCAGGAAGGACAAGTTCAAGATGGTTACTCTCTCTCAAGTCCTCCAGGCCCTTCAACTTCAGGACTGGTTGGTGTCTCTCGACCTCAAGGACGCTTATTTTCATGTGCCGATCCATCCAAAGCACAAGTAGTACCTGAGGTTTGCGGTTGGCGACTTGCACTTTCAGTTTTGGGTCCTGCCGTTCGGATTGACCTCCGCCCCGAGGGTCTTCACCAAACTCATGGTAGTGGTGGCAACGCATCTCAGGAAAGGGGGGATTCACCTCTACCCCTACCTGGACGATTGGTTGATCAGGGCGCGCTCTCCCGAGCATGTCCTGGATCATCTGTCGGTCACTTGCCACTCCCTCCACAAGCTGGGCTTCTCCCTCAACTTAAAGAAGTCCCACTTGATGCCAAGTACATCGTAGCAGTGCTCAGCAGATGGTGCAAACGTTCCAACATGCCCGGAGTCTCCCTGCGTTCGAGTTCTTGAGATTGCTCGGCCTCATGGCATCCTGCATTCTTCTGGTGCCAGAGGCCAGGTTGCGGATGAGATCTTTGCAATGGGCACTCGAGCTCTAGTGGTCTGTTCTCCGGCAGGATGTCGGACCCCATTCAGGTGCTGCCCTCGGTTGCCCAGGACCTTCTGTGGTGGGCTGTCGAAAGCAATCTGAGGAGGGTGCTCCGTTTTGGCTGCCCTGGCCGGCGTTGACGATCGTGACGGACCCGTCCCTCACGGGATGGGGAGCTCATGTCAACGAACTGACAGTCAGCGGTCGTTGGTCTCCGTCGGAGTCCAGACTCCATATCAATCTGTTGGATCTGAGGGCCGTCAGGCTTACCCTAAAGGCTTTTCTGCCGACTGTGCGAGGAAAGAATGTCCTGATTCTGACGGACAACACAGTGGCCATGCCCTACCTCAACAAAAAGGTGGGGGCAGGGTCACTTCCTCTGTGCAGGGAGGCGATGCAGCTCTGATTCTGGGCAATCCATCAGGAAATTTCGATCTCGGCAGTACATCTGGCCGGTGACAAAAACGAGACGGCGGATGCTCTGAGCAGGCAGAGCACGATCTCTCACGAGTGGGAGTTGGCTCAGGAGATTCTCCTGAAGATCTTCGCCCTTTGGGGGACCCCTCAAGTGGATCTCTTCGCTTCCAGTGTCAAGTGCGATTCTGCTTGCGGGAATTTCCTCCAAGAGGAGCCTTAGGAGACGCGTTAGTAGTAGAGTGGTCATTCCCACTGCTGTACGAGTTTCCTCCAGTCCCCGTCATCCGGCAAGTGCTGCAGAGGTTACGGAGGTTCGGTTCCCGGATGATCCCCATTGCTCCGGCATGGGCCAGGAGGATGTGGTACCCGGACCTTCTCGACTTGTCCATCTGCCCTCCACGTCGTCTTCCCTACCGAGACAATATGCTCTCACAGGAGGGGGTTCAGGTTCTCCATCCAGAGGTCGGATCCCTCAACCTTCACGCTTGACTTCTGAAAGGTTGAGGTACAGGGATTGGGACCTCCCTGAAGACATGATGGAGGTGTTGCTTTCGGCCAGACGGCCGGCGTCAAAGTCCCTGTACCGTTGCCGTTGGAGAAAGTTCTGCGACTGGTGCAGGGTTCAGAATGTGGATCCTTTTTCGTGTGACAATTCTGTAGTTGTCTTTTTTGCTTTCTTTAGCCCACAGGGGCTTGCAAGTGGGTACCACAGCGCTCGTCTGAGGAGTGTTATTTTAAAATTCCTTTAATTTCTCAGTTTCTGAAAGGGCTCACTGTGTTCCCTCCGTCACCTTTCTAGGTGCCCGGTCGGGATTTGAACCTTGTTCTCAAGTTTCTAATGGGTGCTCCATTTGAGCCTTTACATTCTTGTCCTTTGAGACTGTTAACCCTTAAAACTGTATTTTTAGTTGCGGTCACTTCCGCTCGCAGAGTGAGTGAGTTACAGGCACTTTCAGTTAAACCACCCTTCACTGTGTTTCATAAGGACAGGGTTGTCCTTCGAGTTCGTCCTTCCTTTCTTCCGAAGGTGGTGTCGGAATTTCATTTAAGCCAGAAGGTTGTTCTTCTGGCATTTTATCATCCTCCTGGTAAGGACGAGGAGAGGCTCCATAGGTTAGATCCTAGGAGAGCTTTAAGTTTCTACATTTCATGCATGTCCCGGGTCAGAGTGGACGATCAGCTCTTTATTGGTTACGCTGGAAGGCGTTTGGGACAAGCTTTGACTAAGCAGACTTTGTCTAGATGGATTATCTTGGCAATTTCTGAATGTTACCGCCTGGCGGGTAAGGACCCTCCTGTAGGCTTCCTATTCCTAACATCTGTGATGCAGCCACTTAGGCTTCGGTCCATACTTTTGTACGTCACTACTCCCTAGATTCTATCCATGTGCAGGATCTGGCCTTTGGCAAGGCGGTCCTTTACTTTTCAATTTGATTGGGCATTCTAAATTCTTTTCCCACCTCCTTACGTTGGTACTGCTTTGGAAGTCTGTTATAGATATGGAATATGTCGGAGGACCCAATCCCCTCGAACAAGTTACTCTCGTTACCTGGTAACGTTCTTTCGATGGGATGGTCCGACGACGTATTCCATATCGCTCCCTCCCTGCTCTCCCCGCTACAGAATTTCTTATGCGATTGCAGCTTACGTTTCCGCAAGGCTTTCTGTGGTCCTACTGGCAGAAGATTGGTGCCACACGTTCTGGGGGAAAAAACTACAACGGAGGCTATGGGCGTCGTGCGTCCTACTTATAACATCCAGTGACATCGGCTGTCGGAGGAGGTCCTGAGCCGCATGGGGACAAGAGGGAGGACGTCGGGGGACTCCTACACGGGATCGTCAAACACTGACAAAATGGAGTGACGTCAGTTTGAGTAGCAGTCATCAAGCACACAACCTGGTGTCCTTCCCCCCTGGGTATTCCTAACCAGCTTCGAGAATTGTATGCAGGTGGCTTAAGAGTTGATTGGCCCCACCAACTCAAAGGAAGAAGTCATCCTTGAAGGGGCTTTTGGCGACATGAACTTGGCCATTCTGACCTGCATCAGGACTTCACCGGGCAAACCCAACGGTCCAGGAGTAGCAGCAGCTGTCCTCTTCCAGCTAGTCTTCGGTTCTTTCGTTCCAATGGTCAACTCTGCCTTGCCGGAGAGTCAGCCAGTCAATACCGCCAGAGTGCATTTGGGTCTCCTAGGAGACTAAGCACAGGGAGTTTCGGGCACCTCACTTCCTGCCCACCCCAGATACTCGGACGCCTGAGGCGGTCTTCAGTCCTGAAGCCCGCCAAAGGCATAGAAACAAAGAGACCAAACCTGTTTTGGTGCGTAGAGACAAACACTAGAAGGACCTTTCCAAAAAAGAAATGGCGTAAAAAAAGACTACCAGCACCTGTTTAAACAAAGGGGCTTCAGGCGCCATCTTGAAAAACATGGCTCCCGTGATTTTTAGATACCGGTGTTCGCGGTCGGGGAAAAATCATGGTAGTTCGTTGTAAAACCACTGTTGCCAGCCATTTCGATAGAAAAGGGTAGCATTTGACTGCTAAATGAGTTTCTAGACACAGGGGATACTAGGTAAACCCTCCAGCACTCTATAGGAAGATAGTGTATGCTGGGTCTAGGAATTTAAAAAGACTAGTAAAGTCAATTTAATCTTACATTCTCTGGGAAATAGTAGTTTATCCCAGAGAAGGTATTTAAACCTTTAGGAAGTCTACAAAGACACCCCTGTGTCACTGTACTGTGTGCTGTGTAACACACATGAAAATATGCCTATGGAGTTATCTTAAAACTCCATAATCAAAGAACACGAGTAAAACACACATCAAAATACATGAGTGGGGGAAAAAAGGCTCACTCTTTCCAGGTAAAAAAATCAAGTCCTCAAAATCCAGAAAAGTTGCTGGGGGTCTCTAACGTGAGGGGAATTGGCACATTTATGAGAATTCTCCCTAACAGGCATAGGACGTGTACTATAATTTTGTGTTTTGAGTTTTAATATAGGAAGATGTAAGCACTATTTTAAACGCATGTATTTTATGTAATACTTTTTGGACAAGTAATTAATTGATCATTTTATAATACACAGTTCTACTGTACTAAATATTTAAGCATGTGAAAAGTTCTGAAATTGAACTAAAATACATTTAGAATAAATAACGCTTATGTACGGCACTGAAAGCCCATTGTCTTGGGGTGTTCAAATAGTACACTGGCACACAAGATGCTGGCTGAAATGACCCATTACATTGACTGGCACTTCAACTGTGGTTACTGTAGGGCTATCCAATTTTAAAATGTCTCCCAACACTGTAAGGCTAATCATGCCTCTTTTGGAATGCGGAAACCTCGAATTGCTTTTTCAAGCGTTTTGAAATGAATGTTGATTGTTTAAGGTGAATTTGAATTGTGATGCTAAAAATTAAGAGTGCTAGTACACGATTTCTCTCTACTGCAAGCTCACCTTGGTATTTTATTTTGCAGACATCACTGTAAATGGTGTGGACTAAGCTTCTTGCTTGAATGTAACCGTGTCGGGCACGGTTAGTATAGCCCTGTGGCTAAGTGCTCGTCTTGGAAACAAGATGACGCAGAGCAACACTGGTTGGAATCCTGGGTCTCTGCCTAGAAACCTTTGGTATTAAGTGTGTTATACATAACCAACTATAATTTATAATAAAAATGTGCAGGCGAAATTAACTTCTCCTGTGTTTACATTTTGGTGTCACTGCAGAAGTAACCTGAAGAGAGGATTGTTGGAATAGGCAGTGAAGAGATACTGGTAGCGGCGATGTGAAGAACTGTGATTGGCTGGCCCATGCGTGGGGATGCTGCGAAGGTGGTAGGAAATCCGGTGGCTGGATTACTGAAACTTAATGACTACTTCCTTTATGAAAACCTTACATGGCACTGCAGCTTTGTAGTTTTAATTTCAAACAAGCTGACCAAGCGAGAGTGGCCAAAGCTGAAAGAAAGTATTGTATGTTTCAGTGGGATGAAGGGGCAAAAAAATAAAATGTGCGTGCTGTGTTTGTGATTGAGGGTGCTTTGTATTGTGGTGTAGGATGCTTAGTGGTGCTCTGGTGCAGGTTTTGTTTTCGTATTCTATTGAGATTTATCCAGGGCTTTCTCAGAATCACTGCAAAAAAGACACCAGCGATGCAATAAAATGCTAAATAACTAAGAACAAAACATTAAGAAGAATATGAGAAAAAATAGGATTCAAGATTAGAAAATGGCAATAATGGGGTTGGCATGTTTATCAAGGGGAAATGCGTTTCCATGCTTTGGAGCCAGAAGTGAAAGTGAAAATGAGCTTGAGTGCTGAGATGTTTAGGCACATTAAGAAGAAAGTCCTATTGAGAGGGAAGTGGACAAGTGGGCAGATGAAAGGGAAATCGAAGGCGAGAGGTAAGGTGGAGTAAGTTGCATGTGTTCATTTATACACTGCAAAAAGCCCTACAGATGAGGGCTGCATCAGCCATTTGTACTGTCAAAAAATTAAAACAGGCAGTAAAAATACTCCCAACAAAAAAATGTGTAACACACATGACCTTGTGCCCCTACTTTCACTCCCACAGCTCTATGGATACTTTTTGACCAGCAGTGCACGTACTACCACAGGAAGAAATTGCTATTGCTCCCTGATTGTAAGAAATAAACATGTATCTTTTAATGTGTATACATAACTGTGCAAAGAAATAATTATTACAAAAACATTTCTGCATTGGGAATTGGACTAACATTTCTACTCACTAAAAAATAATTTTACTCCCAACTTCAAAAAATGGGGAGTAAAATACTCCTGCTTCAAAATCTTACCTGGAGCACTGACTGCAAAGGAAATTAAAGATGATAGTTAAAGGAAAGCCGTGGAATCAAATGTAAGGGAAGGGAGATGAAAGTATGAAAGTACAACGGGAAAGAAGGGACTTGCTGGGTTATAGACCGAACAAAGCGGCGAGATTTCATAGCAGGAAGTCCAATTAAGAGGGCAGAACAGTAATCTAGAGGTGAGAAAATGAGAAGGTTAGTTGCATGAAAAGAAAGGGTCCGACTTGGCGCATATTCTAGAAGTAAAGCGACTAGAACAGGCAGTATTGTAAAAATAAGTAGAGTCGAAAAGACACAAAGGTTCAGCACACAGGAGGATGAAGCCGTGAGATTGAAGAGATGGGAGGGGGAGAAGAGTAAGATCAGAAAAATATTTTTTAGGTGTCTGAAGCCATAGCATGCGTGTAGAGCGGAGTCAGTGTTTTTTTACACTTCTTACAACACAACAAAGAAAATGACAGAAGTGATGAGGAAATGCTGGCGAGATTTCCGGGAGGGAGTGAATGGCTGTGAAGGAAAGTGCGAATCAAGCGGAGAGCAGTGCGACTAACAGAAGCTGCAGAATCAGCTGAACGGATGGAAACTCTTTAAAAGGGAAAGTGAGAAAGTGCGGACAGGAATGCAGAAGTGTCTGTCAAAAGTCAAGATGAAGAAAAGTAGTGGTAAGGAGCAGAAGTGTTGTTCAGAAGAGGAAACGTCAATATGATCAGAAGAGTAGTTTCAATGAGTATAAAGAGAAGGAAAAATGAGCAAGAGAAAATGAGAGCAAAAGAACCAGAAACATCATGGGTACTAGATGGGTAGGCAGAGGTTATTGGAATTGAATAGAGAAAGACAATATGTAATAGCAAGATGAAGATTAATAACGCCAAGAAGCACAAATGGATTGTAAAGTGGGAAGGAGAGATGAGTCCATGTCTCTGCAGAAAGCGGAGAGAGAGGAGCAGGCTGTCTGTAGATTATCAAAAAGCCCAGTAATCACAGTTTAGAGAAAGAGGCGAAGTGGAATTCAAAGGTGGAGTAAAAAAGACAATTTGGTAAATGCGGTGAGAGAATAGGAAGAATGGGATAAGATTTCAGTGCCATATCCTTTTCCAGAGAAGTAGGCAGGGTGGTGGAGTTAAAGGGGAGGGGGATAAGAGAAATTAGTGGGAGGCAGAAAGAGAAGCTGACATGACAGTTTGAACTGAAGGAGACCCACGTCTGTTGAATAGAGAAATTGATGATTCAATAGTAGTTTGAGAATAGAATCAGTTTTGTTAGTCTAATTAGGCATTCGATAGATCAGTGGATACTTGTGAGGAATTCAACCATCTGCATGGTGTGTGTGCGCTCCCCTGAGCTTTTTTAAATGTTTAATTAAATGTAATAGTGGTAGACTGACCATGAAAATGTGTGGGACTAATCCACATACATTGTCTTATGCTCACACCATGGCAAAGCATAGCCCTGTATACTCGAGCTAGACGACGTCTACAGGCACAGTCCGCCCCTGTCCCTATTTTGTTGGAATGTCCATGCCGAGGACTGCACAATGTCATCCTCAGGCTGAACATGGCAGGGGGAGGGGGAAAGGGGGGCCCCCGCCCCCACCTTCCTGATTAACTGACAGAGGCTTCATGGACATGGAACCACCCTGCTCTTTGGTGTAAGCCCTGCAGCTAGTGGCAGTGATCATACCAACAGGGGGTATTTCATACAGGCCCACACGGGGCCTGGCTGCTGAAAATCCCAAAGGAAGCAGGCAACCCAACAAACTTTCATATGTAACTGTGTCAATCTGAAGCCAGCTGTTTTTTGTTGTTGTAGGCCACCCACGGTAAAATGACCCATTCGTAAGGGACAAGAATGTGATTTGCAGGTGCCAGAGAGTCTGGTCTCTCAGCTTCTCCAGCATGGGGACTGGCATGGATTCACATGCTCATGAATATTCCCCGTCGTCAGGCTGGGAATCCTCGGTAAAGAAAAAACCAGTATCAGTTTCGTTTCTGATCTGTCTTTCGTAGTAATAACCAATCACTGGTCTCTGCGTCATACTGACCACAGCCAATGACTGCCCTCTACCTAAGCACCGCCTCTGGCAGCCATCTTCAGATTTTTACCGCACGTTCATGTGTTGGGATCCTCGTGCTATTGCTCTCGAGCGTTAGTGCTATTTTTCGCGCTTTTTCACAAAAAACTTCGATTCTTTCGGTCAAAAGAGCCTCAAGCTCCACCGATCCTACATCCGATCAACGGGGACCCGTGTCGGATTCGTCTGTGCTCCTCAAGGGTGAAGATTTCGTCGAGCTACACTTCGGAGGACTCCAGAAGCTTCTCAGGCCCGGTCTCGGAGATGGCCCAGGAGAAGGGAAGCTCGACGCCCGGAAAGCTGTTCAGGGTCTGCCCTGGATGCCAGCTGCAGAACGTCTTTAAGGAGGACGAACACTCTTTCTGCCTTTACTGCCTTCATGAGGACAAGACGCACGTGGAGAAGGACTGTGCGTTTTGCGGCAACATGTCGGAACGGACCATGAAGGACCGCCATCAACGTCTCGCCAACTGGCTGGAGGGTAAGAGCCCGTCTGGCGAGAAGAAGAAGAAATCCGAGCGGTCTTCTAAGACCTTTGAGGGCGCCCCGGCGACGGGGGCCCAACATAAGGCTAAGCACCGCGAGTCCGCTGGCACCGGGAGCGCCGAACGGTCGGGCTCTACGGGCGCCAGGCAGGGCGCACCCTCCCCGGCACCATCAACCACGAGCCAACGCTCTGGGTCGGGTAAGAGGAAGGCCGAGCACCCGGCGAAGCTCCTGGAGAGGCCCCGGTCGAGCTCTAAGGCAGAGGAGGAGCGTGGCAGTGCCCCCTCCCTCAAGGATAAGGCGGTGAGCGCACCTAAGGTGGTGAAGGCCTTGATCCATCCGACCAAGCCCTCTATCGAAACGGTCGCGGCGGCCCTGGCTCAGCCTGTGGAGGCTGCACCAGTGGTGGCGACCTCGGGGCCCAGAATCTCCCTGCCTCCTCGGAGGGAGTCTTCTTTTGTGCCCATCGATAGGACCCCCGTGAAACCCTCCGTGGGGAAGAAGAAGGGGGGGCAGGGCGTCGTCGTAGATTCGGCCTCAACCTCAGAAGAGGAGCTGATCGAGGTCTTAAGCCACGGCCTAGGCGTGGAAGAAGGCCAGCCCGTCGGAATGGACCCCGACGCAGGTGACGACGACGACATTGTCGAGGATACCGACGGGGCCCCTGCTCGCCCGTCGGATTCCCCTCTGCCAGCGCCGCAAGACAACTCGGCGGCCATTTTGTTGGCCATACAGTCCTTATGCTCCGAGATAAGGACGAGGCTACCGTTACCGACGGAGGAACCTCTCCCGTCGGGGGATCCAGAACCGGGACCTTCTGGTGTTCCCCCTACCAAGAAAAGAAGGATCCATCCACCACCTCCTTTTCAACCGTCGCGCCCCGTCCAGCCCTCCTCCCCGTCCACCCGAGGGGATGATACGGGGACTGACACGGGACTGATCTCCAGGGCTTCCGAGCTTTTCCAACTCTGCCCTGAGGAGAAGAAAAAGGAAGGCTTCCTTTATCAGCGGCGCGAGGCCAAGAGGAAGACGGTCCTCGCAGTGCCTCTGTTGGACGACATTTGGGATGAGGGCCTTTCCCTCCTCAAGAACCCTTCCACGACGCCAGCTAGAAGAGACCGGTACGAGAAAAAGTACCGGGTCCCGGACACGGCCCCCCTGTGCCTCCGGGCGCAGCCTACCCCGGATTCCGTCGTCTCCGCGGCAGCCAGGAAGAAAGCGGGGGGGGAGGGGGTGCGGCCTCCACATCGACTTCCCCGCCGGACGGCGAGGGAAGGAAATTGGATGCTATGGGACGTAGAGTCATCTCGTCGGCAGCGACGACGATTAAAGCGGCCAACGCCTTGGCTATCGTGGCTCGCTACGACAGGGAGCTCTGGTACAAGATAGCTCCCCTGCTGGATTTTCTGCCGGACGACAAGAGGGCGGAGGCCCTGGAGATCCTGCAGGAAGGTGAGGTGGCCTCGGACCACGCCATCACCGTGGCGACGGACATCGCCAACACTGGGTTCCGCCAGCTGGGCAACGGCGTTTGCCTTCGACGTCGTGGATGGCTCAAAGCTACGGACTTCCGGCAGGACGTCCAGACCAGAGTCCTGGACATGCCCTTCGACGGGAACAATCTGTTTGGGAAGACAGTGGACGATTCCCTTCAGGCCATCAAGGCGGATACTGAGACGGCCCGGGCCCTTGGAGTTCTGCAGCAACGACGGACGCCCTTTCGGAGCAGCGGAGGCAAGGGCGCCTCCAAAGGTTCCGGCGGCGGTTTCGCTTCCTACCGTCAAGCGGCCCGCTCGTCGTCGCAAGAGGCCTACAGAGGACGAGGCAAGTCTAGCGGACCCCGCCGTCGTCGCCAAGGAGGTCAAGGCGGCAAGGCCGCGTCCAAGCAGGATTGAACCGGCCGTGGGGTTGGGCCCCCACCGAAGCACCCCGGTGGGAGGCCGGCTGACGGGCTTCGTCAGCGTGTGGGAGTCCATCTCCACCGACCGTTGGGTGCTGGACGCCCAGGCCCGGGGCCACGCGCTCGATTTTCAAAGAAGGTGCCCGCGCGTCCCCCCCGTGGCCAGGAAAGAACTTCACGCCCCTCAACTTCTCCTGGAGGTAAAGGCGATGCTCAGGAAGGGCGCCATCGAACTCGTCCCAAGGAGGCTTCGGGGCTCCGGAGTCTACTCGAGATACTTCCTCGTGAAGAAGAAGACGGGAGGATGGCGCCCCATCCTAGACCTGCGACGCCTGAACAAGTTCATCAAGGCGCAGAAGTTCCGGATGGTCACCCTCCAGCACGTCCTGGGTCAGCTGGAGGAAGGAGACTTCCTATCGTCGTTGGATTTGGAGGATGCCTACTTCCACATTCCCATCCTAAAGGGGCACCGGAAATTCCTCAGGTTCGTGGTCCAAGGGCGTCATTACCAGTTCAAAGCCCTTCCCTTCGGACTACGGTCGGCACCCAGGGTATTCACCAAGTGCCTCGCACCGTCATGTGCTGTCACCGGTTGGCAAACCGACCGCTGCCTGGCCGTCCGAGAGCCCATTCCACCAGAGCGATCGCAGCTACCACGGCGTTCCTATCTGGTGTGCCCCTGCTGGACATATGCAGGGCTGCTACGTGGAGGTCGACGCACACCTTCATGAAATTCTACTGCGTCGACCGGGATTCCAGGGAGGAGTCCAGGGTCGGCCAAGCAGTGCTGCGCAACCTGTTCGCCTGAGGTGAGCCTGGTGAGGAGGTAAGATGCTTAATGTTGAGTTGATGTGATGCTTAATGTTGAGCCTTTGCCACCTCCCGTGGTTGTGCATGTGTGTACTGCTATGTATTCTTTATTCATGAGCCTGTGAATCCATGCCAGACCCCATGCTGGAGAAGGAACAAGTTACTTACCTGTAACTGTTGTTCTCCAGCATGGGTCTGGCATGGATTCACATGCGAACCCTCCCGCCTACCCCTCTGCGGCTCTTCACTTGGTCATACTGCCACTTCACGTGCTTCCAAATCTGAAGATGGCTGCCAGAGGCGGTGCTTAGGTAGAGGGCAGTCATTGGCTGTGGTCAGTATGACGCAGAGACCAGTGATTGGTTATTACTACGAAAGACAGATCAGAAACGAAACTGATACTGGTTTTTTCTTTACCGAGGATTCCCAGCCTGACGACGGGGAATATTCATGAGCATGTGAATCCATGCCAGACCCATGCTGGAGAACAACAGTTACAGGTAAGTAACTTGTTCCATCTTCAAGGGAGACATGCCACTTTAACAGGAACCACACAGGGAGATCCATTAACCAGAGAAACCCCTTGAACGTAACAGACAGGACGATTGGTGGGACTTGATATCACAGGGAATGAGCACAGAGCTCTTTCTGTTGAGAGAAGGGTTCCACCATATTAGTTCTGGGGCACACTTTGTTCCTGTTTTCACCCATTTACCTTTCCTGTTGCAAATCACTCTGGTTAGGACCTCACCCATACAGAAGCTTGTTGGCAGGGACCCATAATTGGTTCACTAAGATGGGCTTATCTTACCAATCACTGTGGCCCACTTAGCTTTAAAAGAGGGTTGAGCTCCTCTTCTGGCAGATCATTTGTAAACTTCACAAGAAGGAAGAAAGAAGAACTCAACCTTGGACCCTGGCTTGAAGGTACAGTCTGCCTTCCATCTTCCGCCAGTGAAGGAAGGCCAGGATATCCAAAGAGGGAAGCAAGATCCCTCACCTAAACTTCTCCCAGGAAACAAAGGGAGGAGAAAACTCGGAGGACCCTCCAGCCACTCCAGAACTGGTACCCAGTCTGCACAGTTTTCCCTTCTAGGCTCTGTAGCAAGCTTCCTGGACATGGAGTTCCCGTAGGTCTCTGAACCTCCAATCGAGGACAAAGCTGTGGGCCGGCCGCCTTAAAGCATGACATGAGCCAATTAAAGGAGCTGGGAGAAGGGCCTCAACGACCATCTACCGCAGTCTGCCTTAAAGGACATTTTCGAGCCAGTTGAGTTCCTCGATCCGCAACAGACTGCAACACTGTTGTCAAGCCGCAGTTGCTTAAAGACATCTCGACCAGCGCTTCAGAACTTTCAAACAGCACTCTTGACAACAATTCCTGACCCCGAGCCGCCATGTAGGCCAGCCTGCAACTTTTTATCCAGCTTCGCTCGTCGAACCGTGTTGCTGCCCGATACCCACAGCAGACTCCAGTCTTTAACTCTCACAGAAGCCTGCAAAGCACCCTGAACCCGACCCCCATGAGCACCAAGAACAACACCAACAGCAAAAGGTACATTGTGGCTCTGTCCCCATGGTCATTTCCAGAAGGTCCCTAGAGACGTTTTAAGACCCATTTCCCCTTTTGCTGAAGCCACGAAACCTTTAGCAACTATTGTGGTTATTAACCATACCAACCACTCTCCTGTCAGCATCCAGAGTGCATCCCTCTTCCTTCTTAGAAGTGTCTGTCCTCTGCATTTATTTGCTGCATTCCTTTACCAGGTGGGTTGTATTTGGTAATGTTAGATTGTATAATAATAAAGTAGATATTTTTACACAACCATGACTGGTCACTCCTTTTATCATTGGGTAATAGTATTTTCGCTGTTTTGCAACTAACCTACGGTTCTGAATCTTTAGATGAGATAAGCCTGCAGTTCCGTCCACGTTACCAACGTTTTAAATTGTATGTTAGTTTATTCCAATCTGTTCCACTCCATTCTGGTATCTTAGTTTTGTGGCTGATTGATAGTTTAGAAACCGATCTTCGGGGGGCACTGTTGCGCGCAATGAAAATGGCCTCCTAGGACCAGAGCTCCGTCCCGTCTAACATCAGAGTTAAAAATATCCTGATCCGGAGCACCTCGCAAACAATAAAAATAAGTGGAGAGTGTGACTAATAATCCTTGCTGCCAGCAGAAGAAATCCTGGATGAAAAGGCTGAGGTGGAGAGAAGATACGAGATGAACTTCGGGCGGTAGAGGGAGGAGACACGAGTCACATCCCAGAACTGCGAGAAACCAGGAAATAGCTGCGGACATTCTTGCCGGCTGACCATAGAGATCTGGCGGCCCAGCACGGCAGATCACTGAGGCTCGGATACCAATCCTTAAACGTGGAGAAGACTGCTCAGTGAGATCGCTTATAGCAGCACTCCTGCGGCAAATAAGGAGGAGATCTGGAGCGATCGGGAGAGGAGCGGGAGCGAAAACGCCCAATACTGATTCATACGACACCTGATCTGCCAGGACCGAGGCCCCACGGGGGTGACTGGAGAAAGGCCCAGAGCTGTGCTGGCGTCACGCTCTCCTGGAGTTTGGAGACCTGCAGCAGAAGCCATAGTGCGGCCGCAGCGAGGTAAGGGCACTGGGCACGTGCACAGCATTGAGACTGCTGCCTGCCTCTGACTGGGACCTAGTGGGGCGGCAGTAACCGCAAAGGCCCACCCCCCCACCCCCCGTTTCCCCCCCCCTGCTGAGTTGGCGGTGGTGGGTGCGGTCGCCAGTCCTAAAAACGGGCTAACAAGGCGGTCGGAACGAAAGACAGCGCCCAAGTGGGGGTGGAAGACATAGTGTAACTTTGGTGCGGTACGACGGCCTGCCAACGGCCTGGAGGGGATCCGCAGCGCACGAAGCTATGAAGCAGAGTGGCGTTGGTACCTCATGGTCTGAAGTGACGATCTGAAAATCCGAGCAGGCGAAAAATAGATGCTGAATGTACAAATCCTAGAATACGTGGGAGAACGCAACCCACTCATAAATAAGTGCTGACGCTGGTCCTGCATCCCCTGGGCAACAGCGCAGAAGGTGAGGGGGGAAAAAACTGTAAAAACAAACACCCTATCTCTGGGGAACCAACGTGAGTGCATGTGGCACAATAAATCCAAATGCAGCACAAATAAACATCCAAACCAAGGCAAGGATATTTAAAGACTGATGAATGCTAGGATTGAGGCAGCCGCACAGCATAATTGGCGAGAGAACACGACCCACTAATAGCAAACACGCAAACCCGAACGCAGCGCAAATAAACACCACATTGTTCTGGAAAATGAAGCACAAAGGCCCGTAAACAGAAGAGATTCATATTAATGTGGAGATTCTAATATTTGGACAAAACAGCAAAAGTGTCACAGCAGGGTGAAGAAAGAACCCGAACATTTCATAACAACAAATTGAAATACAGAAAACACCGGTTTGTGACTACAACACAGAAAACCGCCTAATCTCGTACGTGCGAATTACAGAATCTGATCCTACACAGGTGGGGGAAACTGTGACAGACTGAGGATACCACGCTCGCTGGCTACGAGGAAGTGGCCTTGCTGAGAATATAAGTCGCACCCAAAAGGCGTACGGCACGATCCCCTGTATAACTAAAGGCTGTTCTCCGAAGAATCTCAAAACAGCCTTGAGAAGAGAACTCACCCTGCGAACAGGGGGCCAGGAACTCTGTAAAAGATAATACATGTTATAAACACAACTGGAGGGTAACTACGCTAAATTCACTGGAGATTCCTGATCCGTAAACTGAAAGAGCTCACACAAGGAAAGCACGAATGCCAGAGAAGATGTCAAAAGGGGCAGGGGTCAGGAAGAAAGGTCCAATGGACTCATTTACTAACAGTCAAACAGTAGACTTGGGGCCAGGCATGCCGACCACTAACACCCGGAATGAAGCAGATAGCGAAGGCAGAGTTGACAGACTAACCACCATAGTCCAAAACGGATTCCTTGCGATAAATGTGAAATTAGATGATATTGTATCAACTATCGGATCATTAAAGGCAAGGGTAGACAAAGCTCCAGAATTACGTTAGCGGAAGGCAGAATTAACACCAACGAGGACACCATTGCTAACCACGACCGAGATATAACCCAACTGAAAAAATGATTTCATTAAAATACGAACTAAATGTGAAGACCTGGAATCTCGCTCTAGGAGAAATAACATTAGAATTGTCGGTGTATCTGAATAATTTGGTAAAGGAGTAATGGAACAACAAGTTGAATCCCCCCGAGACTTTCTACGAACATTTCCTGGTAGAGCACAGCGCACGCTTGCCCCAATACCGAATCCCGGGGCACCACCCCTTACGATCATAGCACGCCATCTCAATTACAGAGACATAGATAGAATACTCAAGAAGGCTCGGTAACAAGGCACGCTGCACTATGAGGAGAACCACATACACATATACCCGGACTTTGCAGCTGGAGTCCAGGCCAACCGACAATCCTATGAGCCAGTGAAGAGGCTGCTAAGAGCACGGCAGGTCCAATATGCATTGATATTTCCTGCTAAAATGCGAATCCAGCACGGGGAAGAGCACATTTTTTTTGAAACTCCGGCAGCAGCCATGGCCTATATGGAAGCCCATATACCTCTACCCCCGGAAGCCTGTGGCCCAGATCAAAACGGCAGACCTCCCCCTGTGGCGGACTGACACAACCCAAATATTTGATGAAACGGCGCAAATACTGTCCACAAAGATGGAGCTGAATAGAACAGACATATGCAAGGAGCACTGCAAGTGAATAAGATAGCCGGGCTGTGAGCCTGTAACTGGTGGCCATACAGTGACAACATGGCAACCCTAGGAGATCTCTAAAAGCTTGTAAGGCACAATCAAGTTGGGGTAGATGGTGGGGGGGGGGTTGTGGGCAGGAGGGGTGGGGAGAGGGAGGGCTGTTTGTTGAATTGTTAAAAAGTTGTAAACGTTGTTTTGATAATGGTCTAACAGAGGATTGCACTATGCATACTAAACAGTACCTGCACCGGAACACAATGAATAGATACAATGACTGGAAATGCTAACAGGAGTAACGGGATGAAAATTAAACTCCTGTCATGGAATGTTAGAGGCCTGAACAATCCCTCAAAAACCAGAAAGGTTGGAACATATATAAACAGACACTCACCCCACATACTTATGCTACAAGAAACACATACACAGGGTCCTAGCAACGCAAACATACTTGCCTCTTGGGGCAAGCAGAGATACCACACAGAATACTCCACTCGGGCCCGAGGAGTCATAACACTCCTACGTCCATCGCTGGGATTCCAGACCAAAGGACATAAAATCTACCCCTAGGGTAGGTATGTAATGGTTTAGGGATAGATGGCAGAAAGATCAATGGTATTAGTCAAAACGTACCGTCCAAACATAGATGACCCAAACTTTTATCTCAGCATACTGGAACTACTGGCAACACTAGACACCTATAGCATAATATGGGGTGGGGACTTCAACCTGGTTCTAGATTTAGAATTAGATCCTCTAAAGTCAGACAGGCACAATCCAAGGCATCCATTGTACTAGACCAGATCATGATGCAATTGACATTGAGAGACGCATGGAGGGCATTGCACCCATGCACGAGGGAATATACATATTACTCTGTACACGATTCGGAATCGCGGATCGATTACTGGTTGTCGTCTGACATGTTGAGTGTACTTAAACTGGGAAATACATCCCCGAACAATGTCGGACCATTCCCCGGTATCCCTGGACCTAATATTTTGGAATGTCCCAAAGCCACAAAAGAAATGGAGAATGCCTGCAAATATACTTAAATATCCCAATGTGATAGAATCACTACACATAGAAATGGAAGAATTCTTTAACAATAACGTGGGGACAGTAGATAGTCAACGCTTTGGGAGACTTTCAAGGCTTGGGTGAGGGCGACACTGATTTCCAAGACTACGGGACTGCTGAGGTCAGTGAGGCGTGAACTAACCGAGACGGACACACAACTCGGAAAAGTTGGAAAATTCATATAGTGAAACCCGAAATACTGATACACTAGCAGAAATAAATCCACTCCTAAAAGAATTTGTCAAGCTGGCCACGAGGGAAGTACAATACATAGCAGCCCCAACTAGAGCACGCAGCTATGCGGAAGGGAACCAGGCGGGAAGGGCCCGGGCCAACATCATTAGAGCTGATCGCCAACACACAATCACAAGCATTGAAAACAGGGAGGGAGTGGTTGTGACCGGGGGTCGGGCCATAAACGATGAGTTCTTGAAATTCTACCAAAAACGATATTCAAATAACGATAAGAAAATGATACCAGAAATACAAACATACTTAGATGGCCTGGAGTTCCCGACCCTCCCACTACAAGCCAAAAGGGCCCTTGATAGCCCGATTACTGAGGAAGAAATCACAGAAGCTATAAAAGCACTGAATTCGGGCAGGGCTCTGAGATCTGATGGGTTGGGGGTGGAATTATATAAAGAATACGGAAAAGAACTGGTCCCAATCATGCTAAAGGTATGGGAAGAAGCACTGGAATTAAATGAGCTCCCTGAATCTATGCGAGAAGCAATAATAACAGTATTGCCAAAACTCTGTCGCCCTCCGCAGGACATGTCATCGTATAGGCCTCTGTCACTTATAAATGTAGATGCCAAGTTGTTCGCCAAGGTGTTGCCGAACAGGCGATTTCTGAACTTGCCGACTCTGATCCGACCCGATCAGAACGGATTCATCCCCACAAGTTCCACCACTTTGAATTTACGCAGACTGTTTGCAATAATGGCGCAGATAAATCCGGAAGCGCAGGCTGTGGCGATATATCCTTGGACGCCGAGAAGGCATTTGACTGTGTCCTCGGTGTATCTCCTCAAAGCGCTTGGCAGGGTTGGAATGGGCCCCAATTTCATCAGATATGTTAAATTACTGTACACAAAAACTGGGGCAAGAGTGTTCACAAACAATACGATTTCTGATCTATTCACATTGGGCAGGGGTACCAGGCAGGGCTGGCCATTCTCACCAATACTATACACATTAACTATCGACCCCATGGCTATAATTGTTAGACTAAAACATGGTGATAGGGGAATACGAATGTCAGGGCCACCCCAGTCGATGACGCTATACGCGGATGATAATTTGTTTGTCCGGGACTCTGACACCAACCTGTCACCCCTAATGCAAGACATATATAAATTTGCTGACTACTCGGGTTACAAAATAATGAAAAATCTGATATACTCCCACTGACACCATATGCCAGATGACAACGGAGAACCTCAAATGGGCAACCGGACACATACAATACTTGGGTATAATGATTTCTGATGTTTGTTAATCTGCTTAGAATCACATGCTGTGCATAGGTCCGACATCCAGTGGTCACTGCGGAGTATTGCATTTTGTTTTTCGTAGTCGAAAAGGGGACGTCGACAAGGCGTGTCTGTAACACTATCCCTATAGTGACGTGCGTTGTACCCACAATCCCTCACGCGTCGAGGTCCCTCAGATTGTTATTTCCGCCCAGCTACTGGTCGCCTTTATGCGGAGCTCCTCGAGAGATATTGCCAAATAGTTTCTTCGACCTTTGGTCGTTTGTTATTAATATCAATAGCGTAGATTCCTCCCTCGACGCAGAGCCGTTTCTCCGCCGAGCAAGATCTTCGACGGAAGGACGAGTGGAGGAGATCCTTCGGCGCTGCCGAACACGTGGCCTGGCCTCGCCGGCCATACACAGTAGGAAGAGTGGGGTTTTGTGGTCTTTTTCTTTTCTTTAAGAATGCCTTTCTCTTTCCCCTCCCTCTCTTTCGAGGTCGTAGTCACACCTATTACCCTCAGCTATGGAGAGGACGCCATTTAGGTTTTGCCCGCTTTGCAAGGGTAAATATACCTGGAAGGATAAGCACAAACGGTGCAACCGTTGCTTACCCCTCAATCACCAGGAGGACGGCTGTGCGACCTGTAAATTACTAAAGCCCAAAACTCTAAAGGACCGCAGGGTCAAAAGGTGGACGGCCTATGCCATGTCTAGGCCTGACTCCTCGCCCGCTGCCGCTGCTGCCGAGTGTGACGAGGACAGTGACTACACGTCCCCCGTAACGGAGGCTGTAGACCTCTCAAAGGAGCGTTCACGCTCCTCGTCGTCCGGCCCCGGCCCGACACGCCCGGCTCACGGGGATGAACACCCCGGCGACAAGGACGCATACAAAAAAACACCAAAGCACATACCCCAAGGCACACATTCGTCGAAGACGAAGACCGCCATAGCGCCAACGGGGACGCCGGGCCCACAGACTTCTTCCACCGACCGGAAGGGTCGTCAGCCCTCCCCGCCACCGCTTCCGCGACAGGCGACTGGGCACTCTAAAAATAAGGGCGCTAACACCAAAAGTTCCAGCGACGCGCATCGCAAGAGCGCTCACGTTGCCACCAAGGACTCGACGACCAAGGACTCGACGAGCAAAGGCTCGACGCTCCATAGCGTGACGGCGACCGATCCCTCGGAACAGAGAATGATTGCCGAAAGCCTCGCGCGCATAGCATCTAAGGACAGCCAAAGACGTACAGTGAGTGAAACGCCGAAAACCGTGCACAAGGCCAAAGATACGCCGAAGGCGCCGGAAAACAGATCAGGCCAGTTCCGGACGCCGACAGAAGGCTACTCCGAAGGCGAAGGCTCTCTTTCTTCGACGTTATAGGACAGAACCAGACAATTACAGGAGGAAGAAACCCCCTTTTCTTTCTCAGACCGTCCTGGCCGACCTCAGTGGACCTTTGAAAGGTTCCAGACCTGTATGGACAAACTAGATAGGTTCATGTCCATCCCAGAAGACAGGTCACCCAAGAGACCAAGGGATGCACCCCTTGAGAGTTCAAGGGCTAAATACCAGAAGTTTTATAACCCCATACAGGAGGACATAAACTCTTACAATCCCACTGAGGAAGACACCTTCTTCTAAGAGGAAGATGAGTTCACCTATGTTGAGGACCAACAAGAAGAGGAAGGTTTTCACGAGGAAACTAACCTATGTGAGGAAGGATTCCAGGAAGACACAGGCGAGGGCGACCAAAATCCCTGCAAGTCACCGGCTAGGTCGACTGACACAGGCAGCAGCAGTATAGTCATCAGGTCTACTGAAACTACGCCAGTCAGGAACCCTTCACCTGTCTATGATCAACCCACCTTCAATGCACTGCTGAAGAAGGCAGCAGCACATTTTGAAATCGAAACTGGGGACGTCACCCCAGACACCGATTTTTGTGGAGAGGATTATGCATTGGTGAGAGGGGTCAATCCGAGGATTGAGAAACTGTTCTCTCCCTCTCAATCAGACCCATTATATATTAAGGGTCACTCAATCCCGGACTCCCTGGTCGTGACAAACACCAGGAAAAGGGCAGGAGTCGCACTATCTACTAGCGAGGCACCCCCAGATAAAGAGGGGAAGAAGCTGTATGCCCTAGCCAAGATAATCGCCACCTCTGCAGCATTCTCTACCAGAATCGCCAATAATAATACCCTATTGGCAAGCTACGCCGATGCTCAATGGGCTAAGCTCAGACAGGACATCGAAGAAGCTCCCGAACCCCTAAAGACTCGTTTACTGGCTACAGTTAACGAGGGCTCTCTGGTCAATCAAAGCATTGTCAAGAATACCCTCGATGCAGCAGAGACGGCTGGCCGCTCTTTGGTACAAGGAATTTTACTGAAGCGTCACGTCTGGCTTTGCAATTCCGGATTTAAGGCGGAAACACAAGGGTCCCTTATTAATAAACCCATAGAGGAGTCCAACCTCTTTGGGAGAGCAGTGGATGATGCGCTGGAGAACGCGAAGAAAGAATTTGATACAATAAAGACCTTGGACCAAATTTCTAAACCCCCTAATAGGCAGGGATTTGGTAATGAGCGCTTTTTTCGTGGACAACGCCAGCAACAAAACCAACAGTACTCTGCCAGCAACTACCAGAGTAATAGCGCCCAGTACAATCAGAGGGGTCAACGTCGTGGCAAGGGAAGAGGCTGGGGTTCCACCCCCAGATGCTCCCAAGCCAACAACACCACCAAGTGACGTGAAGATTTGCGTCCCCTCGCATGCAACGCTGGTCGGGGGCCGGTTATCATCCTTTCTGCCAGCATGGGAGGGAATAACATCAGACCGCTGGGTACTTTCCACCGTAGCCCGCGGCTACTGTATAGAGTTCAACAGTTCCCCAACATACAGACCCCCGAGGGGACGCCGCATGACACCAGAACACCTCGCCATCCTGCTCCAAGAAGTGGACCAACTGCTGGAAAAAGGAGCCATAGAGGTTGTGCCTCTATCTCAGGTAATGGAAGGTATTTATTCAGTGTACTTCCTTGTACCCAAAAAGGATCTAACCATGCGCCCTGTATTAGATCTGCGCCCAGCGAAAAAGTTTGTCAAACCCCAGAAGTTTCGTATGGTGACCTTACAGGAAGTGATCCCACTGCTATCACAGGGAGATTACATGACAACACTGGACATGAAAGATGCATACTTTCATATTTTAATGTTGCCAGCGCACAGAAAATACCTCAGGTTCATGATGGAGGGCAAACACTACCAGTTCAGAGTGCTACCCTTCGGCATAGCATCTCCACCAAGGGTATTCACGAGTACTGGCAGTGGCAGCGGCCCACCTGCGCAGGTTATCCATCCCAGTATACTCTTACCTTGACGACTGGCTCATAACAGGGGATTCTTACGAGACATGCTTCTCAAACACCCAAAAGACTGTAGACCTTTTGTTCCAACTGGGCTTCTCCATCAACGAGAAGAAGTCCAGCTTAGACCCCAGCCAAGTCAAACAATTCCTAGGGGCTCTAATTCGAACAAAGGACGGCCTCGTCTTCCCCTCCAACTAGAGGGTCCAAAACATGCTGTTTCAGATCCCCCAATATGTGGCAGATCGAGAGGTGACGGTGCGCAAAGCGATGCGATTGCTAGGTATGATGGCGTTGTGTATTTATTTGGTACCTCGCGCGCCTGCGCATGCGCCCAATGCAAGAGTGGCTCAACAGCCAGTGGTGTCAGGCCAGCGGACAATGGGACGATCTAGTGGTGGTCTCGCAAGCCTTGGTTCTCTCGCTACGGTGTTGGACAAAGGAAAACCTGATAATAGGGAAACCCTTTGCCACACCCGTGGTGGAGGCCACTCTAACCACGGACGCATCCCTCACAGGATGGGGGGCTCACCTATCCCATCAAACTGCTCACGGAGTGTGGACTCCGAACGTAGCATCCATGCACATAAACCTACTGGAGCTACTGGCGGTGTTCAAAGCACTAAAAGCCTTCCAGGAACACCTACAAGGGAAGACAGTGATGGTCCTTACAGACAGCACCACAGCCATGTACTACATCAAGAAGCAGGGGGGAACCCACTCTCCAGGACTGTCCAAGCTGTCCCAGAATATATGGAAGTGGGCTCTCAAACACATGTTCCTACTGTCACAACACGTACCAGGGGAACTCAATCTGAGACTTCCCCCTGCCCGAAGAGTACGAATGGCAATTGCACGAAGACATCGTCTTAGACGTCTTCATGCAATGGGGATTCCCGGAAATAGACCTGTTCGCAACTCTGGAGAACTCACAATGACAAAATTACGCCTCCAGGTACCCCCAGAACCAGTCCAAGGGGAACGTTCTGTCGATTCAATGGTCAGGGAAATTTGTTTACGCCTTTCCCCCCCGACTCCCCTTCTCAACAAGGTGATGCACAAGATGCACCAGGAGCAGGTTACCATGATACTAGTGGCCCCAATGTGGGCCCGGCAGCCATGGTTCGCTCACTTGGAGATGTCCCTATCTCCCCCAGTGAAACTTCCCTGCCCGTACAACATGCTGTCACAGGACAAGGGCAGGACACTGCATCCATGCCCTCAGACCATGAACTTAGCAGCCTGGCTCCTGAGATCATAGAATTTGGACATCTACAACTCCCGCAGAGATGTATGGACATCCTCAGGGAAGCCAGAAAACCTAATACTCGCCACTGCTATTCTAGCAAGTGGAAAAGATTTGTCATCTGGCGTAGAGGTAAGAGCATCAACCCGGTTGACTGCTCTCCCACAAACATTGTTCTGTACTTGACCCATTTACTGGATTCAGGTCTAGTGTTCAATTCCATTAAAGTCCACCTGGCGGCACTTTCTGCATACACCACTTCCCAACTTAGTGTCGTGGTGGAAGATACCAGTTATCAAGGCCTTCATGGAGGGGGTAAAGAGAATACACCCTCCGATAGCTAACCCAGCTCCCGGATGGGACTTAAATGTGGTACTTTCTAGACTCATGGGCCCTCCTTTTGAACCCATGCACAAGGCAACTCTTAAAGAACTCACTCTTAAGACTGCTTTCCTAATAGCTATCACCTCCATTAGGAGAGTAAGTGAACTACAGGCTCTTTCTGTTCTAGACCCCTTCTTAACAGTTCACAAGGATAAGGTGGTTCTACGCACACACCCAAGGTTTGCACCAAAATTCATCTCGAAATTCCATGTAAACCAGTCAATAGAACTACCAACGTTCTTTCAAAACCCTTCCAGCTTGGGAGAAAAAAGTCTGCATACACTAGATGTACGCAGCGCTGTCGTGTTCTACATGGAAAGAACCAGACCACTGAGAAAGACTAATCAGTTCTTTGTCTCGGTGGCAGCAGGAAGAGAAGGAGATGCAGTCTCAAAGTCCACTATATCTAGATGGATTGTTCAATGCATCACTCTGTTACATTCTTGCTAAGAGAGAACTACCCTTCAAGCCAAGAGCACATTCCACTCGAGGCACTGGGGCTTCCATAGCGTTCATTGCAAATGTTCCCCTTGAGTCCATCTGCAAAACGGCTACCTGGAGTTCTGTGCACACCTTTACAAAACACTACTGTCTAGATGCACACTCTAGATCTGACTCCCAGGTGGGACAGGCAGTATTAAGACATCTTTTCTCTACTGTTCCTTCTCATAACCCACCACCAACTCCGGGTACTGCTCGCTAGTCTATGCACAGCATGTGATTCTAAGCAGATTACAAACATCAGAAGACAATGCATTACTTACCGTAAAAGCATTTCTGATGGTTGTATCTGCTTAGATTCACATGCGCCCACCCTTCCTCCCCCGCTCGGATGGAAGGAACATAGACCTCTTTCTACATCTCTCTCTTTTCTGTACTCACTCACGTATAGAAGGCTCCCTCAGGGCAGAAAAATACAAACAGAGGGACCTCGACGCGTGAGGGATTGTGGGTACAACGCACGTCACTATAGGGATAGTGTTACAGACACGCCTTGTCGACGTCCCCTTTTCGACTACAAAAAACAAAATGCAATACTCCGCAGTGACCACTGGATGTCGGACCTATGCACAGCATGTGAATCTAAGCCGATACAACCATCAGAAATGCTTTTACGGTAAGTAATGCATTGTCATCCCGTGACAGACACTGTACACAGAGAATTATGAACAAATAATACAAGTGTTCAAAGTAAAGCTTCGAACATGGGCTAAGCTGCCTATATCCTTAAATGGCCGGGTTGCTATCCTTAAGATGGCGGTTCTCCCCAAATTACTTTACTTGTTTGTGAATATACCAATCTGGCCAGGTAGAACCTTATTTGGAAAAGTAAGAGCAATGGCAGTATCATTTATGTGGGACGGGAAGACCCCGTCGAATGAAATGGGGAAAAGCTTACTGAGCCCTATTGTACAGGAGGACTGGCGGCACCAGATTTAGAGTTATATTATCTGGCGGCGCAAGCGCAATTTGCAAAACACTGGTATGACCTTGAAGACCGCTTGCCCCATGTATGGCTCAAGAAATGTGCTACATTGTTTCCCCTCCCTTGCCTTGTCGCGCTCTGAAACACCTGTGTAAGAGCGCGATACAAATAAAATATCATATATCATTTCCCATAGACCTCTGTTCCATTATTTAATCTTCAATACAAAGATTCCTGTCCCTATGACCCAGTGGGTACGCGCATGGATAACATTGTACAAAAAACTGAAAATAGAAACCTCATATGACCCGGAAGTCCCACTGTGGAAATACCCCGGTATACCGCCCAGACTGGATAAAACAATACAAAGACACTGGGACCCGAACAGAGAAGTTCAAATGCGAGACATGTTCCCGAACGGGAAATTTGTGACTAGGGAGGAATTTAGTGAGGCAGTAGGACGGGGACCACTTAAAACGCTTGAATATCATAGGATGAAATCAGCATTCAGTGCACGCTGTCCACTTTTCCCAGACAAACCACCCTCACACCCATGCGTACAGGCTGCCACATCAGGTACGGGGTTGGGAGTCTCCATATTATATTCGTTAGTGCAAACACACATCCCTACAACAAATAATGTCAAAGCTAAATGGGAGGAAGACCTAAATATAAGCATCGCAGAAGAAAAAATGACCAAATACTGTATGCTTACAAAATCGGTGTCAATGAATGCAGGTCTTCGACTGGTTCAGTTCAAGATCCTAAATAGGCTACATTATACCCCTGCTAAAATGGCTAAATTCTCGACTGCCCACTCGGGGGAATGTCCTAAAAGTAAAGCAGTTCAGGCAGGATCAGACCATATGTACTGGGAATGCCGTCCAATTGTCACATTTTGGAAAGATGTAGCGGAAATACTGGAAGAGATTACACAGATCCCAGCAACCATGTCTCCACAAATACCTATTTGGAGACATAGGCAAACCAGCTGAAAAGACCAGGAGATTGTTCAAGGTCTCCTGTGCTGTAGCCAAAAGATGTATGTTGAAATTTTAGACAAAAACTTTTCCACCCAAAATTGAACATTTTCTCTGTGATTTGACCTACGTAAATGAATGTGAGGAACAATACACATTGACTGTGACACCAAGTAGCCGCCCAAAGGCCATATGGGCCCCGTTCAGGATGTACCTGTGCGAAATGGCCTCAGATGAGGAAACCCCTATGTGATTGATGAAATATGTATCTGATAATGTGTATTATATGTACTGTCATATGCAGTGTGCAATAAGTTGAATCTGTATTGATCTTCAATAAAAGTTTTAAAAAAAAGAAACCGATCTTCACCCCTGAACCAGTGATACCCCGGAATTTGATAAATCACATAGGTAGCAGACGGTTGGAGCCTTGCGCACAGCTTAGTCGCCCAACGGTAAAAGTATGGTTGCAGTTGATGTTTAGAACACTGCAGTTATTTGTTAATCATTGATCTTGACATCGAGAAAGGCTTGAGCAAATATTATATAATTGGTCATTTATAAAACACTTAATACCCAGAGGTTTCCAAGCGCGGACACGGGGATCGAACCTGTATTGCTCCGTGTCGTTTCGAAGGTGAGCACGTTACCACGGAGCGATCCTCCTGACTAAATACCCAAAGATGTCCTGCACATTCTATGTCAACAGAGGGGACATCCCCACAGCACCAGGATTAATAAACTGGAGATGCTGATCAGCCTCCAATCCTCGGTAGAAGCAAAGTAGCTGGGGGAAGAGACCACGGGGGACAGGCTATGCCTTGTGTACCCAAATAAAGAATTTCCAGAAGGGTTGCTGGAAGATGGCGAGGAAGACGGCATGAGTAGAGTTTACCACCAACTACCCGTCAGGGAGGCAAGTATAGTTTCTCAAAACTCCAGAGTGCCAGCCAGGTTAGGGACAGGTGCAGCATCCGGAAGGTCCTGGGCCTGGCCGCTTAAGAGACCCCATAATTGTTCTGATTGTATACGATGTAGCGGCTAGAAAGCTTCTGTTGGAGGAGATGAGACTAGCGCTGGAGGAACAAAAGGAGCAGAACAAGGTCACATAGAACTACACAACCTGGAACTTGAAGAGGAGAACACTAGATCCACCTCTAGCGAAGCAGTAGTGGCTCAAACCAAGTTCCCTGCGATAAGCCCTGGCGCCACAGAGATTTAGTACAGGCTTAGGAAGTGGGAGGAGGGGGTGAGGATATTTTTGATTAATTTGAAGATCGCAAGCTTGCTTTTCAGGTACAGGAGGTGGAGGAGGTACTGTGGGGTGCAGCCCTGATGAGTCGATTACCGACCCAGCAGACTGAGCCAATTCTTCAGTTAACTTCTGAGGAAAGGCCAGTTTATGAGAGCATGAAGGCACCCCTTCCCAGGAGGTTCTGTAAGACCCCAGAGAACTATCCGAAGAGCTTCAAAGAGCTCAGAGAGGAAAGTGGCAAACATTTGAAGCGTTAACACATTTGTTGAAACTGAGCGGGTGGGTGTCTGGAAACAAAGTTGAGCACATTTAAAGGGATGTATAATTTGATTGCATACAAGTATGTCTTGAAGAATTGTGAGTTCGACCTACACCAGCATCTTGTGGACAAAACTACTACCAACCCTAGGGAGCTTACAAAGGCTGACAACCTGTTTGTTGGCAAGCACACCCAGACCAGCTGAGAAATCCTCAGAGAAGAAGGGTAACGCGGATGGGAAGGACAAAGGTCCAACCCACTCCTCTTCGAAGTCAGGTTTCCAAAAGCATAAAGGAAAATCCCCATAAGACCTAGTGCAGCCATGCACTCGGAAGAGCAGAGTGCACGCACCCCTAACGCAGACACCGGAGTTCTCACCACTCAAAGGTTGTTTCGTGTGCAAGGAGCTGGGCCATAGGAAAGGGCATCCTGCTTGCAAGGGCTTACCTAAGCAAGCCATAGTGAATGTTGGACTCGTGGTGGTCATCATTAGGAGTGGGCCTCCTAGAGGAGGATTAGGCCAAAGAGTGGCTGAATGTGGACTGATTATACTGAGCAGGAAATGTACCAGATTGCCAAAAGAGGTGCTAGTTCCCCACAATACTTTACTGTTCTTAGAACAAGTGTTTCGAAGGGATTGTGTCCTCCGACGTATTCCTCATCTTAGATATATCCTTCCAGCTCTGCTGGCCTCGGAAAATGTTTTCTCTAGAGGGCACTGCGCGTCGACGTCCCTCGAGTCGATGTCCCTCGACAGCCGCCGTATCGACGCTCAACGTCATCCTGCCTATAAAGGCCGCGCGCAGCGTCCGTTGCTCAGTTCCATTTTTCCGCGCTTACTCGGTGCCTCGGAATACCGTTGCTCAGTTCTTAATCAGATTAATCCTATTTACCTCGAGTTATTCGATCCATACCCGATGGCTTCCTCGTCGGAACCGACAACTCCTCGATCCGGCTTCAAAAAATGTCGAGATTGTGGGAAAAAGATGTCGTTGACCGATCCTCACAAATTGTCTGTGGTGCTTGGGAGCTGCACACCATTGTTCGGAATGCGAGGACTGTATGTCCATGACAGCTAAGGCCCTGAAGGAGCGTAGGGGGAAGCTGGAGAAAGGTAAGACTTTTAAAGCTTCTTCTTCGTCGACGAAGTCGAGACATTCGTCTCCTCGTCACCATTCGCGCTCCAGGTTTCGGAGTGGGTCTCATCACTCCTCGATCGAAGCACTCGAAGAGGAGGCGTCGAAGATCCCCTTCTCCGTCTTCCTCTTCCTCTGTGTCGCCAAAAAGAATCCCTTGCCCCACGAAACATAGTTCCCGGGCTGAATGGGAGGAATTCCGAAAGAATATGATGAGCGTCTTCGAGAAAGCGGCCTCGACCCCCTCGAAGACTGCCGAGAGCGATGCTCTGGTCGAAAGACCCGAAGGTCAAAAACGCAGCGAGTCGCAGTACCCGGCAAAAGAAACCTCTCGAGCGCGTTTCGAACCCTCGAGCAGGACTATGACCTCCAAACCTTCCTCGAAGGTTCCGTCGACGCCGTCGACGAAGGTCCCGTCGACGTCGATGTCTTCGGCGCCGTTGTCGAGGGGACCTTCGACACACGGGTCTGTCGACTCGACGCCGGCGTCGACGCCAAGAAAAGTCAGGGTGACCACACATCCAGTGACTATCCCCAGGCCCTCGACGTCGATGGCGTCGATATTGTCGAGTAGAATTCCAATTCTGTCGAGGTCCTCGAGGCCTCCACCTCTGTTTTCGACGCCACGCTCGTCGACGACATCGACGTTTTCGAGGCCAATAACGACAAGTTCGGCACCCTCTGCCTTGGAAATGGGATTTACTCCCTTTATGAGTTCAGAACAATTGAGAACTATATCCTCAATTTTAGAAGAGGGTGATTTGTCTGAACAAGACACATTTGAGTTACAGGGACCTGTAACCCCAGTTAGAGAGGAATTTTCCTCTGAAGAGCGCAGATTAAAGGATCTTCATGATTCTTTACATGAGGCAAGTGGGTTAGACACTTCCCCTGAGGTGGATTTTGCTAAGCCAGACCCGGGGGAGCATGCTGAAACCCCCTACAGAGCCTTAATGGCCAGGATTACAGAGTTCATGGGGTGGTCTGCACCTTCACAATCTTTCCAGCAAGATGACCTCACGGATATTCTGGACAAAGGCCCACAAGAGGATCCTGTGGTGCCCTTTCATAAAGCTCTTCAGAGAAAGATCATGACAAACTGGGAAACCCCAGATGTAATACCAGCAGTAAATAAAAAAAACTGTCTGCAAAGTACAGAGTATCTTCCACAGACCCAGAGTTTTTGTCTAAACATCCATCCCCAGAAAGTCTGGTGGTACATGCAGCATCCTCTACCGATGTCAAGACGGCTTATCCTACAGTCCCACAGGACAGAGACGATAAAAAATATGATGCTATGGCAAAGAAAGTCTTTTCAGCATGTAGCATGGCGTTAAAGTCTGTTAATGCTACTTGCACCCTTGCTAGGTTCAGCCTTACACTTTGGGAGTGTGTTTCTACAGCGGCTGACTGCATCCCGGAGGGAGAAGAAAGGGATGCGTTCCTGAATATTATACAGGACGGTAAAGACGCTATGTGCGAATCCCTCCAGAAGGGCATTGATTCGGCTGACAGTATCAGCAGAGCAATGGCGGCAAGTACATCAACCAGGAGATTCGCTTGGTTGAGAAAGTCGGGTTTTGCCCCAGATGTGCAAGCCAGGCTCTTGAACATGCCATTCGATGGCTCTTCTTTGTTCGGGAAAAAGGCGGATGACAGTTTAGAGAAACTGCAAACTTCAAAAGCTGCAGCAAAATCCCGAGGAGCTGCAATCCGTAAGACTCCTTTTCGTCCCACAGGAACCTCTGCGAGGGGCAAGTCCTTTCGCTTCTACTCCGCATTCGGAAGAGGTAGAGGACGACCGGCTCAAAGGGGTCAAAGAAGAACTACCCGAGGTGGACGGGGTAGACATTCTAAAGCCGCAGCAACAGCAGGTGCCTCTTTACCATCGGCATCTGCATCAGCCGCCCCAAAACCACTCTGAGGACTCCCCTCACAGGACACCTGTAGGAGGCAGGTTGACTCAACATCTGACGGTATGGCAGGCTATCACGTCAGATGCTTGGGCATTGGAAACAGTCGCCCAAGGTTACTGCCTGCCTTTCCTACGTATACCTCAGTCATCCACCGGGGATCAGCTCTCAAAGCTCCAGATCCGCTCCTCTTGCAGGAAATTTTGGACCTGCTAGAGAAAGGTGCCATAGAACCGGTACCTGTAGCGGAGAGGGACAAGGGCTGGTACTCCCCTTACTTTCTCATTCCGAAGAAAGACGGAGGACTGAGACCCATCTTGGACTTGCGAGAATTGAACAAATTCCTCAGAAAAGACAAATTCAAGATGGTCACTCTTTCTCAGATCCTCCAGGCCCTTCAGTTTCAGGACTGGTTGGTATCTCTGGACCTTCAGGACGCTTATTTCCATGTGCCTATCCATCTCAAACACAGGAAATACCTGAGGTTCGCAATTGGCAACTCTCACTATCAATTTCGAGTACTTCCATTTGGGCTGACCTCCGCCCCGAGGGTCTTCACCAAGTTAATGTCGGTAGTGGCTGCAAGTCTAAGGAGGGAAGGGATTCACGTCTACCCCTACCTGGACGATTGGCTGATCAGGGCTGTTTCTCCGGAGCAAGCTCAGATCCAGCTAAATCACGTGTGCCATTTCCTTCACAGACTGGGCTTCTCCCTCAATTTAAAGAAGTCACAAATTATACCATCGCAGAGACTCCAGTTCATAGGAGCGATCCTGAATACTTCCCTGGGAAAAGCCTCGCCACCAGAGGTGAGGGCTCAAGATATTCTACAGATGGTTACCAAGTTCCAGCATGCCCAACGTCTCCCAGCCTTCGACTTATTGAGGTTGCTAGGCCTCATGGCATCCTGCATTTTCCTTGTGCCAGAGGCTCGCCTGAGAATGAGATCCCTCCAGTGGGCACTGAGGACTCAGTGGTCACAATTCTCAGGGAGAATGACAGATCTTCTTCAGGTTCCCGGCAGGGTGGCTCGAGACCTTCAGTGGTGGGCCTGTCAGGAGAACATTCTGAAAGGAGAACAGTTTTGGCAACCCTGGCCGGAGATAACGGTAGTCACGGATGCCTCACTCACGGGGTGGGGAGCCCACGCCAACGACTTGACCATCAGCGGTCGTTGGTCTCCATCGGAGTCCAGACTACACATCAACCTGTTAGAGCTGAGAGCCATCAGACTTGCCTTGAAGGCTTTCCTGCCAGCTGTACAAGGAAAGAACGTCCTGATAATGACGGACAACACGGTGGCCATGCATTACCTCAACAAAAGAGGAGGCGTAGGATCACTACCCCTTTGCAGAGAGGCGATGCAGCTCTGGTTTTGGGCAATCCAAGAAGGAATCTCTCTATCGGCATTTCACCTAGCCGGAGAGAAGAACTTGACAGCGGACGCTCTGAGCAGGCAGAACAGTCTCCCACGAGTGGGAGCTAGCTCAGGAAGTCCTTCAAGAGATCTTCACCATTTGGGGAACCCCTCAGGTAGATCTGTTCGCCACCAGCCTAAACAGGAAATGCGACCTGTTCTCAAGGGAATTTCCTCCGAGAGGAGCTCTGGGAGACGCGTTCATAGTGGACTGGGAGTTTCCGCTTCTGTACGCGTTCCCACCGGTCCCTGTCATTCCTCAAATGATCAGGAGGTTGAGAAGATTCCGGCGAACCATGATCCTAATTGCCCCGGATTGGGCCAGGAGAATGTGGTACCCGGACCTTCTAGACTTGTCCATCTGCCCTCCAATTCGACTTCCTCTCAGAGAGAACCTACTCTCACAGAAGGGAGGTCAGGTTCTCCATCCAGACATCAAAACCCTCAACCTTCACGCTTGGCTTCTGAACGGCTGAGGTACAAGGATTGGGACCTCCCTGATGATGTTATGGAGGTGTTGCTTTACGCAAGGAGGCCAGCAACAAAGTCTTTATACCGCTGCCGTTGGAACAGATTTTGCAGCTGGTGTAGAGAACAGAATATCGACCCATTTTCATGTGGTACACCAATGGTTTTGTCCTCCCTACTATATTTGGCAAATTCAGGCCTTCACGTTGGCACCATTAAGGGCTATCTCGCAGCGCTGTATCTTTAAGCGTACTGCGGAAGAACCATCCTATTTCAAATTACCCTTGGTAATACAGTTTCTAAAGGGGTTAACCAATTGTAATGAAGTGAAGGATTTGACCATTGGGAACTCTGGAGTGGCCCGGCATCACAGCAAGCAGAGGACAATAGGGTGATGTCACCAGGGAGGGAGTGAGTTGATTGACGGTGATTCGGAGCCAATCGGTGGAGGGGAAAGAAGTAAGGGGCTTTTCTCTAATTCTGGCGTTGTGTGGTTTGTTTTTGAACAGGGACCGAATCGAGAGGAAGAGGAACCGTCTTATGAATGGGCGTACTAAGAGCCCTAAGTAAATCCTGTTAAAAAGAGTTGATCCGGCACCTGTTGTGCCCATTTCGATGAGGAGGAGGCCCGTTAGCCGAAATTCACAAGTTGAGAAGACACGGGTCGTATCCTGTTGTAAGGAGAGGGAGCGTGAGGGCAGCTCGCCGCGCCCCCCTCCGTTGTGTGGGAGGAGTTTGGGGAAGAAATCCCGATGACGAGCGGCTGGCCGGGGAGTCCCCGAGAAGATGCAACGCTATGCGTAAGCAAACAGCTGATGCGCGGCTGATCCAGAGAGTGCCAGACCGAGGAGCCGGAGAGGCAGCCCACGGCGTTGCAGCATCTGATCGAGGGGAGAAGTGTAATCCGGAAGAGAGTTACCCGAGTGGCCGAGGAACTAGTACGAACGAAAGTGCAGCGGAATGTCGGTGAGCCGTTCAGCGTATGGGGAGAGACCCTATTAGGAATTCCTGAGGCTATCGGGGTACGAACACAGTGACTCAACGTATAAACTGGGGAACAACTGGGGAATTGGGCATTCCCTGAAATCCTGTAAGAAAAAAACCCTCACAGAAAGAAATACTGGGGAACGAACAAAGAACCCATATGAGGGCCGAGACTGTGGGGATCGTAGAGATAAGTAGAGCTAAGAAAACCCCTTTACTAGGAAAACTCACCAACGACCACGAAATTCTACGCAGAGTCATTACTCTGAAGAGACTTCTTTTTTCCCCCTTTCTTTATTGCCCTTCATGTTGAAAGTTGACTGAATAAAAGAAATCTGTTGAATTAACCAAACGGCCTCAAGAGTGTTTATCCCGCCCGCTAAGTTGTGACACCAATGTTTATCCCCCAAGACCATTCCAAGTTCCCCTATGGGATTTAAACTTAGTACTAACTTTCCTGATGGGTACACCTTTTGAACCTCTCCATTCTTGTTCGTTAAGATTCCTTACCCTTAAAACTGTTTTATTAGTAGCACTTACATCTGCTAGAAGGGTGAGCGAATTACAAGCTCTTTATTGTAAACCCCCTCATGCAATCTTTCACAAAGACAAAGTTGTCCTGCAAGTGAAGCCTAATTTCCTCCCAAAGGTGGTTTCTGAAATCCATATCACTCAGAAGATTACCCTACCATCTTTCTATCCTCCTCCTCACCCGGGGAAAGAGGAAGAGAGGTTACACAGACTAGACCCTAGGAGGGTTTTAAGTTTTTACATTAGTAGACTAGCCAGGATAAGACAGGCAGACCAGCTGTTTGTAGGTTACGCAGGTCACAAGCTGGGGTTACCAATAACTAAGCAGACCATTTCCAGATGGATCATTCTAGCCATTCTGGAATGTTATAAACTGGCAGGGAAAGAGCCCCCTCAAAACCTTAGGGCTCATTCGACCAGAGGTATTGCAGCTTCATCGGCCCTCTAAAGAGGCGTGCTGGTTAAAGACATATGTGCGGCCGCTACATGGTCGTCTGTCCATACCTTTACACGTTTTTACAATCTGGATTCCTCCTCCAGTCAAGAGACTAGGTTTGGAAGGGCTGTACTGCATTCTATTCATCAATAGAAGACAGCGTGAAGTCAGTACTCCCTCCTCCGAATATAGAATACTGCTATGGGAGCCTATCTAAGATGAGGAATACGTCGGAGGACACAATCCCTTCGAAGAACAAGTTACTTCTTACCTTGTAACGTTCTTTCGACGGGATGTTCCTCCGACGTATTCCTCATCGACCCTCCCATCCATCCACGCAGTTCTACTTCCCTTGTTGTTGCAGCTTACGCTCCTTCAGGGTGATTAGTCTAGTCCAGACAGTAATACTGTGGGCTACAAAACGGAACTGAGCAACGGACGCTGCGCGCGGCCTTTATAGGCAGGATGACGTCTAGCGTCGATACGGCGGCTGTCGAGGGACATCAACTCGAGGGACGTCGACGCGCAGCGCCCTCTAGAGAAAAAATTTTCCGAGGCCAGCAGAGCTCGAAGGATATATCTAAGATGAGGAATACGTCGGAGGAACATCCCGTCGAAAGAACGTTACAAGGTAAGAAGTAACTTGTTCTTCTGATGCTTGTTAATCTGCTTAAAATCACATGCTGTGCATATGGTCCGACATCCAGTGATAACCGCAGAGTATTGCATCTTGCCTTTCGGGGGACTGAAAGGGGAAGTCGGCATAGGCGTGTCTGAAACACTATCCCTATCGTGACGTGTAGTACCCAAAATCCCTCACACGCTGAGGTCCCTCAGATTGTTTTTTTCCACCCAGATAACTAGTCGCCCTATAGCAGAGCTCTTCATGAGACATTGTTTATCTTACCGAATTGTCGGTTTATTCCCCTTGAAGTCACTTCGCCCATCAAGAACATCTTCGACGAAGACTACGGGGGAATCGTCTACGGATGTGGGTTCCGCACCTAAGATCCGGCATTCGGACTTCCACGTGGTCCGGCCTTCTGGCCGGCCTACACAGTAGGGAGAGTGGGCTCTGGGTTTGTCATACTGCTATGATGTCTTTCCTCTTTTCCACTGCTTTCCTTTTTGTTCTGGTCTCCCTTCCCTTCTGCTATGGAAAGGACTCCATTTAGATTCTGCCCTGTTTGTAGCGTCAGATATCCGTGGAAAGATGAGCACACATGTAACGCTTGTCTCTCCCTAGAGCACGATGAAAAGCTGTGTTCAGCGTGTAAACTCCTTAAACCTAAAACTCTTAAGGAGCGCTGGTTGAAGCAGTGGGCCGTGTACGGTATGTAACGCGTGGAGCCTCCCTCCCCTGCCGGGACACCATCCGAAAGTGACGGGGGTACATCAGATGAGCAAACGTCCAACACGGACGTTATAGACCTTGAGGCGGACTGTTCTAGGACCGCCACGCCCATCCCCGACCCTTCCAGGCTCGACTCCGGTCTTGCTACAGGGACCACACCCAGTGACAGAGGCGTACAATCGCACCGCACAAAGCACACAACCCAAGCGCCTTCTTCGTCGAAGAAGGCCAAAGCGCCAACAGGACCGCCGAAAACTTCGGCGGCGCCCACGGATCGGTCTGATCCAAAGCCTTCCCCGCATCCACAGCAGCACATGACGACTGGGCATAACAAACATAACAAGGGTGCTACTCCCTAAACTACACGCTCCGAAGTTTCAGAACAAGAAACTTCGATGGATTCCAAGGTCTCCAAGGCCCGTACAGGTCTGAAAACTACGAGTAGGCCTCTACCCGAGAAGCCATCCACTGGCCCTTCTGGAGCCACGGAAGACATTTTCACTGCGACACATCAACGGAGGCGTTGTCTCCCGAAGATTCGGTGACTATCCGTAAGAGCATTAATAGGATTGCTACGGCGGTGGGCCTAGTATCGGTTCCGCCCACAGTTATGGGCCAATCTGCCAAAAAGTTTTCCACGGATTTGGAAGACGATCCCGTAGACTCTTACGAAGAAAGCCAGGTACCTCTCTCAAGCACCCTGAGGAGATCCTCAACGCTTTAGGACGGAGAACACGGTTCCTACTGGGGTCATCCAAGTGGACCACAGAGCAATTCGAGGGGTGTATGGATCGGCTGGAGCAGTTTTTCAGGGCTTCTGATCCAACTCCGCCGAAAAAAGCTTGGGTAGATCCTAACCCTCAAACACAAGATGTCCAACACCAAGTTGACTATCAAGATGTCCAGATGGACACGTATAGAGACATCTATACAGAAGAAGAGGAGTCTTCTTTTCTGGACAACTATGGGGAAGATCAAGGAGCAACGGACAACACCCAGCAGGACGATCACAACTGATATTGTTTGCCTCGACTCTCCCCCATCTACCCCGATTCGACAAGCTTCCCCGGTGGATGATCAAATGGCTTTCAACAACAATGTGAAAAAAGCAGCAGAATATTTTTAAATTGACACGCTTCAATGAAGCTTTGCCCGAACAGGATTTCGCCGAGGATATTATTAATGAAAAGCCTCCGGCAAGCCAGTCTATTGCTCTCTTGAGCTCTATAAAGAGACGGCTGGCCCCTTCCTGACTCGCACCCGCTCGGACTAGGACTGTGAACCCAAGGGTCAAAACATTTCCGACCCTTCCCCCTACCCCTCCAACCCGCTTTATATCAAAGGACACGCAATCCCAGACTCGCTGGTGGTGGCCAACACTCGCAAGAGAGCAGGGGTTCCCCTTGCCACGGGAGAGTCACCCCCGGACAAGGAGTCCAAAAGGTTGTATGCCTTAGGTAAACTGGTTGCGGCGGCCTATACCGTCCGGATTGCCAATAACATGACGTTACTAGCAAGCTACGTCAACGCGCAATGGAACCTACTCCAGGAAGGCCTTCAAGAGGTTCCGGAACTAACCAGAGCCAAGCTTCTCGCCATTGTCATTGTCTTGCTAATGAGAATGTGGTAAAGAATACCCTGGACACCGCAGAGACAGCAGGCAGGGCTCTCGCACAGGGTACTCTCCTAAAGAGGCACGCGTGGCTGCGCACGTCGGGCTTCAGGCCTGAGGCCCAGGCATCCATTATCAACAAACCCATCGAAGAGACCAACCTCTTCGGGAAGGCGGTAGACGGTGCATTGGAGACACCCAAGAAGGAGCACAAGACTATTATTTATTTATTAATTAGATATACATCTAGCCAATAGGCTTTGTATAACACATAAACAGACAACATATATACACAAAATCTAAAAACATATTACATTTCCAATATATCCTATACAATACATTTTAAAATTGCCACAATCTTCAGATAAACAACAATAAAATATATCAGATTAATATCATTTCCTCTCATAAAAAGCATCCATTGATCGGATAGGTCAGTCAACACAATGCCATTATTATAGGATTTAAAACGCGTGGTTCGTAGTTCATTTAAGCTTTCACAACACATAATAAGATGGTGAAGGGACTCAACATTTACTCCACATAGACGACAATACTTTGACGTAAGTGGAGACCCCATTTTGACACAATTTGTCTCTAATGCAACAGTCGAGTTAAATTTCATCATAAGGTAAGTGCGAAAAGTACCTGTGTTGGGATAGGCTATAATGTATTGAGGAGACGAAACTCTACTCAAATACTCATCTAAAAACCAGCCACTGAACCTTTTAGATGCTAAATTTACCGTATTAAGTTCATGGCAGTAATCATGGACTTTTTTCTTAAGTCTCATTTTGAAGGCAAGTAGAGACATAGTTCCTGGGACAGACCCATTAGACCATATGCGATGGAGCCTTTGGATAATACCAATTGTACCAATCAGCACATTACCTTCAAGACTAAGGTAGGCTTTGACATATGGGACAAAAATTGTATCAGTGGAAAGTGTCACAGCTTTCTCATACGACGAAACGCATTGACAAATACATGCATACAAATAACTTCTGATGTTAAATTCCAAGTATAGGTATTCAACACTCACATTTCGGGGTAGACGCAAGAGTTTTCTTAAAAGTTTAGATTCAAAAACCACGGCACGTTTGACAAACTTGTGGCCCCATATTTCAACAGCATAGGGGAGCATTGATCTGATTTTTGACAAGTAGATATTAAGAACTGCAATGGCAGAAAAACAACAATTTCTACCAATGAATACACTCAGGGCATTTGCGGCCACGGTGTAACGGCTTTTGATTGTAGACCACTGTTCATCCCAATTCAACCTTTCATCAATAATAACACCCAAATATTTGTAAGATTTTACCTGTTCAACTTTTTTAAGGGCTAGGTTCCACGAGTGTTTCTTAGTTCTACGTTTATTTGAAAAGACCATTATCTTACTCTTGTCAATATTAATGGTCAATCCATTTTCAGAGGAATAAGTGACCAGGGAGTCAAGCATATGTTGAAGACCCGCCGGAGTCTATTAAGTCGCTGCACTAGATTTCCCAGAAACCCCCTCTTCACAGAGAGGCAGTAATTCTCGGCGGTCCTTTTGAGGACAAGCCCACGCCGCTCAAAACAACTTCGGCACGGGCAACTTCAACTCAACCTGCTGCAAGTCCCACGTACTATCCCCAGAGGGCTCTGAAGCACGGAAAGAATAGAGGCTCCAATTCCAGAGGAATGTCGGGGGGGGGAAATTCTGCTGGGGTCGGCTGGGCCGTCTGCAGACCTCCGGGCAGGGAGGCCCCAACTCCTCCCGTATATCCCAGAAGAGATAGAGTATGAGACACGCGGAAGAAGCAAGGTGACTCTGCTGTTTATTAAACAAAAACGGCAGGGATGGGTCAAGGATCATACGCGTCTGTCCTGACACACACACAATCGTGGGGCTCGCAGGCCCTTTTTACCTTAGTATGACGCGCTACTTGCGTCACTTTAGAAAGTTAGCAAAAAACCTATCGCCACTCTTAATTGGTTGCTCGAGTGGTAGGGTTAGTATAGCATACGTATAGAGAACAATATTAGTGGACAAGGGTTAGTCAGGTGATATATCTGGGTTGTCCCTACAATTAGATACATGAGAATTGTTACATGAAGACTCCTAATGATTGGTTAATGTTAATGGCGTCAGTGATAAGAGCCTCATGTTCTGATTGGTGCGCCCGTGAGCTTCCCAGTCTGGGACCATCGCTGTTCCCAGCTCTCGGTGTACCTGTCATTTGCAACAATGTTTCACTGTGAGTACGTGCAGACAATGTGAAGACTTATTCATGAGCTGGAAGGCCGACTTCTCCCACTGTCGCAGATGTCCATTGAGCCTTTTAAGTGTATCTGCCTGTGTCTTGTAACGAGGGATCCAGACGCCTCCTTCCTCCTGGGCTTGGCATCCTGTCAGGTTCGGCTTGGTCACGTGAGGTGGGACCGTGTTTGAGGCAGAATTCTGCACAATTAATATTGTTTTTCCACTGTGTGCCTGGTTTAATTTGCAGGTGCGACTTTAATGTTGGTGCACGGCGTGCGAGGTTGCAACATCGTGCCCTTTATGGTCTGCTTTTGGAATGTGGGTTTGCAACATTACGACCTTGGCTGTCTGCTTTCGCCAGGCTCATTCTGCAGGATCAGCAACCTGACTCTTGTTCTGTTAACGTCCACGGGAGCTCTTGCTTGCGGCCTACTTAGGCCTGGTGTATAGGTGGAACCGTTTGGTGCACAGGCGCTTTAGGTTATAGTATCATATTGTCTTATGACCAGTATCGTGTCTTCGTTATATTTCTCATTATGGCACTTGGGTTTAGAAGAAGCGTAAGCAAGCTCTTTAGATGAGTTCATGGTGCGTCTTGCGTTTCTGCATTTTGAGAGCCTATGTGGAAAATAATAAAGATGCACGTCCGTGAGTATCTGTCGCCTACGTCATAGCACTGAGTATATTCTTCGTGTAGATTGGTGCGGGAATGTCCAGTGTGTATATTGGCACAGGTGTGCTAACTGTTGGCTAGGTCGTCATGGCATCTCTAACGACGTATAGGTTTTAGTCTAGTTGATCCATGCCGCAGGCATCGGCATGGGCAGGGCGGGCTGCTGGGCAGGCAGATGGACACATCAGTATGTTCCTGTACCAGGGTATTTGGTCGTCTGGTAGATGGGCAAACTCTTCTCGTGGCGGGTGCCTGGGCCGCGATCCTTTAGGCCAGGCACGAGAGGGGAAAGATGGGAGCCTGTTTTTCCATTCTCCCACTTCAGGAACGTCAACTGCTGGTCAGAAATGACAACCAAGTCCAGGTCCCCTCCCATGTCTCCCCGGTCGGGGGACGATTAACATCCTTCCTCAAGGCATGGGAGGGGATAACTTCAGACCAGTGGGTCTTAAAGACGGTCGTCCACGGTTACTGCGTGGAATTCGCCCGACCTCCACAGTTCAGACCGCCGAAACATCGACGCCTTTCACCGGAACATCTGCAGATCCTGATCCAAGAGGTGGAAGCGCTGCTGGGAAAGGACGCCATAGAAGCCGTCCCGATTCTTCAGGTAAACGAGGGCATCTATTCAGTGTACTTCCTTGTACCCAAAAAGGATCTCACCATGCATCCTGTTCTAGACCTGCGCCCAGCGAACAAGTTTATAAAGCCCCAGAGGTTTTCCATGGTAACGCTGCAAGAGGTGATCCCATTGCTAAAACAGGGGGACTTCATGACAACATTGCATATGAAAGATGCATACTTTCATATTTCAATGCTGCCAGCGCACAGAAAATTCCTAAGGGTTGTGATTCAGGACAAACACTACCAGTTCAAGGTACTCCCCTTCGGCATAGCCTCGGTGCCAAGGGTGTTTGCCAAAGTCCTGGCAGTGGCAGCGGCACACCTGCACAGACTCAGTTCCAGTTTACCCTTACCTTGACGATTGGCTCATCACGGGGGACTCGTTTGACGTTTGTTTTTCGAACACCCAAAAAACAGTGGACCTACTGTTCAGCCTGGGATTTTCTATCAACGAAAAGAAATCCAGCTTAGTCCCCAGCCAAGTAAAACAGTTCCTGGGGGCTCTAATTCGTACGGAAGACGGTCTAGTCTTCCCTTCCAGCGAGAGGGTTCAGAGCATGCTCTCTCAGGTTCCTCAGTATGTAGCCAGTCGTGAGGTGACGGTACGCAAAGCTAAGTGTTTGCTAGGAATGATGGCGTCATGCATATACTTGGTTCCCCACGCGCGGCTGCGCATGCGTCCCATGCAAGAGTGGCTCAACAGCCAGTGGTGTCAGGCCAGCGGACAATGGGAAGATCTGTTGGTTGTCTCGCCAGCCCTCGTTCTCTCTCTGCAGTTGGTTGTCTCGCCAGCCCTCGTTCTCTCTCTGCAGTGGTGGTCGAGGGAGAACCTCTTGAAGGGGAAAACCTTCACCACCCCTGCAGTGGAAGCCACTCTCACGACAAACTCATCTCTCACGGGGTGGGGGGCTCACCTGCTTCAGCAGACCGCGCACGGAGTGTGGTCCCCTCAGGTAGCGTCCAACCATATAAACCTACTGGAGCTACTAGCAGTGTTCAAAGCATTGAAAGCCTTTCAGGAGCAACTGCAAGGGAAGACAGTGCTGGTCCTAACCGACAGCACTACAGCAATATATTACCTGAACAAACAGGGGGGCACTCACTCTCTAGGGCTATCCAAGCTGTCCCAAAACATCTGGATATGGGCTCTCAAACACAAGATGTTCCTGATATCCCAACAAGTTCCAGGGGAACTCAATCTTCTGGCAGACGTACTCAGCAGAGAGTTTCCTCTGCCAGAAGAGTACGAATGGCGACTGCACGAAGACATTGTATCCAACGTCTTTGCAGAATGGGGGTTTCCAGAGACCGACCTGTTCGCTACTCAGGAGAACGCCCAATGCCAAGACTACGCCTCCAGGTACCCCCCAGAACCAATCCAAGGGGGAACGGTCTCTGGATAACTTGGTCGGGGAAATGTGTCTACACCCCTTCCCCACCCCCCCCCCCCCCCCCGCCCCGAATTGCCTTCTGAACAAGATGGTACACAAGATGCACCAGGAACCAGTCACCATGATTCTGGTGGCTCCAATATGGGTCCGCCGACCTTGGTTCGCGCACCTGATGGAAATGTCCCACTCCCCACCAGTCATGCTGCCCTGCCCGTACAACATGTTGTCTCAGGACAGGGGGGAGAGACTGCACCCATGCCCACAAACTCTGAACTTAGCAGCCTGGCTCCTGAGGTCATAGAGTTTGGACATCTGCAACTCCCTCAGAGGTGCATGGACATACTGAGGGAGGCAAGAAAGCCTAACACACATTATTGCCATGCCAGCAAATGGAAACGTTTTGTCATCTGGTGCAGTTCCAAAGGCCTCAATCCCACCGATTGCTCGCCTTCACACATTGTGTTATATCTAACCCATCTCTTGGACTCTGGGTTAGTCTTCAATTCCTTAAAGGTTCAGCTAGTGGCATTGTCAGCCTACACCATGTCACGTTGGAATGTGTTGTGGTGGAAAATACCTGTGATTAAAGCCTTTATGGAAGGGGTTAAAAAAATGTATCCCCCCATCACTCACCCAGCCCCTGCGTGGGATCTAAATGTGGTTTTAACTAGGCTCATGGGACCCCCTTTTGAGCCTATGCATAAAGCTAGTCTGAAAGACCTGACTTAAGACAGCTTTTCTAGTAGATATCACTTCTATCAGAAGAGTTGGCGAACTACAGGCCCTCTCGGTTTTGGACCCCTTTGTTACAGTCCACAAAGATAAAGTAGTTCTGCGCACACATCCCAGATTTGCGCCGAAATTTATTTCGAAGTTCCATGTGAACCAGTCAATCGAACTACCCACGTTCTTCCAGAGAACTACTAACATGGCCGAAAGAAGCCGTTACACATTAGATGTGCACAGGGCAGTCATGTTCTACATGGATAGAACTAAACCACTGAGGAAAACTAAACAATTATTTGTTTCAGTGGCAGCTGGTAGAGAAGGGGGCCCTGTCTCTAAATCAGCAATATCAAGGTGGATTGTCAAATGCATCACACTATGTTACACTCTGGCAGAGAGAGAACTGCCCTTCAAGCCTAGAGCACATTCTACTCCAGGCACTGGGGCATCCATAGCATTCATTGCAAATGTTCCCCCAGAGTCCATTTGCAAAAGCGGCAACCTGGAGTTCTGTACACACCTTTACAAAACACTATTGCCTAGACACTCATTCTAGGTCTGATTCTCAGGTGGGAGAAGCAGTACTAAGACATCTTTTTTCTACTGTTCCTTCTCACAACCCACCTCCAACTCCGGGTACTGCTCGCTAGTCTATGCACAGCATGTGATTCTAAGCAGATTAACAAGCATCAGAAGACATGCATTACTTACCATAAAAGCATTTCTGATGATTGTATTGGCTTAGATTCACATGCGCCCTCCCTGCCTGCCCGCTCGGGGTGGAAGGAACAAAGACTTCTTACTACTTTCTCACTTCATGTACTCACTCACTATAGCCTTGGGCTCCCTCATGGCAGAAAAAATACAATCGGAGGGAGCTCGGCGCGTGAGGGATTTTGGGTACTACACACGTCGCGATAGGGATCGTGTTTCAGACACGCCTATGCCGACGTCCCCTTTCAGTCCCCCGAAAGACCAGATGCAATACTCCACGGTTACCACCGGATAGTGGACCATATGCACAGCATGTGAATCTAAGCAGATACAATCATCAGAAATGCTTTTACGGTAAGTAATGCATGTCATATCAAAGGACACAACTCCTGAGGTCAGACACACTGTGGCTAGCGTCACTGCTGTCACACGGCAGTGGGTACAGCCAGGGCAGTATATTGCTGGGCCTGATTGTAGCATCAGTGGATTTAACAGAAAGAGTAAGTGCCCCATGGTGATAGTTCAGTTGACGAGGTGAAACGGCCTATCGCCGTGTAGCGGTGAAAGACGCCATCTCTGTTCCATGTCTATTGGGTAATCTTCCTGACCCAGAGCTGGCTGTGGCAGTCACCAGATGGAAGGCCAAAGTGGACGCCGGATTGAAGACGAGTCTTGGGGCCTGGATTGCTTCCAGAGGGCTTGTAAGGGATCGGTGTGGCTGGTAGCCCCTAGTCCAGTTCCGACTATGGAGTCGCCTATTCTTGTTGGAGAGTGACCCGTAGCCACTGAGAACCCAACCTTGGTACCAGGGGACTCGGTGACTTCGGCGTTGCATGGCTCTGCACAGGAACCTGAGGTTGAGGATCAAGTAAGTTCAGACCTGAAGGACCTGCCCATGCTAAATGACTTTACATCAGCTGAGGGCCCAGATCATGCTGACTTCTTTAAAGCTCATTAAGTGTGTCCCACTCTGGCGGGCCTGTGGAAGCAGGCGTAGTAGCAGGCTAAGGGTGAGGCCCCTGTATTGTTCAAAGAGTTCTGGAAGGATGGACTCCTCTACACAAAAAGGCTTGTTGAGCGGTACAACAAGACACTGAATGGCCCTACTGCCCTATCTCAATCACTCATTTCCTGGGCAAACTGGAGAAACTGGGTATCTCTCAGCTCAGCACGTAAACTGCTCTTCTGAACACCTGTGAAGACTTGCTCTCAAATCTCAATACGAACACTCCCACTGTCCTCCTCCTTCTTCTTGACCGCTCTTCTGCCTTTGACGTAGTAAACCACAACATCCTGATCACACGTCTGTGATGCCCTGGGAATCACAGGTCAGGCTCCGGCGTGGTTAACATCTTTCCTTTCCGCCCGCCCATCCCCAGTGGACCGTGGGTCCTTTCTCTGTACTGTCACTCGTTCAACCTGTGGCGTCCCCCGGGGTTCTAACCTATCCCCCTGGTTCTTCAATGGCTACATGGGTGCCCTGGCACGGGTGATTGCTACCTTCATCTCTTTATGCGGATGACTTGCAACTCTCCTTCAGTCTACCCTTCGTCACCTCCTCTGTCGCTTATGTCTGACTGTATGCAATTCAGCCATGGTGTGCTGCAAACAACCTCTGCTTCAATGCTAGTAAGACTAAGAATGTTTGCATTTGTACTCCTGCTCCTGCTTTCCCACTCTCTCTGGCTGGCATCCCTTGTACCTGTGCCAGCACCCACCTGTGAGGCAAAAAACCTCGACCATCTTCGACTCCACAATCTCCTTCTCCACTCACATTTCAGACATCTCCAAAAAGTCCAACTACCAGCTGCACATTCTAAGAGGTACTCTTCCTTTTCTCACCTTCCCCTGACGGCTCACTGTCTCCATAGCCCTGGGTCTTTCAAGGCTGGACTACTGCAACAGCCTCTTCTCAACCCCCCTGCTCTGCAACTCATCCAGAACAGAACCGCAAGACCGCATCTCTCGGTGCTGAAATCCCTCCACTGGCTCACCGTGGCTGCAAAGATCAAGCTCAAGACCCTCTGCGTTGTCCACAAGGATTTCTGGGGCTTGGGACCTACCTATCTGCAACAATGCCTGCCTAAATACTGTCCTTCCCGAGCCCTCTGTTCATCTATCTCCAACCTTCTGTGAGTGAGCCGTTCTTCCAAGCAGATTTGGAAAGATCTCTCTCCTCTGCAGGGCTCTTGCTCTGGAAATAGCCTCCCTGCCGCCCTACGGCTTGAGCTGGATCTCCTCAAGACATTCCTCTTCTCTTCCTTCTCTCCCTTTACCCTGCTAACCTCTCTCTCTGCTCTATCCCTCTCTCCCTCCTTTTCCGCACAGCTTGCTGACTGGCTGCCTGGTGTAGAGTCTCATAGTTCACTGCCTCCAGGCCTTGCACTTGCCTCATCATTACTGTACATGGTCAATGACCTATGTGATTGGCATCTCTCAGCACTTATCCCAGCGTCTGACTGGGCGCCCTTGATCCTCTCCTCCCCCACGCCCTCCCATACCCTCCCCTGCACCTGTCTGCGCACTTGCACGGTCGGAATGTACCATGCCTGAAGATAGTCTATCTGTTTTTCCTTTGTCTCCCCTCCTTGCATGGTGGCGCCTCAATGCACTTGGAAAAACTGCAGAATTGTATTCAGACCGATTTGCTGTTGTCTACACTGTATTAAATGCACTTATTCCATGCACTTACTCTGCCTAATGCAGACTTGTTTTTTTCACAAACTTAAGGCCTCTGAATGACTGTTTTATTTTTCCCCCTTGTTCCCTCCCTCCTTCAGTGCTTTCAAACACTTGCTTTTTGTATGGTTGCTTTACAAATAAACAATACCGTACCAATACCATGATGGGTGGCTTGGAAGAGCACCTGAGGAGAAAATTGGATATTCTCCTGCTATGCCTCCTGTTCACCTACAGGGTTGTGCCACAGAACAGAGTAGGTTTTAGCCCCTTTGAGCTTCTGTTTGGACACCTTGTAGTGACGGGGGGGGGGGGGAGAAATGAGAGAGCAGCCCCTCATCCCCCAATGAAATGTGGTAGACTATAAGTGGCCTTTTGTCTAGAATGACAAAGTACATGGAACAGTCGACGAAAAATCTAAAGGCCAGGCAAGAGGTGATCAAGCAATGGCATGACTAGAAGGCCATGGTTCTTTTATTCTCCAGGCGAGGGGGTGTGGATTATGGAGCCTGTCAAACCAGTGCCATTCAGGACAGGTGTACTGGGCCTTGCTGTGTGCTTGAAAAGGTTGGTGAGTGTTACGCTCACCTGGCTCCCACAGAGGCGTCGATCGGAACTGGACAGCTGCGGTCTCCACCAATGTGACGCGCAGGGCCGAGATGACGGACTGGACTGGCCCACCTAGCTTCGTTTGCTTGGCCCGTAGGAATATTCTTCTGCAAATGGAGAAAGGGAATTAACCACCCGTGGAGTTGAGCGTAAATCCCACCCACCCCTGCTGTTCTCCCCACAGATCGCCTTTGATGTCCCCTCTTATAGTCTCACCTGATGGTTTGAAAAGATGAGCTCTCCATCCTACATTGAGCGCAGGGGCGCGTTGATAACCAGTTGCTTCACTGGCTCGAAGGAATTGGTGAGTTCCAGAACAATATTGACTCTGAGATTCCCGGCAAGACGCCGGAAGTATAAAGTTTGTAAGAGTTCAAATGCCTGACTCACTCTTGTCCGATTACTTGCAGGTTGCAGCTTGACCCTAATAAAGAGTTCCTCGTGGCAACCGGTAGTATTCTGGTAAGGATTTGTATTTTCCAACACAGTTTGATAAAATAATGTCAATATGTAACCTGTTGCTTTCTCCCTTATTCAGGCGCTGAGAGAAAGTATGAAGTCTTGTGGAATAATACCTCCGGCGGTAAAATCAGGTAAGTCTATTGTGGTGAGGAGGGTTCCCCTTGTTAGTCCCTTTGTTTCACCTTGCTGTCCTTTTGTTTCCCCTTAGGGGCCGGGGTTCGGCGAAGATGCAGTGGAAGCTGCGCCGACCCGTGATGAGGAGTAGTACCCCCGGTGGTAAAATCAGGTAAGTCTATGGGGGGGTAACTAATATTCCTCTGTGTATTCCCCTTTGGCTCACCTTGCTGTTCTTGTCTTCTCCTTAGGTGCCGGAGTGCGGCGGGAACATGCAGGAGGATGCGGTGGAATGTGAAGATGCTGCGAAGGCCGGTGAGTTCAGTGCGGCGCTGCAGCAACCGAGGATAACTTTTCTTCCAGCTCGAAGGCGCGATGGATCGGGAATTCCGGTAAGGATTAAAGGCATTGCTCTTATTCTAACCTTTTCTGCTTCTTTCTCCCTTTTTCTAGGAGCTCCAAACTCGAGGCGGGCGTGGCAGAAGGCTGGATGCAGACTTGCAGGCACGGTGACCGTTACGCTGCTGGATGCAGAATAACGCGAAGCGTGTGCTGCTCTTCGGGCGTGGTTTAAATAGCCCCCAAAGTAGTCCCAGGGAAGTATTCCTCCTCAGTCCCGCCTGAGTAAAAAATAGTCCCTAAGTAAAGTAGTCCCTTCCAAGCCTCTTTTGGCTTGGAGCTCTTGCAGCATGGTCTGCATCAGGTAAGTTTTAATCTGAGGTAGGAGTAAGAAAGGGGAGCCTGATTAACGTCTATGGCCCTCCAGGCTATTCTTATAATATAATAAAGAGATTGGGCCAACTAGACCAGAGATGACAATTAGCTATTCAAATCATAATAGCTTTCTGTTTATTGTACAAATGCATATATCATATGAAAAGTATATTTAAAATGTTTACATTCATTGGTCAGCTCCACAGACCAACTGTAATACATCCCTTCACAAACCACTCATTCACAACTCATTCATACAGTCATCATATTAACAGAAAATTAGAAACAGGTGATGTTCTGTTTAAATCACAGTAATAGGTCAGACAGTTCTTAAATTAAGCACTCAATTATTTCTTCAGGACAGGGGGGCAATCGCTGATTCTGCGTTGTCTCTTGATAGAAAGACAAAGGTGGAGGATGTGTGTGGCGAGAGAGCCTTAGATCTCTTCTGAAACTTTTCAGGGGCTGGCAAACTGGTAAGATGGAATGAATCCCGTCGTGAATGCTCCCGTAGGTGGCGCTTCACGTGATATATGCCGTTTTTTTTTTAAAAAAAGAGTGAAGAAAACTTGTTTCCTGTTTGTCTCTTGTGGCCCAGTTAGGGGGCGAATTTATTCAAGCAAGCATCCGTGTATTTGAAACCGCTTGTATCAACCGTGTAGTTTATCACGATTGTGACACACTGGGGAAGAGGCCAGTTGTGGAATCCCACATAGTGTGTGGCCGTGGACCAAAGTAGTCTCCACTGGGCCGTGTGGCTGCCTTGCTTAAGCCGTTGATAAATACTAACGCAGCAGGTTAAACTGTCGCTGCTGTGGCACCTTTCGTGAGTCAAGAATCTTGATACAAGCGGTTTCAAATACACGGCTGCTTGCTTGAATACATTCGCCCCCTAACCGCAGATTGGTGCGCCCATGATGTGGACACTAGAGACACAAAGCCGATGAAAAGCAGAATATACTGGTTGTCTGATAAGGTAAGGGACATAATCAAGAAGGTTTCCAGGATGTTGGCCCTTGGAACAATAAAGCCATCCCACAACCCCTCTGCTAGCCCTGTGGTACTGGTCCCTAAAGACCGGTGGTGGGAAGACTGAAGTTTTGTGTGGACAATAGAGGGCTCAATTCTGTCACGAAGACTGACATAACGAGCCCCTTTTGGTCTCCTGGTCTTCCGGTTACCTTCACTGCGCCAGGTGATCTTCTCTGGGGCACGTGGCTTAGGACTTTCTTGTTCCTCTGCACGGTAGGTTTGGTTTTGCTGACACTTTCCTCTTGTGGTTTTTTCTTCACAGGGTCTTGGCACTTCCATTGGTAACCAGGCTATTTGCTGCAGTTTTTGATTGGTGGTGTCTGCATAGTTGGATGGGTAGACTACCCAGCACAAACTCCTCATGGTCACGCCACCACTAAGGTTTGGGCCCGTTTCTTCCTTCTCGCACACGCTGTGCTTCCAGTGTCTCCTTCTGGCATTACGAGCCGGCCTGCTTGTTGTGAGCTCCGCCTCTCTCGCTCTCTCGCGCCACCTCGGTCAGGTGTTGGGCGTCCAGGGGTCTCCCCTGCCCACATAAGTAACCTGCTCTCTTGCCTTTGTTTGGCGTACTTGTCCCAGTTAATTGGAGGTCCTCATTTAAAAGGGCAATGTCCTTTTTCTTCCTTATAATGGTGTAAGTTGTTTTTCTCTTCAGCCAAGTCTCTGCACTATAAACCATTTGGTGTATTCGATAGTCCCATGTATATGATCAAATGATCAATGGTTTAGGGAACTCCTCACAGGAACGACAGTCTTGTCCCCTAAGTGGACGTTTCTCCTGGCGAGGTCCCACTTGCCTCTATCCCTAGGGAGGATGTTGCTGAGTAGGCTCCTTTCCCTGGCCTCCCTTGTAGAAACTACAGCTACTTCTGTGATGGAGGGCCTGGTCGCAGGTGATGGTGCTTCACTGGAAAGTAACCAGCTGGGCACACTTCAGTACGCTGTAAAAATGTATTACAACTTTGCGGCAGGATTTTTGAGGAAGTTGGAATGCAGAAAGCAAATGCTCCAACTGCAGCAGTTACGCAGCGGAAAGACCAAGTGATATTGCCCTTGTAACTTCTGAAGGGGGTGAGGTATTGGAAGACAGACATTCCCACAGTCAAGAAAAGAGCGTCGCAAACATCCTATGGCCTCAATGTCACTCCCAGGTGGCTCCGACCTGCAGGGTCCAATGAAATCCCCAGATCTTACAGCGGGTGGAATGAATCAAAAAAGGAAAAGTAAAAATGCAGGGACAAAGTTAGAGGTTTGGTACTATAACTAGTTGGCTGTGACCGTGCCACATCAAAGGAAACCATGTCAGAGTAAACGCAGATAAATGCTAGTGAGACGGAAATAATGGAGTTGACCAGTGAGGGAAATGAAACGGTGGATACTAATACTTCCTCTTTGATGGACAATGTTGAAAATGCGAGGGGTATAAGGTCCACCTCACCCAACAGAGAGGAGACAACCAATCCCTAGGGGGCGAGAGGAACTAGCTGGAACACCTTCAAAATGAGCAGCCTCTTTCCTAGTAAGAGGGGCAAAAGTGGCTGAATCATAGAGCAATATTGCAAATCAGTTATTCCCCTGACGGGCGTCAATGACTGGGGTGCTAGAGCCCCCAAGTCTAGTACATCTGAAATGCGCTGTCAAAAGTCTAACACTGTAGATCCATGTTGTAGGTCCAAAGGAATTGTTCATGAAGATCCTCTGTGAGAGGTATGGCAGGGCAGTGTTGGAGAGACAACGATGCGTGATGAATAGAATTTTAATGTGAATCCTTTCTCGAACTGGTCACCAGTGTGCAGCTTTTCTGTGAGCTGAGACATGGTCATGTTTTGAGAAGTTCATGGTGGCACGGATGGCAATGTTCTGGATGGTCTGGTGCTTGAGATTGCCGGCAAGAAGGGAATTGCAATAGTCCGGCCGGAACCAATCACTGCTCTGGCAATTGTCATGCGGTCTTCTGAGGAGAGGAGGCATTTTGTCGCATTCAAGAGTTTGCTGGTGTGAGCTGTAGAGGAAGCGATCGTGTTTAAATGGCTGGACATTCTGAGGCTACGGAGGCAGAGACCGGGGATGGTGCAGGCCTCTATAGGAGTGGAAGGCTGGATTGAGTTTGGCTAGACGTAAGGGGGGGGGGCACTATTGGGATTTCTGTCTTGTCATTCAGACATAGCTGATGTGTGACCACCCATGCATGGATAGTGTCATAGATGTTGTTGATGTTGCTGGATTCCGGTTCATAATTCCCTGAGAGGGGAATAAGGATTTGTGCATCAATGGCATAGTTGATGTACGATATGCCCCACACATCAAGATGATCGGAGAGTGGTTTGGTATAGGTATTGTATAATGTTGGGGAGGCGCATGAGTCTTATGGGACCCCGCAGGGACCTTGAGTTGGGTGGGCATCTGCATTTGAAGCATAAAGCTATACGTTTCCAGAGCTGAGATTTCATACCTCTGAAGGTATAGATTATGTAGAGTTGATGGGAGATGAGAAGTCGACTACCTTGGTGGTCTACTGCTTCAATAGCAGCAATTTTTGATTTAATTTTGGTACACCAATAGTACTTTTTGCACATGGGATATGACATTTTGACGAATATTGCACCGGGTACCCATAAAACTACTCTGCAACAGGAACACCAAAAGAATTTGGAGAAAAAGGGTATACAAGGGAAGAGCAGCCCCAAACAAAGTAATATCAAACTACATTTGCAGAATTAGTTGAAACGCTGTTGGAGATCTTGATTGGGCCTGGTTCACAGAATTTCTCCCAGAAACGGGCCATGGGAGCCCATGATCCATTCACGTACTGACATGGAACACTTGTGGCTGTCGACATTTGACTGAAAGGATGGAAGGCCACAGTATCCTACCTGGCTATGACATTTGTATGCTGCAAGAAAGTTGGATAATGCGCCCAATGATATTGGATGGCTATAGCATATTCAAATTTTTGGCCAGTAGAGGCAAACCGGGGAGACTGAAGGGCGGTCTTATAATTGGAATATCCTCTGAATTATTATCAAGAACTGTTAAATATTTACAGATGGTGGACACCGATACCCTAGTCCCTGCGGGTACGAGAGCATTACTCTTGGCAAGTGTTTCATTCCCCCCTAGGGTTATGGGGTTAGCAATACAGAAAATAGACGAGATCAACTACCCACAGTTATAGGTCAGTTGAATGAGTAGGATGATTATAATTGGCAGGGATTCCAATGCCATCTGTGTATTAAATCTGACCAGTACCTACGAGTGAGATGATACAGAAAATATCAAATGAGGCAGGAAAGAAATGGATGCGATACTGGGAAATGTATTTGTATGCTAAATGGGTGTGTGGTAGTGAACAAACTCCCTAAATGGTACTCCTGGTCCCAACTAGGCATCACAAAAATTGGGGACGTAGTGAGTGAAGGCGAAATAATAACGTTCGAAGCTTTAGCTACCACTTTTACACTTCCTCCTAATGAATAATACCACTATATGCAGCTTAAACGCGGACTACAGGCTCATCTCCCCAATCTGATAGACATGCCAGACTACTCGCCGTTGGAATGCAACCTATTCCCAGAAATGGTTAAACACAAAGTCGCATCCACCCCATATGGTGCAATAACCTCTTTCGCCACGAAGGAACCGTCAGGCTTGCAGGCCAAATGGGGAAGGGATGTGGGCGCTATACTTCCAGAGGACTGGGTGACTGCATTAATGTTCCCCAGAGAGGCGGATATCTCCTCCAGGTTCAGACTAATACAACTGAAGATACTGCATAGAATTTATTACCCGAAGGTAACACTATTCAAGTGGGGGAAAACCACTGACCCGCTCCGTTTGAGATGTAAAAGGGAGGAGGGCTCCTTTTATCACATACTGTGGGAATGTACCGCCATCCAACAATACTGGCAGCAGTGCTGCAGTGAACTGTCAAGGGTAATGGGCAAAAGAATTTGCATGAGTCCCAAACTATTACTGCTGGGGATAGAAAAGGACACCGAGCTAACGCGTTATGAAAAAGAGTTATTATCTACCACCTCTGCAATACTCAAAACAAATATAGCGCAACTTTGGGGCTTTGCAACAGCACCAATTTATGAGCAATGGATCACAGATGTGGACATTTGTATTGCAAGGGATGTCCTGAGAAAGCTCAGAAGATATGGCAAAAATGGGAAGACGCACATTGAACAGTGACTTGTATGGTCCAACAGGGCTAAAACCCAAAGACTCAAAAGGGAACCAGTTTGCGTAATACTAATGTGGTTAAGTGTCCGGTTACGCTGAACATGTGATGCAAGGTGTGGAATTACGATTGGGCGGGAAAGCGAAGTATTGGTTACCCCGTTGGACGGGGCTGTAAGTCTTCTTTATGTTAACAAAAAATTGTTATATTAAAAAAAAAAATGGACGTGTGGTGGGAGATGTGCCTGGTAAACGCACATGGAGGGAAGTAGGCAAAAGTGCAAAACTGGACTATTATTTCATTAGACCAGTTGATGCTGCATATGTGGTTTCATTGGTTTCATTAAAGATCCAGCAATCAGAGTATTGTGATCACTCGTTGTTTAAACTAGTGATGAATATGAATATGGTGTCCAACTTTAAACCACAGATGGTGGAGGTTGAGTTCTATATATGGGGGGGAATCTGCATAAAATGGTTGCTCAAATATCAAAAGGCAATGAAAAACGTAGTAATGTCAGAATGGAAAGGCCTAGTTTGCAGCAACCCTCTTCGCTCAGCAAGTAAAATTAGTTGGATCACCCTCTGTACTAGTAAAGGATCGGTGGTGGGAAAAGCATATGCTCGGTTTACTGACAAAACCCATGCTGGCGTCTGATAAAACCATCCGGAATGAAAAAAATAAGATTACGTCGCACAATGTAACAGTCTACAGTAAACCCAACAGATATGTAGACTAAAAAAAGGAAGGAAATGCCTATCTAAATTGGGTTAAGATGGATGCTTTCCGTAAAATAAAAATGCCCAATGGCTGCGAATGATATCCCTTATTAAAAAAGAAAATGATTTACAAAACCCCTGTGGAAGGTCCATAACGAAATGAGGTACCCACACACCCATGTTGTTACAAACAGTTTTTTTAAAAATTTATTTGTTTTGGTAGCAAAAATTAATTTACACCTTTACACATTTTACTAATATAAGAATACATAGTCAAATTTTTGAAGTTAATAATAATAAAGAAGGGACTCAGAGAAAGTAAAAACATACAAAGCACACAAAAGAAATTATTGCTTAAAACATTTGACACATGATAAAACGTTTAAGAACACATTACAAACGACATAGAGAGACAGAAACCCCCACCCCCAAGATTCTTTAGACCCACAAAAAAGGTATTCAAATATATATCTGATAAATTCGAACACAGCAGCATCTTTATAAAAGAAAATAGAGACCAAAGAAGTAACAAGACCACAAAAGAAGCTAAATAGCAAATGCCAATAGCATAAAAGTTACTGCATGATTCCTACTTGAGTGGAGAAAGTACTCCACAGGCTGCCCACTCAAGATGGCGCTGTTAAGTGGCAGCAGATGCTCCTCAATCACAACAAGTCTGACCGTATCTAACATAATAGAGATGGTGTTGCCCTGCATGCATTGGAGCCAAAGTAGATGACATTCAAAAGCGGAAGAGGAGGTCAGAAATACACCCAAACAACATCGCCTATGATTGACAAAAAAGTTGCAGTGCATAAACAGATGTTCTAATGTTTCACACTCAGCCGATTTCAGGCAAAATCTGCATCCCTCCCACTTCACCAGATCCCTATAACCAAGCCAGTTTCTTATCCTGGAACCCGTGTGGATAAGATCCAACCGGAATCGCATATAGGTCCTTCTTGCAACTTTGTCAGGAAAGCATAGTAGATGGGGCAGCTGAGGTGAAACTGCCTGCCTAAAAGTGGCATAGGTCGTGAAAGATGAATAACCTCCAATCATATCAGAGTTGCGGGCCCAAGCGTTTTTAAAGAACCGACTTTTAACCTTACTCTGGGAATCAATCAGATCCTGTTGCGTCATGTTCAGTGATGTTAAAATGTCAGATATTCGATCTTTGAATTCGGAAATCGAGGAGGGACATTCGTGGGCAAGCATTGCCTGGAAGTCCTCATAAAGAGAATTTGGAGGAGGTGATAACATTTTAGAATGGGCATTCACCATCCGCCAGAGATTTTTGTCTGCTAGGGGATATAAACCTAGTTAATGTAAGATGATGGCGTTAGCTAAATAACCTGGCAGCCCCAAAATGTTCTTCCAGAGTGATCCTTGTAGAAGATTTAATAACGGCCCCAACTTCAAAAGACACACATCCTTAGCATAGAGTAAGATAGGCTCTACTTTCATAGTGTAGTATTGGAGAAGGCGCATGAGTGAGTATCTGCAATATCTTTGAAAGATAATTCTCATTTGGGCCAAGAGAGGATTAAATTTAGCGTTCAACACTGTGCGCCATGCACCAACAGACAACCCATTCGATAGATGGTATCCCAAATATATAATCTCTTCTTTTCTCAAGATAGGTTGTGCATTAATAACAAAATTAAATCTAGGTATTTTTTTTTTAGCTGTGAAGACAATTATGTGAGATTTAGCTGGATTAATGTTCATATTGTTCAGCACACAGTAGTTATGAAAAATCTTTAGTTTGTTTTGGAGACCAAAGGGAACCTTATCGTATAGGATGACATCATCCGCTAATGCGAGCCCGTGAAGCCGTAGATTACCCAGTGCTACCGGAAAAGAATTAGAACCCTGCCATATTTCATCAATGTCGGCCAAGTAAAGGTTAAATAATACCGCAGACAAATTACAGCCTTGTTTCACGCCTATACACGTGGGGATGTTGTCAGTTAGAAGCGTTTCAGAGTTGATGTGGACCCTATAGGAAGTATTTTGATGTAAAGCAGCTATTATAGCTACCAAGGGAGAAGGGATGCCATAAGACATCTTTTTCCCAACGGCGTTTTCCGAGTACGTTGTCAATGGCAGCAGACTAGTCTAATGATGCCATATATATTGTGCCATTGGTCTTGGAGTGTGCGGTCCGAAGAAGGTGAGCAAGAATTACAGCATTTAACTGAGTACCCATTGCCCGCCGAAAACCGACTTGGTCTTTTGAAAGGATGTTCAAGGTTCTTAGATGAGCTTCCAACTCACACAAGATCAGCCTTGCAAAGATTTTAGCAGCTGTATCGATTAGGGCAATTGGTCTGAAATTGTCCGGGTTGCTTAAAGCACCCTTTTTATGTATAGGAATTACAATGGCCATCAGCCATGATTGTGGAACTCTACCAGTTTGATAAATCGGCTGGTAACGTGGAAGCGGGTACCTAGCCCAAAAATTGGGATCGTCCTTAAAGACGCAGGGGGGCAGCCCATTCGGACCAGCCGCTTTCGAAAATTACAATTGGGAGATTGCCCATATGATGTCTTTAAGTTCCCATGGGCAAACGCGTGGAGGGGATAACTGCATGTTAATTGATTCTAGTTTGAAGTGGAGTTCCGGCACTGCATATTTCTGACAGAAAAAGTGCTCTCATTCTGGGCCCGAAATGGTTGCAACCAATCGGGTATCTGCCTTGCCAGACGGATTTCTTAAGATAGCCCATAACTCCCGTTTTTTTTTTTTTACATAACAACTGGAGCATATGTTGGTTGGCTAAGTTGTACGCCGCCTGGCGAAGAATCTTCAGTTGTTTCTTAAAGCGCGCGGTAATAGTTTTTTTCCTTATGGTAATTAGGCAAGCTGATAGACTTACTTCTTAAGATATGTAGGTCACCATTTTTTTGCTTTTTTAGGTTTACAACCAAATCTGAGTTAAGATGGACATCCAAAAGGTTCATCTTGGCCTGGGAGTCTTTCCCTAAGTCAGATAGATGCCTGTGAATCATTGTGAGGTTTATTTCATTAATTTTTTCCACATTACCCAGCGAGAGGAAGTCCTCCTGGCATACTAGGAGATCCCTGTTCACCAGGAAGACCAATTTCCTACAGACCGAGGGGTGCCATTTGACAGATAGTGTGCCTATCACATTCAACCATATGGGCTGGAGCAGAGGCTTTATATGCGTCAATCCCCAAGTGTATGCGCGAGAACAGCATGTGATGGTCGCTCAATCCCAAATCTAAAACTAAGATTGGGTCAAGCAAACCAGAACACAAACTAGATGCAAATAAGTAGTCAATAAGAGAAGAAGCTGAGCCACGTCTCCAAGAGGTTCTAATGGAATGTGGCGCAAGTTGGATTGGGTAAATACCCCATGCTTCAAAAAAGCTTTTCCATTGAGATCCTCTATGGAAGGCTTGTTGGACATATAAAGAGGAAAAACGAGAGGGCCGTGCTGCGTTGTGGAGTTCTAGTATGAATTCAGGTCACCTCCAATCACGATTTCGTGATTGGGACAAGACAGAGGCATGGCCCAAGATCCAGTCCAGTTCCTCTAGAATCGAATTCAGAGCGACAGCCTGTGGATTCCAATATATAGACAACAAAAGGAGAGACGGCACAGTACAGTGCTCGAGGGACAATTCCACCAATATACATGAGTCAGACTTGTCCAATAAGGAAGAGACTGCCTTCAAGCCGAGGTTAATAAGAATGGCAATACCACCAGAAGGACGGCCTGCAAGCACACGACGAGCCGGAACAGAAAAACAGGTAAAACCATCAAGCGTGATCTCGTTAAGAGCCATTGTTTTCTGTAAAAATAAAATATTGGGTTTCTTGTCAGGCACAACCCGTCAGGCTGGCCAATTATGAAACAGGAGTGGGGCCTTTCATGGCGACAGCCACTTTTATCAAGGGCTCCAACCAAGATAGGCCACTCAGTGCTTGAAAAGCGAGGCCAGTTGTACAGATAATTGGGTAGCATGGGATCCAAATGGGCCCGAGGCTGGGCTTACAGGGCATTCAGTAGGGGGGGGGGTACCCCCAGTCAAGAAAAGCCCAAGCACTCTCCATATCCAAAAACAAGCTAGGCACAAGACCAATAGAGCGAAAATCATCTGAAGTCCAAAAGCATTTTAGATATAATCTGCAATTATACTCTACAGAGCACTCTATGGTTGTGGGCCGCTAGTTTGACCCAGTCGAGGTCCTTAGATGACAAGTTTCTTAGAGCGGGAATCTGAAAAAGAGTTAATCAGAAATGACCCATTTATGCGCACTGGGCCATTGATGTCCGGATTGCTGGTCCATCCAAGGATTAGTTTCATATCCTTGGGAGTGTGCAAGAAGGACAAGGCAACACTCGCGAGGGTTGCTGACATAGCACATCCTCACCAAGACCAGCACATCCTCACCAAGACCAGGCCGCACCGGAATCAAAGGGGCCTGTGCAACCTCTAATTGAGAGGCAGGTGCCGTCTGCTCTTGAGATACCGCTGAGACGGTAGCCGGAGTAACCGAGTCAACTATCAATCCGCCCGATGACGATTCCAGGAGCAGTGAGACGATTTCGGGACTCGCAACGGGTGCCACTTTCGAGCCAACTGGCAACCGGAGAAGCACTTTTTTAGACTCTATCTTTGGGAAAAAACAGTGGAGCTGAGCTTGCGTCTTAACCGTTGGCATCCTAAGAGAAGCACCGGGTGCAATCTGGACATTGTCACTTTTAAGGGCGGCAATCTGTAGATGTTTCTTACTTTCCTCATCAAGGTCACACAGGTCTAATCCAACTCGTCCTGGTTGGTTACATTAATGGAATTTGATACTGGGCTAGGATCGGATGACACCTGCACGCACTTGACAGGGGGTGTTTTGAAGGCAACTTTCTTCTGCATGGCCTTTGTCTGGTTTAATCGTTTTTGGGCTCTTAGGAAGGACTTCCTTGCCTTGCGAGAAATAAAGTGCCTTCCTTCATGCACTACAGGGCCCTCCTCAGCATCCAAAGGCAAAGCAGAAGCCAACAGGGGGAGGGGGTCTGGGCATCAATAATATCCGTCGAGAGAGGGGCTGTCCGGAGGACCAACTATCCTCTCGACAGTCTCAGGATCCACGCCTGGACAATCTGACGGATCCAAGTGATGGTGTGTCACAGCCAACTTATACAAGAGATGCTCCACCTGCAGGAGACGATCGTGCTGGAGTTTAAGAACTTCCAACAGATCGATTGCCTCCGAATCCCTGTGCTCCAATTTATCCCACAAGTCGCCTTGCACTACGATCTCTGGCGCGGATGAGTAGGGCGGATCCCAGAGTCAGTTAGGGAGCCTTGTGAGCAAGTCGATTTGCTACACGGGGGCTGTTGAGAAATGGAGGCAACACTCGCCAACATTTTTTCAAATTGGGCCATATAGAAAGGTTTGGATTGTTCTTCTGCTAAGATAAAACCTTCCAATCTAGCCATTTTGTCTTTCATAAGCGCAAGAGACGCCTGCATCTCTCGTATTGAGCACTGGGTTAACTCGTGACCCTTGTCCAACAGATTAAGAATACGCGAGATTACCAGGAAATTGGAGGGCTCATTGTGATGAGGGGAGGAAGAAAAATCTTCTGGAGTGGAAGCCGCTCTTACTTCCCCCTGTGGGTCAGAAAAGTCGTCGTCTTCGTTTGCAAGGGTAAAAGGGTCCACTCCAGGTGGAGGCAAAATCCCTGACGGCATACCCTCATCAACATGGAAGTTGTCATAATGCGAGGCAGGGCCCCCTTCCAAGTCCCTTCTCGGAGTAGCCAAGAGGGCACGGCCATGATCACCAGATTTCTTACAGCTACTTTCCGCTGGAACATGGAAGTGGACTTGTTCACGAAAGGGAAAGGAACATGACGCTGGAGAAGAGGGGCCCAAAGAAAGCCGCACTCTTTTACTTGGTTCACTCAATCGTGGGAGCCAACATTGAGGTGTCTGAAATGCGGGGGAGGTCTTCGCAGTCATGTACAGCGGAACAGTGTAATTCAGGTTCATGAACAGCCGCGTCGCCTACCTCACCCACATTATCGTTGGCTTCCTGAACAGAGAAGGTTGACGGTGCCGAGACAAGAGGGGGGCCAGAGAAAGGAGGAGCCTTAGCAGAAGATGGTGGTACCATTGCAGCCATCTCGGGGGGAGGGGGGGCCCCCGTCCTGAGCCAGCCAAGCAGTCCTCTCCACCAGTGAACTAGACATTGATAAGAGGCTTTTTGGTAGTAGGTGGTAGGGGGAGGGGTACTATTTGGAAGATTCTTACCAGGTTGTGACTCGCTTGTCTTCGATGGAGGACTTGTCTTACAGCCACTTCTCAGAATTGGGCTCATTCTCACCCACAGTACCCACCACAAAAACAACAAATGGGCCAACCCCCTTTGTTTGAACAGGAGCAAGACCAAAGAATCGAGGGGGAGAAAAACCCAAACCTTGCACCGTAGCTTCAGGGAAAGGCTGGACACCTCCTCTTCCTTCACAACCGCACTGTTTTAACAACTGTGACTAAGATAAGACTCTACAGACACTAGTACAAAGTAGAGTAAGGCAACGGATCATTGGATCAGAAAACTTGTCATTTACAATACTCCTGACATGCAGAAAGATTGAACAGCAATAAACAGGAGATCATAGATGAGAGGTCATATCATAGTCAGTGCTGTAAGATAGACCAAAGCTCAATTGACATCAGTAACTCTCCAAAACTTAAGGTTTGCGGCCATCTTTTGAGCACATAATGAAAACAAAGAAAAAGAGAAAACCGCAAGGCTCTTCAAGCTTCCTCAATCCCACCAAACCCACAGGATCAAAGGCCTAACGCCCGCAGTCTCCTGTGGAGGGGGAAAACCAAAGATGGAGAGGGAAGTGCACAGTAGCCCCTCTGTGAGACCAGCGTGTGTGCCCACCTCAGCTGACAATTAATGGCAGTGAATTAGCTGGCATGTCTTCACGAACAACAACAAAGGGATACCCTCGATGAGCAGGTTAAGAGGCTGGAGAGGCGGCTCACACCACGGGGGGGGGGGGGGGCAGAGCCTTCCACGGGAAGCTAACCTTAAGGAAAAGGAAAGATATGAGGGAGAATTAGGCACACTGCGTTTCAGGTAGCACTAATGTACACTGACATAGGGGGCACCTCAAGTCAATGGGGCAAGTTCAGTTCGGGGTGGAGCAAACAATCACCTCCTCTATCTGGCGAGCAGGGCCAGGCAGGTATGGGTGTTACCCTGTAAGACTTCCTCCAAGCGAAGAAACAGTCCCTGTTCTTAGAAGCTGCACGCTCCGGCGGCAGAGTGGGGGCGTAGCGCGAGCTTACAGCGGCGTGTTGCAGAACAATCCAACGGCAAGGAGCAGTCCTCAGCCAACAGTACTTGTCTGTACTTTGCTGGTGCGCGTTACGAACACTGTACCGGAAGGTATTTGGGTTAAGTGTGTGGGTAGTGGGAAACAAGCAAATTACGGCCACACAGTGGCCTCGCTAGATTTAACCTCGACTTTGATAGAGGAGATCAATACCAGCTGGTGTGCACATTAAAAAGTCTAGTGCTCCGGCACCGGACTGCCAAGCCAATAGTGATCACAGAAAATATTGAGATGGGGACAGATTTTGTTTGTAATTCATGCTTTTTTTTATGTAGGGAGGGCACCATCCATAGTCCTGGTGGAGGGCCATCTTAATTTCCGTCTATAAAAATAAGAAGCGCGACAATACAATTTATTATCGTTTGCTATCAATGCTTGATACAATCTGATCTAAAAAGATGGGAACAACTAAAACAAATCTTTTCTCCTTTGCAAACAGGATTCAAGGCTGGTTGCTCTACATTAGACAATAGCCTTACATTTGACCTCTTAGCTGCTGAAGCAAGAAAGCACTGTAACCCTCCGCTTTCCATGGTCTATGTGGACTTTAAAGCTGCATTTGACACAATAAATAGAGACCGACAGTGGGCCAATTTGAAGGCCTGGGCAATACCTAAACCCTTCTGGAAATTATTCATCTCCATGAGGGAGCTAGTGTACATGTCTGGTTTAGCAGCAAGGGAGCTTGCACGCCTAGAATTGTCACCAATAAGGGCTTGAAACAGGGTTGCGTGCTTGTTCCCATGTTGTTCAGCTTTTACCTAGCTGACGTGCCCTCCAGACTGGCCGCCATACATAGCGTTGCCCCTAGGAATGACACTGCAAGGGTCCACTGGCCATCATATGCCGATGATTTAGTCCTATTGGACCACATGCTAGCTGTGATCCGAAGGGCCTTTTGTGAATTGGTTACATATGACCAAGAAAATTAACTGATCATAAACACAGAAAAGACTCCAGCTATGGTAGCTAGTGGTTCCCAAGCAGTGACCAGGAAAGTGACCACGATACTGGCTGACCTAAAACGGGTGCCAACATGTAGGTATTTGGGGGTTCAGATGAGTGAACAATAAGTATGTGGACATGATTGAGACCAAAACACACAACACAGTAACCTGAAATGCTATACTGAGGGCTAATGCTGAACAAACAACAAGGTACTGTCGTAAATCTCCCCCGTCTCACCTGTGATTGGGATCTCCCTTGTTCGGCCGCAGGACTCTTCCTGTGGATGGTTCGGGTCTTGAATAGGCTCGCCCGAGCCTCGTCAGGTTGCAGGACGCATTCAGAGTTCCGGGAAGTTCGTGGTTCTAGGGTATCCAGGATAGCGATGAACTAGTAAGTAGGGGGGGAAATCCAGGAACAGGATAAAAGGCAAGGAAGGAAGTAAGAGGATCAAAGGAAACCAATGTAGAGAGTAAACACACGTCGGGTCACTACCGAAGATAGCGTTGAGACGCGCGGACCCGTACGTGCCATGACGTGAAAGCTAGTGCATAGCACGGAGCTTGGTACGGCCATGTTGGGAGGAACAAGGAGTACAAGCCCTTTGTGACAATGACCATGAAGTCCAGAAGGGGCAATTTCGCCGGGTTATGACAGGTACAGCATTGAAGGAGGAATCCTGCTATATAAACTGAGTATAGTGCCTTCTGTTCACAGTGGTGTAGAGGCCACCCAAATGAGAAATATGACTTGGTTAAATAGATTGGAAGGGAAGATATGGAGGACTCTTCTTTGCCTACCTCAATGTGTACCAGTGGACACACTGAGGACATAGCAGGGTTGACCTCTATGAAGGGCTTGCTGCTTCTGCGGAAGGCACTATTGTATAGAAGGTGCATAAAGACCCCATACATTCCTTTTACTGAATCTAGGACAACAAATGCCAGTAAGCGGTAAAGCATTAACAAGAGCCTATGTAGAACAGTTTGAAAGTCTCTGAGAAAGTTGGTTGGGTAAAATGCTGGGAGGATGATGTAAACACAGTTGGAGAATTTAAGAACAAGCTCAGATTATGGATAGGGACCTCAATTTTGACCATCTGAGTACATTGAGGTCCTATCATGAATACATCAGAATCCAGTGCGATTTGTTTGCACCCCCAGAAGTACCTGACCTGGGCTCCTTCACCCTCATTGCAGAGATTTATTATTTCTTTTTATACTTGTGTAAGGCTGTATTACAGCCAAATACGCAAGTTTTTTAATATCATTCTACAGTGCAATATAAAAGGAAGAAAGCTTACAGTTTCATGTGCTTCAACATAAAAACAATTTAAACATTGCATGCCATGTACATTTAACAATTTAGCTCCAACGACGAGATGTTTCCGTTACTTTGGGGAATCATAATTATCAACTTCATAAATCAGTCAGAAATATTTCTCTAACATTCCATAAAAAAGGAAAACGGGACATTGCGCAACAGACTGAGGATCTGTGTTGACTCTGGGTTACAAGGTCTACTTCTGCTGGTCACACTTTCAAAGCGAGTAAGAAATGAATTGTTGCTAAATTTAAGGTCACATTGTGAATTAAAGAACATTTTCCACATGTCAATAGGTGATGGTGTGTTAAACTGACCCATACGTTTAAAGAAGCTCTTTCTTTGATTCGTTAGGGCTTGGCAATTTGTTAGTAAGTTTTGTTTCTTTAGTAAAATCATGCTTGCAGATTCTGCAGTTTGCTTCTGCTTCATTTAGTCTTTTGCGAGAGGCTAAGACTTCTCCGGTTGGCCAGAGATTGAAGCAAAGTCTCATCAAGTTGGCTCTGTAACGGAGATCTGGAAATTTTGATAGGCATTTGATCCAATGATTTCATGATAAACACTCAAGATCTAAAACCCTTTTATTTTAGATATGTTTCCCACACAACAATCCATTCAAATTCCTTGAATTTCTTTTTTAGCTAATTCTGGCATCACAGTTGATAAGGATAGGTTGATGTACTCTTTCTATATTATGATCTCACAATGGTCTCTCCATTTAAATAAGGCTGGATCTGATCTTGAAGGGAAAGCTTTGGCGAGGATCGGGAGTAGTGAGCATTCATTACATTCTGGTAATAAACATTTTCTGTACAACATTAATGATTGCCACCGGACCATTGATTGCAAGGGCAGAATTCCCAGTTTGGATCTCACAATCTGGGTGGAGAACCCTTTCAGAAGGATGTTCCAGTTTATTCTGGCTAGCTGTTGATTTTGCGTGTGCACCATAGGTGACAATGGGGACCACTTTTTGCCTATAAAAAATGATGGGTTTCCATGAGATCTTGCCATATTTGTTTTGAATTGGCATTGCTAACGACATTGGAGTTTGCATCTTGTATCTAATCTCGATCTTCAAAGGTATGTCTCAAGTTGTCATTTACATTTTTGGACCAGATATTTGTATTCATGTGTGCACTCTAAGAACTTTCCTCCCAGCGACCATTTGTATTGCTGTTTACTGCTTTTTCCTTTTTTAGCAATTAGTGTTGGATTAAAAAAAATGTTTTTGCAAGATTGTATCTATCATTTTAGTACCTTACATAAACAGTATAACTTAATACAAATGTACAAAGTGATACTTATTCAAATACAAGCTGGTAGTCTAATCTTTAAATGAATAACAAAAGGACAGAAGTCAAGGAGAGCAAAAAAAACTAAACAAAAACCCAGAGTAAAAGTAATAGACAGTGAAAGAAACAAATAAAATAAGAGTAACATTACAAAATTGAGAGAAAGTAAGAACCCTAGGATGCAAATAAGTAACTAGGCATAAAGATCATTAAATGGCCCCCAGATCCTCTCATAATTGTTAAGCTGGTCCTTTGCGTTAAAGGATATTTTCTCTCTCCTAGACAGGAGGGACACACGCTGCAACCAATCATCAATATTGGGGGAAGTGACACTTTTACAAAATTCGAGAATTTGCTTCTTAGCTAGAAGGGCTCTGTATGCCCAGAACCTTTTGCTTTTAGACAGCTTGTAGACAGTCCAATGCTTAATGGAATTAAACATAGCAAACCAACTAGTGGATCTCTTGGTATAGATACATCCATAACTAGTTACATTCTCCTAAAAACACCATCCCAGTTCTATTTTACCACATAACCACAACATATGGAGCTTGGTGCCCATCTCTCTATTACAGTTCCAACAAATGTCCACATTACACAACTTGATTGATCTCCTCTTCCATTGAGACCAGTATAGATAATAGTTAAGTCTTTGTGTATGTCTCAAATCTAAATCCACTTTGTATTTAACTGGACCTGTACCTATAGGTTCCATTCAATATCGTACAATGTGCAACTCGGATCCAAATCCCAATGCCTTCTACCACATTGTCATGTTAACTGAGATGCAGAAGGTGTAACCAATTTATACAAGGTAGATGCAGACAAATGCATGGTCTTTGAAAGAAGTAAAATTGCAGGTGAAGCGTGCATTGTAGCATTCAAAAAGTTCCCTCGGAGCATTATAGCTCAAAATTTCAGCCGCTTCCAGCTTATATTTAAAGTGCAGGAACTCAATCAACCATATTCTGACTGTCTTAAACCTGTCAAATTCTCCAGGTACCTGCTCTCTGCCATGAAGTCCATGACAAAAGTTATTCTGTTTCACAGCCTGGTTCTCCAATAAACTGGAGTCTGCACACAGTAAATATTGCTCATCCCGAATCTCATTACATTTATGCCACTCCTTCACATCATGCTTTATAAAAGGCAGAGTTGTACCAACCTGCAACCTTTTGTCACAATTAATGTGATAATTTGCCAACCAATGGTGTAATGTGCTTAGTGTAATGCAGTGTGGTAACGTTTTATGTCAGGATAACCAAAGCCACCCAGCTGCACTGATTTATGGGACTTGTGCCCGCTTTCCTCCCTCCGCCCCCCCACACACACAAACTTATTCAAGGACTTATTGATAATTAATAGTTGGTTATCTGAAAGAGCTAGGGGAAGCATTCTAAAGACATAAACACATTTTTTCGAAAGGAGGGATATCTTCACTACGTCTTTACCTCATATGGACAATTTCAGCTTCTCCAACCTACAGCAGAGCAGAGACTCAATGTCCCTATTTACATGAATATCCAAGTTTTTAAGACCCGAATCAGCCCACATTTTCCGATCCACACCAAACCCCCTATGACATGAAATGGAAATTGGATAAATCGGTCTTTGCGAGATTTACTTTATAATTGGAGAATTTAGCAAATTCCTGTAGTGTTGATAGAAGCTCAGAATATGATCGCTTTGGGTTTCAGATTATGATTATGACAAGAAGTCATCTGCAAATAAAATAACTTTTGACACATGGTCCCCAAATGGAATACCCACTATAGTTGCATGATTCCTAAGCATAATGGCGAGAGGCTCAATGAATAAATTAAACAATAGCGGGGACAAAGGGCAACCCTGCCTAGTTCCCTTCATGATCCGAAAACACCCTGAACGACTGCCATTGACAGCTATGACTGCCTTTATGTCTCCATATAAGGCTCTAAAAAGCCTTAGAAAAAGCGGTTCACAATTTATTTTTAGCAAAACCGGACATAAAAAAAATGCTTACTCTAGCAAAAGCCTTTTCTGCATCTATACTTATTGCTGCATACGCCTCCGCAGAGTTTCTCTTTAGGTAAATAACATCGAGTAACTCTCACAAGTTATCACTACTGTTAAATCCACTCACAAAACCCGTCTGATTTTTATGAACTAAGTTTGGAAGCAGGCCATTTAATCTTCTAGCAAATATTTTCACGAGGTGCTTCACATCCACATTTAAAAGCGAAATAGGCTGGTAATTTTCACATAGCGAAGGATTTTGACCTTGTTTTGGAATAACCGTTATTAATGCAGTCTGCATTGATCAGCAACCGCCTCATTATGTTAATGTTAAAGGATATTTGTACCATGCACTATCACCACCGGAATGGTCCCCTGGCGACTCTGAAAAAGGGAGAGGGGATTTGATGAGTTAGTGCGAGTAAGCTGGAGAAGTGCAAGAGAGCAGTGATGTGCTGTTGGCGGCCTCAGTCCGGAATTCCGTTGGCTGGACTTGGGGTGTTTTCTGGTCGATAGTCGTCGTGTGTTGTGCGAGTCTGTGTGGTTTTTCTTTGTTGTTGCAGTGTAGTGAATTTTGTGTGGATTGTTGGGTTATAGGTTTATGGTTGTGTTTGGTCAGAGTTTGAGAGATCTATGCAGAGGGGTGAAATTGTTAGTGGATTAATTGGGCAAATTCTAATAATCATAATTCTATCGAAGTGTGGCACATGCTAACATTCACAATTCCATCTAAATGTGGCGCATGCTAAGCTTGAGAATTCCCTCTGTGTGCACATGCTAACATTCACAATCCTGTCTAGATACGGCGCAGGCTAACGATTATTACACCTGTCTAAGGTGACATAAGCAAATCTTGACTGTTCTTTATAGGTTAGTTAACATTGGCACTAGTTAACATTGGCTTTGCGGACCTACCCATGATATATAATGCGCTATATAAATGCTAAGTAACATAACATAACAGTCTGTTAGTGCGTAGTGCAGTGCAACATTTATAGTCCAGCCAAGAATGTATTTAGGTTGGTGGTCACTAATCTCTTTAAGTATGCGTGTTGTAATTCTATGGCAGTCAACGTTATGGAGAGGCAAGGTAGAGTGGCGAGGGTTTTCTGGAGTAGAATGATTGCTCTACCCCCACACCCATGACACACTTAGTTTTGTTGGTGTCTGTTGGCTGCTGGCTTCCTTTGCTAACACCTGCAGACACATCTTGCAACCGCCTCTGTCGCAGCCGCCCTTTGCCTTGGGGGCCCTTAGCCGCAGGGGCTGCCGGGCAGAGGGCTGCCCTGGGAGGGTCAGTTAAGACCAGATGGATCAGCAAATGGGAGGGGGAGGGTGGACTGGGAGACTGGAGGGAGATTCAAGCCCAGGAAGTGGTTGCTGGGTGCTATGGCACCTGGGGACTGGGGATGGGGTGTTGCATTTTTTAAAATAAATTGGCCCTAAATGGAGGCGCTGGGGGCATGCTGCACTTGCTTGCAATTTCGGCATATAATTTTACAAGGAAGGGTGACCGGATCTAGCTAAAGGTCTTGTAGAACTCTATTGGAAAGCCATCAAGGCCAAGACATTTACCATTTGCCGATGTATTGATTGAGCTTTCAATTTCCTCATTTGTTATGGGTGCACCTAGACCCAATATTTCTTGTTCATTTAGGCTCGGCATTTCTAATCTATCGAGAAAAGTATTAATATCCAGCTCGGAAACTGTTTCATCATTCTTGTATAAAGAGGCATAATGTTGCCTGAATTCCTCACAAGTCTACATTCTTTCTCCTTAACATTCCTCCTTCATCTACAATAAAAAGTACTTGCCTATTCTCTTTCTGATGAGGCCCCTGACATTTCACCCCTTTCCCAGAAAGTTTGCCCGTATTATAATAGTTGTGTCTCTGCCTTATGATGGAGTTGACAATCCAAGGCTTGCTTCGCACGAATGTTGGATTTTTGTACATTGATTTTGAGATGATTTTGGTCAGCATAATTCGAGGGATTGGGTCCTCTGACGTATTCCATATCTGACAATAATCACAGCTGTGCTGCTTTGGAACATTTTTGGCATCTGCGTCCTGCGTCGATGACGTAGATACACTGTCTCCGAGGGCCTCCGTCAAGCCGACGTCACCGGATGTTAGAAGTAGGACGCACGACGCCCGTAGCCTCAGTTCTGTTTTTTCCGCGAACTTGTTCACTTCGGAGATCTCAGCGCGCCTCGGTTCTACTGAATCCTGTTCTTTCGGTTCTTCGAACCTGTTTGTGTATTGAAATGATGTCTTCGGCTTCTTCCACCCCACGGTCGGGTTTTAAGAAGTGTCGGGTGTGCGGGACCAAGATGTCGTTGACGGACACGCACAACGCTTGCCTCTGGTGCCTCGGGAGGACCACGATACGGATGACTGTCGACTGCCAGTCGCTTACATCGAAGGCCTTTGTAGGAGCGTAAGAAGCTGTCGGTGGGTAAGGTGGCCAAGCCCCGGAAGTCGCGATTCACTGGCCTTTCGACGGACGATTCGAGGGGCGACTCTCCGTATAGTCGTTGTGCGTCTGGGGGGGGGGGAGGTCTCGGTCCAGGAGTCTGTCTCGCCATTCCTCTGCCTCTTCGAGGCACTCACGGAAGCGCCGTCACAGGTCGTCTTCCCCGTACTCATCAGAGGACTCCGCCTGTCGGCGGGTTGCTGGTCCCAACAAGCATTCCACTCCTGAGGAATGGGATTCCTTCCGAAAGAAGATGATGGCGATTTTTTTCAATCGCAGGGCTCCGGACGGTCAGCGCCATCGAAGGACGCGGCTAGAGACGCTGCTCGTCCGCCTTCAGGCTTGTGCGTTTGCCGCAACCACCGGGAGTCTGCGAGGTCCCGGTCGGACAAGGGTGGTCATTCTAGACATGCCCGTTCCAGGTCCTGGTCCTCGACGCCCTCGAGACCGCGTGAGCCTGTGAAGTCTTCGAGGAAGACATCGACGCCTGCGGCGCCGAGGTCGAGGGACACTCGAGGCTCTGCCTCTGAGGAAGTTGTCCACGCTGTCTGTCACGCTCGGGGCTCCGCCCTCGAGTCCTGTGTCGACGCCTCGCTCGACGCCAATTCCCTCTACGCCTTTTGAGGCTGCTTTGTCGGAGGTACCCCGTGGCACGGTGGAACCCCCCAGAAAGGCTCTGGCCAAGGCTAAGAATGTCTGTCCCTTTTTCTGTGCCCTCTTTCCGCCTTCTGGATTTTATTTCTGAGGGGAATGAGGGATCTGAGGAAGGTTTGGTGACCGAGGAGGTGCCTGACGAGATTTTGTCTGGTCACAGCCAGATTGAAGACCTGCGTCAGTCGCTGCATGACACCAGTGGTCTGGACACCTCTCCAGAGGTGGAGTTCTGTCGGCCTGAGCCTGGCACCCATGCCTAGTCCTCGTACCGACGCCTTATGTCGAGGGTCATGGAATACTTGGGGTGGTCTGCGCCCCCTGTGGATTTTCTGCAGGATGACCTGACGGACATCCTCGACCAATGTCCTCCAACTGACCCGGTACTGCCATTCCATATGGCTCTGCAAGGAAGGGTGGCTGCAGCTTGGACTGCTCCGGCGAGTCTCCCGGCAGTGAGCAAGTCTTTGCCGCGAAAATGCCATCCAGCCAGTAGTGACCCCTGATACTTGACCACTCACCCAACTCCGGAGAGTTTGGTGGTGCAGGCGGCCACGGCCCCAGCAAAGGCGTTGTACCCTACCATCCCTCCTGATGGGGACGACAAGCGTTTTGATGGCTGGGCGAAAAAAGTGTTTTCTTCAGGGGGTATGGCTTTACAGGCAGCCAACTCTGTGGAACTGTATTTCATTGGTAGCTGAACATATTCCTGAATGGGAGGAATGGGATGGTTTTCTTGCTATTGTCCAGGATGGCAAGGATGCTATCTGTGAGTCCGTTCAGTCGGGTCTGGACATGGCGGATTGTGTCAGCTGGTCCATGGCGGCGAGCACCGTTATGCGAAGGATTGCGTGGTTGCGGAAGTCGGGGTTTGCTCCTGTTGTGCAAGCCGGCTCCTCAACATGCCCTTTGATGGTGAACATCTTTTTGGCAGCAAGGCTGACGAGAGCCTTGAGAGGTTACAGACCTCAAAAGCTGCGGCAAAGTCATTGAGCGCTGCAGTTCGCCAACCTCCGCCTTTTCGTCCTAGGGGACAGCAATGGAGGGGAGGTTCCTTCCGATATTACTCATCCTTTAGTAAATCGAGAGGAGCTGCAAGTCAAAGGGGCCACCGTAGGAGTGCCAGAGGTGGAAAATAGGGTACTCAAGGTGCCAAGGCTGCTCGGGCAGTTGCCTCTTCGCCCGCGGGCACTGCCGCAGCCGCTTCAGCTCAGTCATGAGGCCATGTCCCATGGTTCGCCGGTTGGGAAGGCTGGCACAGCATCTTGTAGAGTGCCGTGCCATTACTTCAGATGTGTGGGTTCTCGAGATCATAGCCCACGCCTACTGTCTTCCTTTCCGGCAGAGGCCTCACGACAATCCACCAGGGAATCTCTTTGCAGAGTCCGGATCCGCTGTATCGGAGAGGAACAAGGGATGGTATTCCCCTTATTTTTTGATTTCGAAGAAAGACTGGGGATTGAGACCCATCATGGACTTGCGCAGTTTGGGCAAGCTCCTCAGGAAGGACACGTTCAAGATGGTTACTCTTTCTCAAGTCCTCCAGGCCCTTCAACTTCAGGACTGGTTGGTGTCTCTCGACCTCAAGGACGCTTATTTTAATGTGCCAATCCATCGAAAGCACAAGAAGTACCTCAGGTTCGCGGTTCGCGGTTGGCGACTTGCACTTGCACTTTCAGTTTCGGGTCCTGCCGTTCGGATTGACCTCCGCCGAGGCTATTCATCAAGCTCATGGTGGTGGTGGCAGCTTATCTCAAGAAAGGGGGGATTCATGTCTAACCCTACCTGGATGATTGGTTGATCAGGGCATGCTCTCCCGAGCAAGTCCTGGATCATCTGTCCGTCACCTGCCACTCCCTTCACAGGCTGGGTTTCTCCCTCAACTTAAAGAAGTCCCATTTGATGCCAACCCAGTGGCTCCAGTACATCGGAGCAGTGCTCGACACTTCCCTGGGGCAGTGTTTTCCTCCCCAGGTGAGGGCTCATCACATTCAGCAGATGGTGTACAAGTTTCAACACGCCCAGAGTCTCCTGGCATTCGAGTTCTTGAGGTTGCTCGGCCTCATGGCATCCTGCATTCTTCCTGTGCCGGAGGCCAGGTTGCGGATGAGCTCTCTGCAGTGGGCCCTCAAGATGCAGTGGTCGCAGTCCTGCGGCAGGATGTCGGACCCTGTTCAGGTGCCGCCCTCGGTCGCCCAGGACCTTCGGTGGTGGGCTGTCGAAGGCAATCTCATGAAGGGGGCTCCGTTTTGGCTACCCTGGCCTGAGGTGACGATCGTGACGGACGCATCCCTCTTGGGATGGGGAGCTCATGCCAACAAGTTGACAGTCAGCGGTCGTTGATCTCCGTCGGAGTCCAGACTCCATATCAATCTGTTGGAGCTGCGGGCGGTCAGGATTGGCCTGAAGGCTTTTCTGCCGACTGTGCGAGGAAGGAATGTCCTGATTCTGACGGACAACACAGTGGCCATGCATTACTTCAACAAAAAGGGGGGGCAGGGTCACTTCCTCTGTGCAGGGAGGAGATGTAGCTCTGGTTCTGGGCCATCCAGCAGGAAGTTTTGACCTCGGCAGTTCATCTGGCTGGAGATGAAAACGAGACGGCGGATGCTCTGAGCAGGCAGAGCGTGATCTCTCACGAGTGGGAGCTGGCTCAGGAGATTCTCCTGGAGATCTTCGCCCTTTGGGGGACCCCTCAGGTGGATCCCTTCGGCTCCAGTTTCAACCGGAAGTGCCAAAGGTTCTGCTCGTGGGAATTTCCTCCAAAAGGAGCCTTGGGAGACGCGTTTGTGGTGAAGTGGTCCTTCCCACTGCTGTACGCGTTTCCTCCAGTCCCCGTCATCCGGCAAGTGCTGCAGAGGTTACGGAGGTTCGGTTAACGGATGATCCTCATTGCTCCGCCATGGGCCCGGAGGACATGGTACCAGGACTGTCTCGACTTATCCGTCTGCCCTCCACGTCGTCTTCCCTACCGAGACAACCTGCTCTCACGGGAGGGGGGGGGGTCAGGTTCTCCATCCAGAGGTCAGATCCCTCAACCTTCACACTTGGCTTCTGAAAGGTTGAGGTATAGGGATTCGGACCTCCCTGAAGAAGTGATGATGGTGTTGCTTTTGGCCAGACGGCCGGCAACAAAGTCCCTGTACCGTTGCCGTTAGAGAAAGTTCTGCTACTGGTGCAGGGTTAAGAATGTGGATCCTTTTTCATGTGGCATTCCTGTAGTTCTGTCTTTTTTGCTTTCATTGGCCCAAAGGGGCCTGTAAGTGGATACTGTTAAAGGTTACCTGGCGGCGCTGTCTATACTTAAGCGCTCGTCTGAGGAGTGTTCTTATTTTAAAATTCCTTTAATTTCTCAGTTTCTCAAAGGACTCACTAATGTGTTTCCGCCAGCACCTTTCCAGGTGCCTGGTTGGGATTTGAACATTGTTCTGAAATTCCTTATGGGTGCTCCGTTTGAGCCTTTACATTCTTGTCCTTTGAGGCTTTTAACCCTTAAGACTGTGTTTTTAGTTGCGGTCACTTCTGCTCGCAGAGTGAGTGAGTTGCAGGCACTTTCAGTCAAGCCACCCTTCTCCAGCATGGGTTCTGGCCTGGATTCACATGCTCATGAATATTCCCCGTCGTCAGGCTGGGAATCCTCGGTAAAGAAAAAAATCAGTATCAGTTTCGTTTCTGATCGGTCTTTCTTAGTAGTAACCAATCACTGGTCTCTGGGTCATTCTGCCCCCAGCCAATGACTGCCCTCTCCCTAAGCCCCGCCCTGGCAGCCATCCTCAGATTTTTACCGCACGTTCAAGTGTTGGGAGTCCTCGTGCTATAGCTCTCGAGCTTTTACTGCGTTTTGCACTTTTTCAGAGATTGATATCATTTTTTCCATTTAATCGAGCCTCAAGCTCCACCGTTTCTACTTCCGATCAACTGGGACCCGTTTCGGATTTATCTACGCCCCTCCTGGGTGAAGTTTTCGAGTTACGCTTCTTGGAGGATTCCAGAAGTTTCTGAGGCCTATCTCGTGGACGAGAGGAACATGGCCCAGGAGAAGGGAAGCTTGGCTCCCGGCAAACTGTTCAGGATCTGCCCTGGTTGCAACCTACAAAATGTGTTCAAAGAGAACGAGCATTCAAAATGCCTTTACTGACTCCACGAGGACAAACGCACGTGGAGAAGGACTGTGTTTTGCTTTAACATGACGGATCGGACGATGAGGGATCGCCGGACCCGTCCCTCCAACTGGCTGGAAGGCAAGAGCCCAGCAGGTGAGAAGAAGCAGCAGCCCGAGCCGTCTTCTAAGTCCTGTGAGGGCGCTCCGGCGACGGGGGCCCAACAGAAGGCAAAGCACTGCCAGTCCGCGGGCACTGGGAGCGACGAACGGTCGGGCTCCTCGGCTGCCAGACAGGGCGCACCTTCACCGACGCCATCAACCATGAGCCAACACTCTGGTTCGGGGAAGAGGAAATCCGAGAACCCGGCTAAGCTTCTGGAGAGGCCCCGGTCGATCTCGGTGGAACCGGCCGAGGGGGAGCGAGGCGGTGACCCTCCCCCCTAAGGTAAAAGCCTCCAGCGCGCCCAAGGCGGCGAATGCCTTGATCCACCCTGCTACGGCCTCTATCGAGGGAGTCGTGGAGCCTGTGGAGGCTATCCCAGTGGAGGCGACCTCGGGGCCTAGAGTTTCCCTGCCTCCGCGGAGGGATTCCTCTTTTAAGCCCATCGAGGACCCCCCATGAAGATCCCAGTGGGAAAAGAGGGGGGGCGGTGACCGTTACAGGAACTGGCCGAGAATTTGGAAGAGGCCAACCCCATGGGAGGAATCCCGAGGAGGGGGCGACGAGAGCGAGGGTGGCAACCACAACACGGTTCCCGTGGGGGAACAGTCGCTCCCGGCACGCCCGTCGCAACCCGAGACTCAGGACAACTCGGCGGCCATTTTGACGACAGTCCAGGCCTTATGCACGGATTGGACGAGACTGCCCCTACCCCCGACGGACGATCCAGCTGTACCGGGTTCGTCGGGAAGCCGTACGAAAAAGAGGAGGAAAATTCATCCAGTGCCCCTTCAGCCCACACAACCTTCTCAGCCTTTGTTGCCTTCCCTGATCCCGACGACGGGACTGGCCTCCAGTCTCCGATTCCTCGGGCGTCTCGCGATGCCATTGCTGGATGACATCTGGGACGAGGGACTTGGCCTCCTCAAGAACCCGTCCACGACACCTGCCAAGAGGGACTGGTACACGAGAAGTACTGGGTCCACGACCCTGCCCCGTTGTGCCTTAGCGCAGCCGACCCGGATTCGGTCGTCTCAGCTGCAGCCTAGAAGAAAGCGGGAGGGGCATCGGCTTCCTCAATTTCCCCATCGGACGGCGAGGGAAAGAAGCTGGACGCCGAGTCATCTCATCAGTGGCAACGACTATTAAGGCGGCCAATGCCCTAGCGATTGTGGCCCGCTACGACAGGGAATTGTGATACAAGATCGCCCCCCTGTCTGACTTCCTCCCGGACGACAAGAGGGCAGAGGCCCTGGCGATCCTACAGGAGGGTGAGGTGGCGTCGGACCATGCCATAACTGTGGCCACGGATATTGCCGACACTGGTTTCTGCCAGTTGGGCAACAGCGGTTCCCTTAGACGGCGGCGTGGCTCAAGGCAAAGGATTTCCGCCAGGACCTGCAAGCCAAGGTCTTGGACATGCCCTTCAACGGGAACAATCTGTTTGGAAAGACTGTGGATGAGTCGCTGCAGGCCATCAAGACTGACGGACGGCTCGGGCCTTGGGAGTTCTGCAGCAACGGCGGCCACCCTTTCAGAACTCCGGAGGCAAGCAAGGTTGCCTCCAAAGGATTCGGCGGCAGCTCCTCGACCTACCGTCAGGCGGCCCGGTCCTTGTCGCAAGAAGCCTACAGTGGACGAGGCTAGTCCGGTGGATCTTGCCGTCGTCGCCTGGGAGGCCAGGGCGGCAAGGCTGCTTTCAAGCAAGACTGAACCGGCCGTCGTGTCGGGGCCCCCACTGAAGAACCCCGGTGGGAGGCGGCTGACAAAGTTTGTCATTGTGTGGAAGTCCATCTCTACGGACCGTTGGGTGCTGGATGCCCTGGCCCACGGGCACACTCTTGAATTTCTGAAAAAGTGCCCCCAAATTCCTCCCGTGGCCAGGAAGGAAAACCACGTCCCTCAACTACTGTTAGAGGTAAGGGCGATGCTCAAAGAAGCCATCGAGCTCGCCCCAAAGAGGCACCGGAGCTCCGGAGTGTACTCAAGATAGTTCCTCATCAGAAAGAAGACAGGGGGTTGTCGTCCCATCCTGGACTTGCGTCGGCTAAACAAATGCATCAAGGCACAGAAGTTCCAGATGGTCACCCTCCAGCACGTGCTGGGCCAGCTGGAGAAAGGCGACTTCCTATCGTCATTGGATTTGGAGGATGCGTACTTTCACATCCCCATTCTAAAAGGACACCGAAAGTTTGTCAGGTTTGTAGTCCAAGGGCGGCACTACCAGTTCAAGGCCCTCCCATTCGGATTGAAGTCGGCGCCCTGGGTGTTCACCAAGTGCCTAGCGCCAGTGGCGGCGCAGCTGCGCCTGCAGGGGATCCACGTCTACCCCTACCTGGATGACTGGCTCATCCGAGCAGGGACAAGGGAACTCGCCGTAGAACACACAGCAGACACTGTCCAGCTGCTCACGGACCTGGGATTCTCCATCAACTTCGCCAAATCCCACCTGGTCTCGTCACAGGTCGCGCTGTTTCTGGGAGCCAAGCTTGATACAGTAGCGCAGTTGGCCTCGCCGTCGGAGGAAAGAACACAGGCCATCCTGGGCAAGGTACATCTGCTGGCCACGGACGTGGCCGGAGTGAGGTCCATCAAGTACCTTCTCGGAATGATGTCCTCTTGCATCCATCTGGTGCGCCTGTGCAGGCTTCGGATGCGTCCTCTGCAGGAGTTCCATTGCCCATTGGACGCAAGCGACGGACAGCTTTGAGGACAAGATCTCGCTCAGCAAAATATTCCGCCATGCAATTCGATGGTGGGGCATCCGCGCGCCTCTCGCCGCTGGCACGGACTTTCAGACCCCAGCATACCAGATGACTGTGATGACGGATGCCTCCCTGCAGGGGTGGGGAGCGCACACCGGAGATCTTCACGCAAGAGGCCTGTGGCTCCCGGAGGAGAGGCCGCTCCACAACAACATACTGGAGCTCCGAGCAGTGTTCTGGGCCCTCAATCATTCCTCCCATCCCCCAAGGGCAAGGTGGTGAGGATCTTCACCGACAACACCACAGGGAGGAACCAGATCCCCAGCCCTGTTCAAGGAAGCCCAGGGGATGTGGCACTGGGCCGTTGCCCAGGGGATGTTCCTGGTGCCTTCATCTAGCAGGGATAGAAAACGCCATCGCCGACTCACTCAGCAGGGAGCTGCGTGCCACGAGTGGGAACTACGCCAGGATCAAGTGGATAATCTCTTCCGGCGATGGGGCAAAACCCAAATCGACCTGTTCACGACGTCGACAAACTCCAAGTGCCAGTGTTTCGCCAGCAGGTTCCCCCAGCCGAGGAGCATGGGTGATGCTTTCTCGTTCCCCTGGCACGGCCTGTGCCTGTATGCGTTCCCGCTGTTGCTGCTCAGGCTCATCAACTAACTCAAGAGATCCCGGTGCAGGATGATCCTCGTCGCACCGAAGTGGCCGAGACAGATATGGTTCCCGGGCCTTCTGGACTTGTCGGCGTCCCCGCCAGTCAAACTGTTGATGGACACAGATCTTCTCTCCAGAGAAGAAGGCGCCATTCTTCATCACAACCCGGAGTCGCTGAACTTGCAAGCCTGGCTCCTGCAGCACTAGAGTTTGGAGGGTACGATATCCTGGTTGACTGAAGAGGTTCTTGCAAAGGCCAGGGCGTCCGCAACTCTCAAGTGCTACGGACACAAGTGGAAGAGGTTCTATCTGGTGCCGTGCACAGAAGATTAACCCTCTAGGATTACAGCCCCCCAAGTGCTACCGTACTTACTGTCGCTGGCCAAAGCTGGACTAGCTCACGCTTCCATCAAGATACATCTGGCAGCGATTTCCCGATACACCAGAACTGTCATCGCCTGGTAAAGGAGTTTATGAAAGGACTGTTCCGATCGTTCCCGCTGATGAAGGCTCCAGCCCCGGCGTGGGAGCTCAGGTGGTGCTGACAAGGCTCATTGGCCCGCCATTGGAGCCTTTGCATTCGGCGCCGTTGAAGTTCCTGTCGTGGAAGACAGCGTTCCTTGTGGCCATCACCTCTGCACGACGTGTGGGAGAGATTCAGGCCCTTTCCTGCAAGCCTCCATACTTGACTTTCCACAAGACGAGGGTGGTGCTGAGGATGAACCCCTCCTTCATGCCCAAGGTGCCGTCAGACTTCCATCTCAACGAGCCCTTGGTGTTGCCAGTTTTTTCCTGTCGCCTTCGTCGCCGGCCGAGTGGACTTTGCACTCGCTGGATGTAGCCAGAGCTTTGAAGTTCTACGTGGACCGCAAGAAGAGTTTTCGGAAGACATCACAGCTGCTTGTGAACTTTGGACCTGTGAACCAAGGGAAGGCTCTCTCGAAGGCTTCCATTTCCAGATGGCTCTCCGGCTGCATCATGCACTGTCATCGGTTGGCAAACCGACCGTTTCCCGGCCGTCGAGAGCCCATTCGACCAGAGCGATCGCTGCTACCACGGCGTTCTTGTCTGGTGTGCCCCTGCTGGAAACTGCAGGGCTGCTACGTGTAGGTCGACTCACACCTTCACGAGATTCTAATGCATCGACCAGGATTCCAGGGAGGAGTCCAGAGTCGGCCAGGCAGTGCTGCGCAACCTGTTCGGTTAAGGTGAACCTGGTGAGGAGGTAAGAGATGCTTAATGTTCAGTTTTATGTAATGCTTAATGTTGAGCCTTGCCATCTTCCGTGATTGTGCATGTGTGTACTGATATGTATTCTTGTATTCATGAGCATGTGAATCCATGCCAGACCCCATGCTGGAGCAGGAACAAGTTACTTACTTGTAACTGTTGTTCTCCAGCGTGGGTCTGCCATGGATTCACATGCGAACCCTTCCTCCTTCCCCTCTGCGGCTCTTCACTTGGTCATACTGCCACTTTACGTGCTACCAAATCTGAGGATGGCTGCCAGGGGCCGGGCTTAGGGAGAGAGCAGTCATTGGCTGTGGGCAGTATGACCCAGAGACCAGTGATTGGTTACTACTAAGAAAGACGGATCAGAAACAAAACTGATACTGATTTTTTTTATTTTATTTACCGAGGATTCCCAGCCTGACGACGGGGAATATTCATGAGCATGTGAATCCATGCCAGACCCATGCTGGAGAACAACAGTTACAGGTAAGTAACTTGTTCCTTCACTGTGTTTTATAAGGACAGGGTTGTCCTTAGAGTTCCTCCTTTCTTTCTTCCGAAGGTGGTGTCGGAATTTCATTTGAGCCAGAAGGTTAGTCTTCCGGCATTTGATCCTCCTCCACATCCTGGTAAGGAAAGGCTCCATAGGTTGGATCCTAGGAGAGCTTTTTCTACATTTCTCGCATGTCCCGGGTCATAGTGGACGATCAGCTCTTTATTGGTTACGCTGGAAGGCGGTTGGGTCAAGCTGTGACTAAGCAGACTTTGTCTAGATGGATTTTCTTGGCAATTTCTGAATCTTACCGCTTGGCGGGGAAGGACCCTCCGGTAAGCTTACGGGCCCATTCTACTAGGGGTATGGCTGCTTCTACTGCCCTGCAGAGAGGTGCTTATCTTCATAACATCTGTGATGCAGCCACTTAGGCTTCGGTCCATACTTTTGTACGTCGCTACTCACTCGATTCTATCCATGGGCAGGATCTGGCCTTTGGTAAGGCGGTACTTTACTCTGCAGTTTGGGCATTCTAAATGTCTATTCTAAATTCTTTTCCCTCCTCCATACGTTGGTACTGCTTTGGGAGTCTGTTATAGATATGGAATACGTTGGAGGACCCAATCCCCTCGAAGAACAAGTAACACTCTTACCTGGTAACGTTATTTCGATGGGATGGACCGACGACGTATTCCATATCGCTCGCTCCCTACCTGCCCCGCTATAGAATTTCTTATGCGATTGCAGCTTATGTTTCCGCAAGGCTTTCTGTGGTCATACTGGCAGTGGTTTGGTACCACACGTTCGGGGGGAAAAAACTGAGGCTACGGGCGTTGTGCGTCCTACTTATAACATCCAGTGACATCGGCTCGACGGAGGCCCTCGAGGACAGCGTATCGACATCGACGCAGGAGCCGAAAATTTTCCGAAGCAGCACAGCTGTGGTGAGTGTCATAGATATGGAATACGTCGTCGGACCATCCCATCGAAGAAACGTTACCAGGTAAAAGTGTAACTTGTTCTTCTGAAAGGCAGCTAGTTTGCGTTGTAAGCCAATGGATGTCAGATCAAGCGATGCCAAATCCTCGCCGTGTAGGAGCCAAGAAATGGGGCTACCACCAATTTTCAGGGGGAAAGACCTGACTGGATCAAATGCTATATTAATGTCTTTTATATAACAAATTAAACAGTAGCAGAGAGGATGCACCCCTGTTTGAGGCCTCTGGATGTTGGGATCTTTTTAGTTAATAGGCCCGCTTTATTTAGCTTGACTTGGATGGTTGTATTTGTATAAAATTCTTATATGAAATCAAGCAAATATCTGGGGCATCCAGTTTCTGTAAGCTTTATCCATAATTTGCTTCGAGAGATGGAATCGAATGCCTGTTTAAAGTCTATGAAGGCAAAGTAGGCTGACTGATTTTGTTTTCGATAATCTGATCTCTTATAGCTGCAATCGTAATTAAGTTAATTGATGTACTGAGACCTGACATAAATCCTGATTGGAATTTATCGGTTTGAAATGCAGATTTCAGCCAGCAGTGGAATCACGGAGGATCAAACTGGCAAATAGTTTACCGGGAGCATCCAGTCAAGCTATTGGCCGGTAGATCTCCGGATCATCCCCGTTACCCTTTTTGAAACTTGGGATAACTACTGAGTTTTTACATGTAGCTGGGATTTGATTTTTACTAATTAAATTTTGTAAGATTGATAGTAAAATAATCACCCAGGCTTCTGGATTTGCTTTCAAACAGATGTTAGTTAATCCATCCGGGTCTGGGGCACGTGACGAGCTGCGTTTTGCAGTTAGCAGTGTAATTTCTCCAGCATGGTGTCTGGCATGGATTCACATGCTCATGAATATTCCCCGTCGTCAGGCTGGGAATCCTCGGTAAAGAAAAAACCAGTATCAGTTTCGTTTCTGATCTGTCTTTCGTAGTAATAACCAATCACTGGTCTCTGCGTCATACTGACCACAGCCAATGACTGCCCTCTACCTAAGCACCGCCTCTGGCAGCCATCTTCAGATTTTTACCGCACGTTCATGTGTTGGGATCCTCGTGCTATTGCTCTCGAGCGTTAGTGCTATTTTTTCACGTTTTTTCTCAAAAACTTCGTTTTTTTGGTCAAAAGAGCCTCAAGCTCCACCGACTCTCCATCCGATCAACGGGGACCCGTTTCGGATTCGTCTGTGCCCCTCAAGGGTGAAGAGTTCGTCGAGCTGCGCTTTTGGAGGACTCCAGAAGTTTCTCAGGCCCGGCCATGGCCCAGGAGAAGGGAAGCTCGACGCCCGGAAAGCTGTTCAGGGTCTGCCCTGGATGCCAGCTGCAGAACGTCTTCAAGGAGGACGAACACTCTTTTTGTCTCTACTGCCTACATGAGGACAAGGCGCACGTGGAGAAGAACTGTGCGTTTTGCGGCAACATGTCGGAGCGGACCATGAAGGACCGCCATCAACGTCTCGCCAACTGGCTAGAAGGGAAGAGCCCGTCCGGCGAGAAGAAGAGGAAGAAATCCGAGCGGTCTTCTAAGACCTTTGAGGACGCCCTGGCGACGGGGGTCCAACATAAGGCCAAGCACCGCGAGTCCGCTGGCACCGGGAGCGCCGAACGGTCGGGCTCTACGGGCGCCAGGCAGGGCGCACCCTCCCCGGCACCATCAACCACGAGCCAATGCTCTGGGTCGGGTAAGAGGAAGGCTGAGCACCCGGCGAAGCTCCTGGAGAGGCCCCGGTCGAGCTCGAAGGCGGAGGGGGAGCGGGGCAGTGTCCCCCCCCCCTCAAGGATAAGGCGGTGAGCGCACCTAAGGTGGTGAAGGCCTTAATCCATCCGGCCAAGCCCTCTATCGAAACTGTCGCGGCGGCCCTGGCTCAGCCTGTGGAGGCTACACCAGTGGTGGCGACCTCGGGGCTCAGAGTCTCCCTGCCACCTCGGAGGGAGTCCTCTTTTGTGCCCATCGATAGGACCCCCGTGAAATCCCCCGTGGGGAAGAAAAAGGGGGGGCAGGGCGTCGTCGTAGATTCGGCCTCAACCTCGGAGGAGGAGCTGGTCGAGGTCTTAAGCCACGGCCTCGGCGTGGAAGAAGACCGGCCCGTCGGGATGGATCCCGACGCAGGTGACCACATCGTCGAGGGTACCGACGGGGCCCCTGATCGCCTGTCGGATTCCCCTCTGCCAGCGCCGCGAGACAACTCGGCGGCCATTTTGTTGGCTATACAGTCCTTATGCTCGGAGATAAGGACGAGACTACCGTTGCCGACGGAACCTCTCCCGTCGGGGGACCCAGAAACGGGACCTTCTGGTGTTCCCCCTACCAAGAAAAGAAGGATCCACCCTCCACCTCCTTTTCAGCCGTCGCGCCCCTTCAAGCCCTCCTCCCCGTCCACCCGAGGGGATGATACGGGGACTGACACGGCAGCGACGGGTACGGACGACGAGGTATACGACGAGGATGTACCGTCGTCGCCTCCCACCAGGGCTTCTCCGCCCGACGAGATTGGATCGTTCCACTCAATGATCGCCAGGGCATCCGAGCTTTTCCAACTCTGCCCTGAGGAGAAGAAGAAGGAAGGTTTCCTTTATCAGCGGCGCGAGGCCAAGAGGAAGACGGTCCTCGCGGTGCCTCTATTGGATGACATTTGGGATGAGGGCCTCACCCTCCTCAAGAACCCGTCCACGACGCCAGCTAGAAGAGACCGGTACGAGAAAAAGTACCGGGTCCGGGACACGGCCCCCCTGTGCCTCCGGGCGCAGCCTACTCCGCGGCAGCCAGGAAAAAAGCGGGGGGGGGGGGGGGGGGGGGGGGGAGTGCGGCCTCCACATCGACTTCCCCACCGGACGGCGAGGGAAAGAAATTGGACGCCATGGGACGCAGAGTCATCTCGTCTGCAGCGACGACGATTAAAGCTGCCAACGCCTTGGCTATCGTGGCCCGATACGACAGGGAGCTCTGGTACAAACTGGCTCCCCTGCTGGACTTCTTGCCGGACGACAAGAGGGCAGAGGCCCTGGAGAGCCTGCAGGAAGGTGAGGTGGCTTCGGACCACGCCATTACCGTTGCGACGGACATCGCCGACACTGGGTTCCGCCAGTTGGGCAACGGCGTTTGCCTTAGGCGGCGTGGATGGCTCAAGGCTATGGACTTCCGTCAAGACGTTCAGACCAGAGTCCTGGACATGCCCTTCGATGGGAACAACCTGTTTGGGGAAAACGGTGGACGATTCCCTTCAGGCCATTAAAGCGGACACCGAGACGGCCTGGGCCCTTGGAGTTCTGCAACAACGACGGACGCCCTTTCGGAGCAGCGGAGGCAAGGGCGCCTCCAAAGGTTCCGGCGGCGGTTTCTCCTCCTACCGTCAAGCGGCCCGCTCGTCATCTCAGGAGGCCTACAGAGGACGAGGCAAGCCTGGCGGACCCCGCCGTCGTCGCCAAGGACAAGGCGCTAAAGCCTCGTCGAAGCAGGATTGAGCCGGTGGGAGGCCGGCTGGCGAGCTTCGTCAGCGTGTGGGAGTCCATCTCCACCGACCGTTGGGTGCTGGACGCCTTGGCCCGGGGCCACGCGCTCGAGTTTCAAAGAGTGTCCGCGCGTCCCCCCCGTGGCCAGGAAAGAACTTCACGTCCCTCAACTTCTCCTGGAGGTGAAGGCGATGCTCAAGAAGGGCGCCATCGAACTCGTCCCAAAGAGGCTTCGGGGCTCCGGAGTCTACTCGAGATACTTCCTCGTGAAGAAGACGACGGGGGGATGGCGCCCCATCCTGGACCTGCGACGTCTGAACAAGTTCATCAAGGCGCAAAAGTTCCGGATGGTCACCCTCCAGCACGTCCTGGGTCAGCTGGAGGAAGGAGACTTCCTGTCGTCGTTGGATTTGGATTATGCCTACTTCCATGTTCCCATCTTGAAGGGGCACCGAAAATTCCTCAGGTTTGTGGTCCAAGGGCGGCATTACCAGTTCAAAGCCCTCCCCTTCGGTCTACGGTCGGCACCCAGGGTGTTCACCAAGTGCCTCGCACCGGTGGCGGCTCAGCTGCGCCGCGAAGGGATCCACGTCTACCCCTACCTGGACGACTGGCTCATCCGAGCCAAGACAAGGGCGCTCGCCGTGGTTCACACGGCAAGGACCGTCCAACTTCTCACGGACCTGGGATTCTCCGTGAACTACGCCAAATCCCACCTGGTACCCGCGCAAGACACGCTGTTTCTGGGAGCGAGGCTCAACACAGTGTCCCTTCTGGCCTCCCCGTCGGAGGAGAGGACCAGGACCATCCTGGGCAAGGTGCAGCGGATGTTGGTGGCCGACGCGGCCAAGGTGAGGTCCATCAAGTCCCTCCTCGGAATGATGTCTTCCTGCATCTACCTCATTCCCATGTGCAGGCTCCGGATGCGCCCGTTGCAGGAGTTCCTGGACGCGCGCTGGATCCAAACGACGGGCAGCTTCGAGGAAAGGATCACACTCGACGAGAGTTTCCGACGAGCGATCCAGTGGTGGGGTACCCACGCGCATCTGACGGCGGGCATGGACTTCCAGACCCCAGCCCACCAGGAGACAGTGACCACGGATGCCTCCCTGGAAGGGTGGAGAGCGCACACCGAAAATCTGCACGCAAGGGGCCTTTGGCTCCCGACGGAGAAATCCTTACATATCAACGTCCTGGAGCTCCGTGCAGTGTTTTGGGCCCTCAGGTCCTTCCTTCCGTCCCTCAAGGGCAAGGTGGTGAGGATCTTCACCGACAACACCACCACCATGTTTTACATCAGAAAACAGGGCGGAACCAGGTCCCCAGCACTTTCCAAGGAGGCGCAGGACCTGTGGCATTGGGCAGTCGCCCAAGGGATGTTTCTGGTGCCGTTTCATCTGGCAGGGATAAAAAACACCATCGCCGACTCACTCAGCAGGGAGCTGCGCTCGTGCCACGAGTGGGAACTACGGCAGGATCTAGTGGATCGCCTCTTCCGAGGGTGGGGCACACCCCAGATCGACCTGTTCGCGACGGCGACGAACTCCAAGTGCCGGAGGTTCGCCAGCAGGTTTGCCCAGGCGAGGTGCATGGGCGAGGCTTTCTCGTTCCCCTGGGAGGGCCTGTTCCTCTACGCGTTCCCTCCTTTGCCACTGCTAATCCGGCTCGTCAACCAGCTCAAGAGGTCACGGTGCAGGATGATCCTCGTCGCACCTGCGTGGCCGAGGCAGATATGGTTCCCGGACCTTCTGGACTTGTCAGCGTCCCCGCCAATCAAGCTGCCGGTGGACGCGGATCTGCTCTCCAGGGAAGGAGGCGCCATCCTCCACCACGACCCGAAATCGCTGAACTTGCAGGCCTGGCTCCTGCAGCGCTAGAGTTTGGAGGATACGACATACCGGCCGACTGCAGAGAGGTTCTTGCAAAGGCCAGGGCGTCCTCGACTCTTAAATGCTACGGACACAAATGGAAGAGGTTCTCTGTCTGGTGCCACGCACAGAAGATTAACCCTCTACGGATTACGGCTCCCCAAGTTCTGCCGTACCTGCTGACGCTGGCCAAAGCTGGACTGGCACACGCGTCCATCAAGATTCATCTTGCTGCGATCTCCCGATACACCAGAACCACGGGGCGGACGTCCTTGTGGTCTCATCGTCTGGTGAAAGAGTTCATGAAGGGACTGTTCAGATCGTTCCCGCCGGTGAAGGCTCCGGCCCCGGCGTGGGAGCTCAACGTGGTGCTGACCAAGCTCATGGGACCTCCGTTCGAGCCTCTGCACTCGGCCCCGTTGAAGTTTCTGTCGTGGAAAACAGCGTTTCTTGTGGCCATCACCTCCGCACGACGGGTGGGAGAGATCCAGGCCCTTTCCTGCAAGGCCCCGTACTTGACTTTTCACGACACGAGGGTAGTGCTCAGGACGCACCCCTCCTTCATGCCCAAGGTACCGTCGGACTTCCATCTCAACGAACCCTTGGTGTTGCCTGTATTCTTCCCGTCGCCTTCGTCGCCGGCTGAGAGGACTTTGCACTCGCTGGATGTGGCTAGAGCGCTGAAGTTCTATGTGGACTGCACGAAGTGTTTTCGGAAGACGTCACAACTCTTTGTGAACTTTGGACCTGTCAATCAGGGGAAGGCTCTCTCGAAGGCTTCCATTTCCAGATGGCTCTCCGGCTGTATCATGTACTGTCATCGGTTGGCAAACCGACCGCTGCCCGGCCGTCCGAGAGCCCATTCCACCAGAGCGATCGCAGCTACCACGGCGTTCCTTTCTGGTGTGCCCCTGCTGGACATATGCATGGCTGCTACGTGGAGGTCGACGCACACCTTCACGAAGTTCTACTGCGTCGATCGGGATTCCAGGGAGGAGTCCAGGGTCGGCCTAGCAGTGCTGCGCAACCTGTTCGCCTGAGGTGAGCCTGTTGAGGAGGTAAGATGCTTAATGTTGAGTTTGATGCAATGCTTAATGTTGAGCCTTTGCCACCTCCCGTGGTTGTGCATGTGTGTACTGCTATGTATTCTTTATTCATGAGCATGTGAATCCATGCCAGACCCCATGCTGGAGAAGGAACAAGTTACTTACCTGTAACTGTTGTTCTCCAGCATGGGTCTGGCATGGATTCACATGCGAACCCTCCCGCCTACCCCTCTGCGGCTCTTCACTTGGTCATACTGCCACTTCACGTGCTTCCAAATCTGAAGATGGCTGCCAGAGGCGGTGCTTAGGTAGAGGGCAGTCATTGGCTGTGGTCAGTATGACGCAGAGACCAGTGATTGGTTATTACTACGAAAGACAGATCAGAAACGAAACTGATACTGGTTTTTTCTTTACCGAGGATTCCCAGCCTGACGACGGGGAATATTCATGAGCATGTGAATCCATGCCAGACCCATGCTGGAGAACAACAGTTACAGGTAAGTAACTTGTTCCATCTAAGTGGTCACATTTTAACTGCGGATGACGGGTCTTATCACTATTCAAGAGGCACTCTGTAGCAAACAATGACATAGTGCTTGCCCCATACGGGCTTCGCTGATGACATTGATCATAGTGTTCCCTGGGGTGGTATTATATGTACTCTTTAGGAAGTTCCAGATTTGAGCGTTATTTTTCCCTAATATTGCTTTCAACATATGTTCTGCATCTAATTGGATTTTGAAAGCTTTGTATTGTATTTGTCACGGTTCGCTCCCGTTCCCGCCACTTGGGTGCATGTTTTGGGGTTTATTCCCTACTGGACATTTCCTCCGAACCTTATGCTACAGTGTCCTGATGGGAGCGCTAAAACCTTATTTCCCAAATTACTTCCCTTCCGGATCCATTCCATGTTTTTGGCAGCCAGCATGATTCTGCTACTTTAATCAAATGACTATGCTTCCCAGAATGCCTGGCTCACTGCTTCACCTCCTCCCTTGCAGGACAAGGCTGGGTGGAGGATAGGCAACACCTGTGGCTGCAGGTGCAGCAGGCGGCACGCCTGAGGGGTGTGCTCGTTAAGCAGCTTTAAAAGCCTCAGTTTGCTTCAGTCCAGCGCTGGTCATTGTTGCTGTGTTCCTGTTGTGACTGGTCCCTTGTTCCTTGTTCCTAGCTTTTGTGCCTAGTACCTAGTTCCTGTTCCTTGTTCCTAGCTTTTGTGCCTAGTGCCCAGTTCCTCTGCCCTGGATTTCGGATTCTTGTGCTTAATTGATTTCTGCTCACTGGATTTCCCTTTCTGTCTTCCTCTGTCTGCAGGCAGCCTGTCTTTGTGCTTTACCCTTTAATGCTGCCCAATTCGCCTGTGTTTTCTGTTTCTTTGTTGCTGTCCTTTGCTACTGAAAAACCTGATGCTTTAGTCTTTCCCTTTATAGATTCAGCTTCCTGCCTCAAGGTTTCCTTTTGTGATATCATTTTCCCTGCTCCTGATCCTTACTTTCTATTGGGATCCATTCCATGTTTTCCATCTCACTTCTGCATTCATTTCCCATGGATTATTAGGTGTTGGTGTTATTGTAACTAGTCCCAGTGTAAATGCCCTTTTTGTTTCCTCACTATTTTATATCACTATTTCTTCTCGCCCCTTGACTGTATTTAGTTTCCTCCACCCATTGCTGTTATAGCCTTCAGGGTTCCTGTTTGATCAACTGGGTTCGTGAGTTTACTGACATTCAAGTGGTCTTTCCGGTCCTCGTGAGTACAGTTTCTAAGTTCCTTATTCTGTATCATCCAGTGTGTCAGCTCACAGATCCTGTCCTTGCTTGCCCTCTACGTGGGTTTAGCGCTGTCAGTATCTGTAATAGCATAGTGGGTAAGGAGTTTGCCGACTTTCCTTTCAGTCATAAGGAGGTTCTAAGTGCTTACCCCACATTCCTTTTCATATATAGGTATTATTGTTTCTCCTGGGTTTTATTATACACAAGTCTTGGGTTTTGTATGCACATATTTAGATTCAAAGTTGTACACTGTGAGATTCCGTGCACATTGCCTTCTTCCTTTCTTAACAGTATTCTGGACATATCAAGCCAACTTTTGGCTTGGTTGGATAGCAGTCCATTATTTAAAGACAAACATTTCGATTTAAATCCCCAGCTAGAACTGTTGGAACAGAAGAGTCCGACACTATCATATCCAAAGTGTTCGTTACTAAATCAAAGGAAGTGTCAGAAATGGCTAGAGGATTCCAATATAGATTTAAAATGGCGATGACAGGGCTTGGGTTTTGATCAGACACACCGAATGACGGCTTTGTTAATTGAATAACCGGGGCCGGCGCTGACCATTTATTGAGGGATGCTAAAGTGGATAATTTCACTGCCGTTGGCATTCCCATGGAGAGTCTTCCCAATTTGTTGTTTCAAATCCGGAATCCCACAGATCTGATAGCCAGGCCAAGTAGGTTGATTTAGTATCCAAGTTTCTTGCAGAATTAATTCAGAATTAGCTGCTAGAAAGGACGCATTTTTGATTAAATGTTTATAGCCTCTTGTGTTCCAACTGCCATTCTCACGATGGAGTATGTACACATTTCCTGGCTCTAACATCTGAATGAGTTTGTAGACTACTTGCATGTTTTTGGAATACAAGCCCATTATGATTTTGGTTTAGTGGGTAAATCTAAGTTCCTGATTACATTTCGATTCAAATGGCCTGTGATTCCCGAAAATGTTGTTAGTGGTTGAACTGGGGTGAGGCCATATCACGCTCTGCATTGGGAGTTGTAGCGGGCTTGCGTCTTGAGGGTTGTAGCGTAGCAGTGTATTAGTATCTGTCGCATCCAGAATAATGTCCTTGGTAATTTAGTGATGATATTTTTGTTTCTACTGTGTCCATATATTTATTTGTGTTTTTGACAAATGCTAGATCAGATGATTGAATAAGTTGTAAGCTTGGGATCAATTTGAAGATCTCTAGTAAAGTAGTTCTTGTTGGTTAAGGGTCCTGGTGGTGCCTCTCCATTTGTATTTTGAGACAATCTAATTTTGTCATTGTGCCGAGAGGTTGACCTTTTTTGTACTTTTTCGTGGGTCGGTGAATGGGTTTTGAGTTACGTCCGCATTCGTTGGGCGTCTCGATCTGTTAGATAGATGACTGGCTTGCTGATTCAGGCTGGAAATGTCGACTGCTTTTATAACTTTTTGTTTAAGAGTAAGAACATTTTCGGTCGTGATAATCTTCTGAAACGTTAAGGGCTTCTGTGACTAAAGGGAAATTTGCCTTCAGCTGATCAGGGAGAGCGTTCGAGTAGGTCGAAAGATAAATTCTTCAATTTGAGGGCCATCTGTATTCGGGTCAAAAGAGGCGTCATTATCTTTCACATCACATGGCAAATTGGAAAGAAGTATTGCAATTTCGGGTGGTTTCGCTCTTTTTTGTTATTTTTTGAGTTTGACGTTCTTTGCGAACTTTGTGCTTTGCCGGCGTTGTAAGGTTGCTTAAAAATTTCTTGGCCTTTGATGATGGGTGGGCTTTAAAGAATGTTCTTGTTTTTTGTTTTTTTTAGTAGTGCATGAGAATGAGGACAGCTCAACATGATGCAAATCTTTGGTGTTCCTTTTTCTTTTTATGCTAATTTTTTTTTTTATTCAATTTTTTTCTTCCTTGGGTTCGGATGGAATACTTCCTAGGCCGAAGATGCCATTGGTTCTGTCAGAGGAGAAGGGTATCTTTTCGCTGGACTTTGAAGGCATCCCGGTGAAGCTTTGTTGGATGCTTCTGGAGGTGGTAAACCCAGGGATAGATTTAGATTTTTCTGCAGCAAAAACACTCTGGACAACTGAGCGAGCTTGTTGGTGGGAGCCGCTCTGGAGGTTCACTGTTGTCAAGGTTGGGTAGAGTATGAGACTGGTGCGATGTAGGTGAATAGCAATGCGTTGTCATCACCAACCAGTCCATTTTGGAATCAATAAGGGAAATCGCGTTGGATTGTAAGTCAACTTTTTCTCTCCAAGGTATCACAAATTTTCAGCAGAGTGTGAAGGCCAACCGTAATTGCATTCAGCGACACATCACACACGCCCCGAGGTTGTTGCAGAAATCCGAAAGAGGCGTCTAGCCAGAGGTTTGAAAAAAGATTTTTTAAATTTGGCGACGAAGACGTACGGACAGGATATAATACAGTTGATTGAGATAATGATGAAAGTGCTGCAAAAGCGGCGGGACGTCCACCATCAGACAGCGGGTCGAGTCTCGTGTCTGGAATAACAAAAGATAGAGGGGCTCTATCGATGGTAACAGCAATGAATTGTCTGAGGGATCCCCTGGCAAGGGTAGGTTACAAGCGGCCTCAGCTTGCAGAATGGAGGATGAAAGGACCTGGGCGTAGGACCGCACTTCTCGATTGTTAGGCAAAACAATTTTGTGCACCTCAGCAAGAAATTATACGGTATTCCCGGAATTAAGGTTGGAGGCAGTCATGGAACAGGGTAAAGAGTTTTGGGTGGGCTGAGTAATGACACATCCCTCATTTCCGCTTGTTTGGCAATTAGATGTACAAGCCTGATTTGAGGCATTACGCGCTATGAGATTTGTTGGTTGATGCAGCGGAGGTCTGGAAGCAGAGGTGGCCCCATAGTGTTCGAATATCTGCTGAAAATGATTTAGAGCGTTTTTGCTTTTGTTGGTAACAATCGTGGAAGATGGCAGCAATTCAGTGCAGGTGGGCCGGACGGGTTGGATTGAGTCCATTAGCACGAGTGCCTTCGTGGATATGGGCATGGCTGTAGTTGGATTGTAAACCATGAGTTTAGTTGCACTGCGCGTCCATCAACGATCCGGACCAAAAAAGACGGGAAGAAAAAAACAAACACAGGAATGGGCTGGACGAGCACGGGAGAGCTGCACGCTGCAGCGCCAACAGCACTCCATTGAAGGACTGGCCCAGAAGGGGGTGTGGCCATCATCCTGAGAAAACGGCAAAAGTAGCTATCACGGAAGCAATCGTGGAGTCCTTCCACACAGCCAACAGCACTCACTGTTGTACTCACCGTTGCACGCCCACTTGATCAGTCACCGGCCGTAGAAAGGTATCCCCACGAGCGATAGATGGTGCCGATTGTATAGCAAAAAAGATATGCTGGAAACAAATAGACATGTCCTTACACAATGCTGCTCGCAGAGTAATGTCTATATGATGTATTTGGTGGGTCTTCAATTGAACAGGATAAAATCTGAATCTTTTTGGGTAATTCGTAAGATAGCCGGTAATGGCCATAGGAATATGGCCCTTTTTAAAATGTGAAGCAAATTAGTATTGTTAGAAGCCAACTAAAGTGTAGGAAAAAGGGAAGGCTGAGTCAGAACGCATAATTTTATAGAAATGTGTTATTTGTAATATGGCAATGACTTGTTTTATTTTACTGCTTTGATGAACAGATAATGTATGAATTTATTTTCTATAGAAACGTGAAAAGTTGTTCTTTGACACATAATCAATAAAACATGATCATGTATGGAAGAGTTTTTGTTTAGACTAGCTTTTTCTTTATGCACTGTTCGGAGTGATTAGGGCTCTTTTGAAATGGATATTCTCCTTTTCTTTATTTTACATTTGATTTTTAATACCGAAGTCGTCTATTTGGCTTTTTAAAAAATATTTTAGTTGCATTTGGTACAGTGCATCAATGCCTTCCAGTGAGTGTGCTTTAGAAAGAACCTATAAATAGTCTGCGGACCTCCTGTATCTCTTCAAACATCTCGCCAATGGCTACACCTATGTCTCCCCCTCTGCAGCTCCCTTTCTCCGCAGCTATACCACCACATCCTACTTGTTAGCCTGTAACCCCCCACCCCGTGTATCCCCTTTAAGCAGCGTTCCATTACTTCTCCCTTAACTCAGAGCTTTTGCTCAAATGGAAAGTTGTCCCCTTACATTTTGTTTCTTCTAACCTTTTAACTTGTTTTGTTTTTTTCATTTGCTTTCAATTATTGTTTTCTATGGTTCATGATTCATTCAGATGCTGTTGATTTGATTGTAATATGTTATATATCTAAAGTTGAGCCCGCTTTAAGAAAAAAAAATTGTAAAATGTTACTGAGGCTCATGTATAAAAGATTGTTTTATATTTTTCTATTAAATAATGAGAAATACTTTTTTGCCTATGGTTAGACTTTAAATCTAGTTAAGTGACAAAATCAAAGTAAAGATCTTTTAATAACATTAATTACATTATTATATGCATGCAAGATGTTAATGTATATAGAAAGAGAAAACCAGGACACCATCTGGAATTAAGGAGTAGCATACCCAGATAGTAGTGATCCTTTTTTTAAATAGTTTTGTGAAAAACTTGCCAGGAGACCATCTGGAATTAAGGAGTATATTCAGAGAGTAGTGATTCCTTCTGTAATAGTTGTGGGCAAAAATTGCCTGTTTTTCGAGGTCAGAGAAAACGAGGTGAGCATAGGTAATGGGTGTACCGCATCACTGTTGCCTTATAACCTGTGGGGACATAATCTGTTGGTTCTTGATGAATTTTTTTCCCCAGTCTTCCACATAGTAGGGGATTTACCCTCCAGGATATATACAAAAAAGATGTCGGCCTTGTATCTTGTTGTCCTCATACCACTTGTTAAGGAATTAACCTCACAACTAAATCTTGAAAACAATACAAAATATCCATTGTGTTTTTGTTTAAAAATGTGGCATACAGGCAGCCTGTGTAGCTCAGCTCAAGAGGGCATGTCTCCATGAGTAATTGGCCCAGCTATCCCCTCAACAGTGCCATGCTGACCCCTGTCCGTACGGCCACGTTCTTGACCCAGAGTTCCTGTATTGTGCGGATCTATGTTTCTGATGTTTGTTAATCTGCTTAGAATCACATGCTGTGCATAGGTCCGACATCCAGTGGTCACTGCGGAGTATTGCATTTTGTTTTTCGTAGTCGAAAAGGGGACGTCGACAAGGCGTGTCTGTAACACTATCCCTATAGTGACGTGCGTTGTACCCACAATCCCTCACGCGTCGAGGTCCCTCAGATTGTTTTTTTCCGCCCAGCTTATGGTCGCCTTACGCGGAGCTCCTAGAGAGACATTGCTAAACAATTACTACGGACCTCGGTCCTTAATATATACTTATTGTTAAAGATCCCTCCCCTCGACGTTAGCTGTGAAGCTGTTTCCCCGCCGAGCAAGTTTTCGACGGAGGAGAAGAGACGGAGGAGATCCTTCGGCGCTGCCGAACACGTGGCCAGGCCTCGCCGGCCAACATACAGTAGGGAGAGTGGGGGTTTCGAACTTTTTACCTTCTCGTCGAGAATGTCTTTCCTTCTCCCCTATCTTTCCCTTGGGGTTGTTATCACCAGTTTTTATTGCCTCAGCTATGGAGAGGACACCCTTTAAGTTTTGCCCACGCTTTAGGGGCAAATACACTTGGAAGGACAAACACAAGCTCTGTAATCGTTGCTTGCCCCTCCATCATAAAGAGGACAGCTGCGCGGCCTGTAAGCTCTTGAAACCAAGAACTCTTAAAGAACGGAAAGTTAAGAGGTGGGCGGACTACGCGATTTCGAAGTCCGTTTCTTCACCCGCCGCCGCTGTTACAGAAAGTGACGAGGAGGGTGATAACTCGACGTCCGTTACGGAAGTCGTTAACCCCCAGAAGGAGCGCTCTCGCTCCTCGACGTCCGTCCCCGGCCCCGACGGGCTCGGCTCACGCCCTGCTTATGGGGATGAACACCCCGGCGACAAGGACGCACACAGACCCCATAGGCCTAAGCACACAACCCACGGCTCTTCTTCGTCCAGGACGAAGGATCCACCAGCGCCGAAGGGGACGCAGGGCACTCCTGCGTCGACCTCAGACCGCAAGGGTCTGAAGCCCCACCCGCAAACGCAGCCGCGACCAGCGATTGGGCTTTTATCTAATACGGGCGCTACCCCAAAAACATCCGACGTAACGCTCCATAGAGCGGCCGTCGAAAAACAACGCGCAACGCAGGCAACGCTGACTCCAGAACCCTCGACTGATGAAATCGTCGTCGAGAGTCTGGCGAGAATTGTTTCCGAGGACAAACTTAAGCGGACGACTAAACAGACGTCGAATACCGCACCCAAGGATATAGAAACGCTGAAAAAGCACAAGAGTAGCCAGGAACTGCCCCATCCATCTAAAGGCACTTCTGAACTACCGGAGGGCTTTTTTGAGGGCGACGGAAACCTTTCGTCGACGTTGTGGGAGCGTTCGAAGCGTTTTGAAGCCGAAAACACTGATTTTCCCCCCTCTAGACTATTCAGGGGTTCCCCATTAGACCCTGGAAAGACTCCATTCTTGTATGGAAAAGATGGAGAGGTTTTTGGGTAGCCAAATCCCACCCCCACCCAAAAGACCAAGAGAATGGACCCAGGAGGACCCTAGGGTCAGGTTTCCTAGGCTGTTTACCCCTTCTTCAGATGCTTATGACCTCACTGAAGAGGAGCAATACCTCCAGGAAGATGAGTGTTTAGGTGGAGAGGAAGAACTTGAGGAGGAGAGGTTTGAGGAAGACCCTTACACTAGCGCAGGGGCTTTGGAAGAAGATACAGCTGCCTCACAGCCCTGGCACTCCCCATCAGTGCAGCCTTGGCAATCCCCATCAGTGCACTCAGACCCTGATGTCTTTCATCCTTCTCCTTCCAAGGACTCACCTATTGGGAACACCTCCCCCATAGATGACCAGCCCTCACTTAATGCACTGTTGCGCAAGGCAGCAGCGCATTTTGAAATAGACACAGGGGAGACCCTTCCGGACATAGACTTTGTAGAAAAGGTTATTAAAGAAAAAGCCCTGGTCAGCCAGTCCATTCCGCTCCTGGCTTCTATAAAGAGGAGAATAACTCCTTCCCTTTCCAATCCGGCCTTAGTCAGAGGGGTCAATCCTCGTATAGAAAAGCTCTTCAGCCCTTCGTCTTCTGACCCTTTGTACATCAGGGGACATTCTATCCCGGACTCTCTTGTAGTGACTAACACAAGAAAAAGAGCAGGGGTACCACTATCTACTAGTGAGGCACCACCTGACAAAGAGGGCAAGAAGCTCTATGCACTGGGGAAGAGAATCACGACCTCCGCCGCCTTCTCAACCAGGATCGCGAATAACAATTCCCTATTAGCTAGCTACGCAGATGCACAGTGGAGCAAGCTGCGCAGCGAAGCAGAGGACGCACCAGAACCCCTGCATTCACGCCTGTTGGCTACTATATCAGAGGGAACTCTCGTAAACCAGGGCATCGTAAAGAACTCCTTAGATGCCGCAGAGACAGCTGGCCGCTCCCTGGTTCAGGGAATACTTCTCAAACGACATGTCTGGCTGCGCAATTCGGGATTTAAGCCAGAAACCCAGGCTTCCCTAATAAATAAGCCCATAGAGCAAACACATCTGTTTGGGAAAGCAGTTGATGAGGCCCTAGAACATGCGAAGAAGGAGTTTGATACCATCAAGACTCTGGACCAAATTTCTAGGCCACCTAACAGACGCAGCTATGGCAATAGACGCTCCTTTCGTGGCCAACGCCAACAGCAAAGCCAACAACAATTTTACTCTGCCACCAACTGGCCCTCTAACCAAAGCACCCAGTTCAGTCAAAGAGGCCAACGTCGTGGCAAAGGAAGAGGGCGCGGCTCCAGTCCAAAAGGCCCCACGCCCAATACCAACAAATGACCCAAAGATTCGGGTCCCCTCCCATGCATCACCGGTCGGGGGCCGGCTAACATCGTTCCTTTCAGCATGGGAGGGAATAACGTCAGACCGCTGGGTATTATCCACCATAGCCCACGGATACTGCATCGAATTCAACGGTTCCCCGAAATACAGACCCCCATGGAACCGACGCATGACACCGGAACACCTCACTATTCTTCAAGAAGTAGAAGAGCTACTGAAAAAAGCAGCTATAGAGGCTGTCCCTCCTATCTCAGGTAACAGAAGGTATTTATTCAGTGTACTTCCTTGTACCCAAAAAGGACTTAACCATGCGCCCTGTATTAGATCTGCGCCCAGCGAACAACTTTGTCAAACCCCAAAAGTTTTGTATGGTGACCTTGCAGGAAGTAATCCCACTGTTATCACAGGGGGATTACATGACAACACTAGACATGAAAGATGCATACTTCCATATTTTAATGTTGCCAGCGCACAGAAAATTCCTCAGGTTCAAGATAGAGAACAAACACTACCAGTTCAGAGTACTACCCTTCGGGATAGCATCTGCACCAAGGGTATTTACGAAAGTACTGGCAGTGGCAGCGGCCCACCTGCGCAGATTATCCATCCCGGTTTACCCGTACCTCGATGACTGGCTCATAACAGGGGATTCTTACGAAACATGCTTCTCCAATACCCAAAGGATTGTAGACCTCTTGTCCCAACTGGGCTTCTCCATCAACGAAAAGAAGTCCAGCTTAGACCCCAGCCAAATCAAACAATTCCTAGGGGCTCTAATTCGAACAAAGGACGGCCTCGTCTTCCCCTCCAACGAGAGGGTCCAAAACATGCTGTTTCAGATCCCCCAATATGTGGCAGGTCCAGTGATCACGGTACGCAAAGCAATGCGCTTGCTAGGGATGATGGCGTCATGTATTTATTTGGTACCTCACGCGCGCCTGCGCATGCGCCCAATGCAAGAGTGGCTCTACAGCCAGTGGTGTCAGGCCAGCGGACAATGGGACGATCTGGTGGTAGTCTCGCAGGCCTTGGTTCTCTCGCTACGGTGGTGGACAAAGGAAAACCTGATAATAGGGAAACCCTTTGCCACACCGGTGGTGGAGGCCACTCTAACCACAGACGCATCCCTTACAGGATGGGGGGCTCACCTATCCCATCAGACTGCTCACGGAGTGTGGACTCCGAGCTTAGCATCCAAGCATATAAACCTGCTGGAACTATTAGCAGTGTTCAAAGCACTGAAAGCCTTTCAGGAACACTTACAAGGAAAGACAGTGATGGTCCTCACAGACGGCACCACAGCCATGCACTATCTCAACAAGCAAGGGGGCACTCACTCTCCAGGACTGTCCAAGCTGTCCCAGAATATATGGAAGTGGGCTCTTAAACACAACATGTTCTTACTATCACAACATGTACCAGGGGAACTCAATCTGCTAGCAGACAAACTCAGCAGAGACTTCCCCCTACCCAAAGAGTACGAATGGCAATTACACGAAAACATCGTCTTAGACGTCTTCACGCAATGGGGTTTCCCGGAAATAGACCTGTTCGCAACCCCCCTGGAGAACTCACAATGCCAAAGTTACGCCAGGTACCCACAAAACCAGTCCAAGGGGAACGGTCTGTTGATTCAATGGTCAGGGAAATTTGTTTACGCCTTTCCCCCGACTCCCCTCCTCAACAAAGTGGTGCACAAGATGCACCAAGAGCAGATTACCATGATACTAGTAGCCCCAATGTGGGCCCGGCAGCCATGGTTCGCTCACTTGATGGAGATGTCCCTATCCCCCCCCAATGAAACTTCCCTGCCCGTACAACATGCTGTCACAAGACAAGGGCAGGACACTGCATCCATGCCCTCAGACCATGAACTTAGCAGCCTGGCTCCTGAGATCATAGAATTTGGACATTTACATCTCCCTCAGAGATGTATGGACATCCTCAGGGAAGCCAGAAAACCTAATACTCGCCACTGCTACTCTAGCAAGTGGAAAAGATTTGTCATCTGGTGTAGAAGTAAGAACATCAACCCGGTTGACTGCTCTGCCACTGACATTATTCTGTACTTGACCCATTTACTGGATTCAGGTCTAGTGTTTAATTCCATTAAAGTACACCTAGCGGCACTTTCTGCATACACCACTTCCCAACTTAAAGTGTCGTGGTGGAAGATACCAGTTATCAAAGCCTTTATGGAAGGGGTAAAAAGAATACACCCCCCAATAGCTAACCCAGCTCCCGGATGGGACTTAAACGTGGTACTTTCTAGACTCATGGGCACTCCTTTCGAACCCATGCACAAGGCAACTCTTAAATACCTCACTCTTAAGACTGCTTTCCTAATAGCTATCACATCCATTAGGAGAGTAAGTGAACTACAGGCTCTTTCTGTACTAGACCCCTTTGTATCAGTTCACAAAGATAAGGTGGTTCTTCGCACACACCCAAGGTTTGCACCAAAATTCATCTAAAAATTTCATGTAAACCAATCTATAGAACTACCAACGTTCTTTCAAAACCCTTCCAGCTTGGGAGAAAAAAGTCTGCATACACTAGATGTACGCAGAGCTGTCATGTTCTACATGGAAAGAACCAGATCACTGAGAAAGACTAATCAGTTCTTTGTCTCGGTGGCAGCAGGAAGAGAAGGAGATGCAGTCTCTAAGTCCACTATATCTAGATGGATTGTACAATGCATCACTCTCTGTTACACTCTTGCTAAGAGAGAACTACCCTTCAAGCCAAGAGCACATTCCACTCGAGGCACGGGGGCTTCCATAGCATTCATTGCAAATGTTCCCCTTGAGTCCATCTGCAAAGCGGCTACCTCGAGTTCTGTGCACACCTTTACAAAACACTACTGTCTAGATGCACACTCAAGATCTGACTCCCAGGTGGGACAGGCAGTATTAAGACATCTTTTCTCTACTGTTCCTTCTCATAACCCACCGCCAACTCCGGGTACTGCTCGCTAGTCTATGCACAGCATGTGATTCTAAGCAGATTAACAAACATCAGAAGACAATGCATTACTTACCGTAAAAGCATTTCTGATGGTTGTATCTGCTTAGATTCACATGTGCCCGCCCTTCCTCCCCGCTCGGATGGAAGGAACATAGACATCCTCTATTATATTTCTCTCTTTTCTGTACTCACTCACGTCTAGAAGGCTCCCTCAGGGCCGAAAAATACAAACAGAGGGACCTCGACGCGTGAGGGATTGTGGGTACAACGCACGTCACTATAGGGATAGTGTTACAGACACGCCTTGTCGACGTCCCCTTTTCGACTACGAAAAACAAAATGCAATACTCCGCAGTGACCACTGGATGTCGGACCTATGCACAGCATGTGAATCTAAGCAGATACAACCATCAGAAATGCTTTTACGGTAAGTAATGCATTGTCATATATTTTCTCCTGGTTTGCTTTAAGATGTTCAGGTGAGCAGAATGTCCCAGCCAGGGAACCAGGTTTGTGGGAAATTTCACAAATTATGGGAAGTAGTTGATGTGAGTCCACCCGTGTAATCCAGGATTATGAGCACTTGTTTGGGACAACTCATGTGAGTGTTAACAGACAAATGAAGGACAGCCTCTGCATATGTCTGCCTCCTTTTTCTCCACCTTACAACTTTTAAACCTGTAGGTGTTAAACATTTTGTGTGGGTTGGGTGTTACCAAAACATTTGGCAGCTAAAGGGCAGTGAGAAGAAGTGATTTACAAAAGTTTAAACCATTATGGTAAAGTAGAGCGAATCCCAGATATGGTTCTAGATCTTCTGGTTCCTGTTATAATGGATTTCTAAACTCTGCTCAACAGAAGTTTAGGATGCCATCCTTGTTGTTGAAACGGGACATTTTTGCGATGATAGACCAATTCACGGGTAGCTTGGAGAGCAGTGGGGAAATCCCATATACAAAGGAAATAAGCGCTAAAGGACAGTGACTAGGGAAGATGCAGGGTCGGTATGAAAGACAGGAGGATAGATGGAAAACAACTTCCTGTCCAGTCCCAAAGATTAGGGAAAACCTTCCTTAGGAAGCGCTGAGGCGACGTTTACAAAAAAGGGGACAGTAAAAGAAGGTAAAGAGAAGCCATTTTTGAAAAACCGTAACAACTTCAAGGTTGTTAGACTCCTGTATGTGCCAGGTCACAGAGAGCCTCACAGAGGAATGTAGGCAAAAGGCAACAAAAAACGGGTATAAAAATAGAGTTTATACCTTGGACTGAGAAAACAAACGGTCCGAGCTGTCTATTATGGGTACATAATACTTTACTCCCGTAGACAGGTCGAGACCTCCCAGGGTAGCTCTAAAATTAAGATCTATGAAAAAGGCTCAGGTTAAGTTGTAGTGCTGTAACTAAAAAAGTTTTTTACAACACATACTCCCTGGTGGGGATGAGCCAGATTTCAACTGAAGACAAACACACAGCCCACGTGACCCCTCCTAGAAGAGTATTAGATAATAGTAAGGGACGTGAGACCGTAATAAGACATATAGTAGGTTGTTCATGGTAAAGGTAGAATAGGTTTTGGTTCTCGACCATGTAACAACTGCCGTCTACTGGTTTCAGTGGTGTATATTTTGGTGTAACCACTTTAGTCGGGACAGCTTCTAAAAAAAGGGGGGGAGAATACTTTGGTGATTCTCTATAATCAGTCACTGTGTTTCTGCCAAAGGGTTCAAACTTTACCCTGCTTCATAGTGCCAATGCAGGGAAGTTCAAGAGGAGAACCTATGGAAAAACAGAAGAATAAACCATGGTCACTCCCCAAACACTGCCACGCGCTCCGATGCTAGGCGAAAACAGACCAAGTATCTGTGTCTCCTTTACAGGTCGAGGGAACTCGGACCAATCTATTGCACTACGGGACAGTGTATCCCTACAGCCCCCCCTTCCCAACACTTGTCTGCACTAACCTCGCACTTGCCACCAGCTGGCCCTTGTTATTTATCATGTATGCTGTATGCTAATAACCCTGTACTGCACTTTCCCCGCTCCCTTTCCCCCATGCACTTTGCCCTTCCCCTCTACCCTTGCACTTGCGCAATCTGAATGACAACTGGCCTAGTAGGATCGTTGTCTGTCTCCCCTTGTTCCCCCCCCCCCTGCCTCGTCGCGCCTTGAAACACTTGTGTATAGGCGCGTTACAAATGTCATCATATATCATATCGTACTATGCACATTAGAGATACATGAAAGTTAAAACAGCACAGAGTACTGCATCGTGAAACCGAACAGTGAAGTCTATAGGTGTGTATTCACAGGTGATTAAACACTGTTTTCTAGATGGGAGACACGTCTCCACCCAGTAGGAAAAACACACACTCAGATGGCAAAAAAGGGGGTGGGGGCAGGAGGGGGAAGATCACATACGAAGACTTGCAAGTGGTGCAAGCTGTATACTAACCTTCCAAATGCAGTGGGTGTGATCCGTGGTTAGCATATTAGTAGGCAGAGTACCAATGATAGGTTCAGAGATCCGGGACGGTGGTTATGAGTGATATGCTGTAATGATAGAGGAAAACACAGCCCGCTCACTCTGGGGGCTACCTGTCCTTGGTCCTTCCTACTCTCTGTTCAATCAAATTAAAGGGGACAAATTAAAAGGATTGAGGTGATTGCCAGCTAGCAACTGGTGCTTGAAACACATTGGCGATATCTGTATATTTTTTGTATATTTTCGGGAGCTGAGGGGGGGCCTGGCTAGTGGACATATGTGCCTAACGCACGCAACCTCTTAGTTAATAAAGCAGTAAGTCATAAATGCCGACTCGCGGCGTTGTATTGTACTTGCATTCTCCTCGGGTTTATGCGTGTTGGCTGTAACCCCCGATCAGAGGGCGCTGCGGCCGAGCCAGAAGGGAAATGGGGCAGTCACCGCGTCACGTGAACTAGTCATGTGTACGCCACTTACGTCGCGTAGAGCATGTCAGGGCCGGAAAGGCATGTCCCAGCACTGTGTAGCCCAGAATAGGAGCTGCCAGTCTGGCAAGGACAGGCTAAAGGCCAGGAAACCAAACGGGACCATTTCAGCCACATGTTGTGTGGCATAAGTTCCCTCTCATATGCGGGTGTCATGAGAAGGCAAGCGCCCTATATTTACTGCCAAAACCACTGTGGTATCTTGGGTATGGACAGGTGCCAATGATGTTACCCCTATGAAGATGCAGGTATTGCAGAGTCAGGTTAGCTGTTGAATATTAAATATTAGGGGGGCACTTTCATTCGCATATTGTGTTGGTATAAAAAAAATGGCGAAAGGAAATAGCTAGTTAGCTGTTGACATGGAAGCGCATTTTCCCATGTTCTCTGCCAGTGTGGTGGTGAATAATAAAAAATTCTGCTACAAAAATGTCTCAAGTTAGTCTAATAGGCACTCACAATCTAAGGTGTCTCTGGTGTTACACGGACCGGTTCTCATGGACAGATCACATGTGGGCTGTCTTGTTGAGATGGGCGAGTCGAGCCTGTGATGTACTAAGTGTGCCTATAGAGATGGGCAAAACTGGCCCCTGGGCAAAAATCCCAATCAGGATGCCAGGATCCTAGATGGGGATCCAGTTAGGAAGTAGTGGAATGTTCATATCATGACAAAGAGCTTGCCATAGGATAGATTCATTGAGGCCTCCTGTGTCGGTCTTGAGGCGAAAAATCCAGTTTTGTTCTCTTTTTAGAAACATACTGGCGATGTCGCCTCCTCTTTTGGGACACTTCACCCTTTCCACAATATTCCATCGGATGTCCTCAGGTTTATGTTTTAATGCCAGGAAATGGGTTACCAGGGGTGCTTTTTCCCCGCCTGGTCTGATACAGGACATGTGTTCCTGTATCCGTTTTTTTTATAGGTCTGTTGGTCATCCCTATGTAGACAAGATCACAGGGACATTTAATCATGTAGATAGCATTTGCTATGTTGCAATTCGTCAGTGTGTTTTGTTTCCAAGGGGTACGGAAGCCCAAATCGAGTGTTTTGGTCCGTGTGGTGAGGTTACACACATTGCATTGACCACATGGTGTATGTCCAAGTGCTGGTGTGGTATCCCATAGGGTAGTAGGTGTATCATCACCTGGTTCCTTATAGGAATGCACAAGCGTGTCTGTTTTTTTCTTTTCCTGATTGCGAAATGAGGGGGTGGGAGCTCCACTATCCCTACATTGAGGATAGGCCAAAGTTTCAAGATTTCCCTTTTGATTTGGTTGATTTTGGAAGAATATCCAAAAATCGCTGTAATGATTTGTTGTCCCTCTGGACGTCTGTTGTAGTGACATCCAGAGGGGATATTCCTTTCCCGTTTTCAGGCTTGCTTGATGATTTTGTTGAGATATCCTCTTTCCAGAAGACGTTATTTCAAGATTAGTGATTGGGTGTCATACTCCTGTAAGCTAGAACAGTTCCTCCTATACCTGAGGAACTGTCCAAAGGGCAAATTGTCCCACAGGCTTTTCGGATGGAAGCATGAATATTGTAGGAGGGAATTGAGATCCGTGGGTTTTCTAAATATGGTGGTGGTCAAGATACCAGAGTTTGCACTTATCTCCACATCTAGGAATTGTGTTGTCTTTTTTGCCACGCTATGGGTAAATTTCAGATATCTATTTCTAGAACTCAGCAATGGCATGAATTCATTCAGTGCAGCTTCGTCCCGTGTGAAGACCAAAAAAATATCATCAATATTTCGAGCCCATACTGAGATGTTATTCAAGTACGGGTTTGTATGAGTATGTTTCCTTAAAATGGGCCACATATAGATTTGCCAGGGGCGGGGCAAAAGTCGCTCCCATGGCAGTTCTAGAGCACTGCTAGAAGAATGTTTCCCCATATAGGAAGAAATTCCTAGTTAGTGCTATTTCTGTGAGTTGTAAAATTAATTGATCGGCATTTCCAGGTTAGACCTATTTCTTGTAAGGTTTTTTCCACAATGTGTAAAGTCTCCATCTGGGGAATGTGGTATACAATGCCTCTATATTGAGGGTGACCAGAAATTGTGTCCCAGGATCAAAAGGTAACTCCTTCACCATCTTCAAGATACTAGTAATGTCCTTTAAATAGGACCGCATTTTTTGGAATTTCAGGCCTAAGAAAGAAATCCACAAATTTCGAAAGTGGTTCTAGAATGGATTGGATTCCTGCCACAATATTGCGGCCTGGTGGGGGTGAAATACCCTTATGTACCTTGGGTAACGCATAGAAGGCTGGGAGTTTTGGAAATTTAGGGCAGAGAAAAGCTGTTTCCTGGGAGCTTATATGGCCTTCGCAAGCCGCTTCTTCCACAATCCCTGTTATCATGATACGCAGCTCTTCATTGGGATCATGGGGTAAGACTAGATAGTGGGTTCTGTTGTACAAGTTTTTTCACCATCAGTTCATAATTGGCGCTGTTCAAAAGGACTATTGCACCCCCCCTTATCGGCTGGTTTTATTGTGATGGCCTTGTTCAAGCTGAGATGCTTGGCGTTCTTCCTCAGAGATGTTCTGGAAGTTAGTTTCTTCGTTTTCTTCAATTTTTTCCAGTTTTTTCGTAATCGCCTTCTCAAAGGTGATTGATTCCGCCGAAATGTTTTGAGGGTAGAAACTGGATTTTGGATGCAGGCCAGTTGTGTCCTTCCTGGAGTTGGAATCTCGTTCAGTGACTTGTTCGCCAAAGTGTTTTAGGCACATTTTCCTCATGAGTTTGGCTAGGTCTATCCTCGTTGGAATGCATCATGTCGTGCCGTAGGTACGGTTCGAAGCCCTTTCTGCAGGACCTTAGTTTCGCTGGTGCTGAATGGATGTGTGGAAAGATTGATCACTAGCAGTGCTCCGGCGGGGTGGGACCTCTCCCACTGCTCCTCGTGACTGTCGAAGTCTTGATTGTATCCGCTGTTCTGACCTTTTCCTCTGCCACCTTGGCCTAAAAAAGGCTTCCTTGGTTCCTTACCCCCTTTGGTTGTATTGGTCCTGGAATTGGACCCGTCTGTCTCCTGATTGTTCTCGATTCCTGGACTTACTGCGTTTCTGTCCTTCTGAAGGGCCGGGTCTAACATCTTCCTCAGAGCTACCGCTTGAGAAACTCCAGGCTGCAGGTGTATTGGACTTCTGGTTCCTTCTTGGTTGACGCCATTTCCGTATCTGGTTAAATGGTTGTTGTTGCTTAGGCCGATCGTCATAGTAGCTATCTAAAACGTAGGGGTAAGTGCGTTCGTGGGTATATGATGCAATATCTTTTTTAGTTTTTGAATTTTCTTTGTAAGATTAATTTCCTTAAATTCTTTTAGAGCCGCATCCAGGCCTTCCAAATTGATCTTGAAGGTGTCTATGATAGCGGTGGACTTGAGTAGGTCGATTTTAAGTTCCATCTCTGCCATGAGTTTAAGGGACACTGTTTTTGCTGTGTTGATTATTAAAATCAACCAGTCCCTGGTGCATTTATTGGTAATGCAGCTCCAGTCTTTTCTGAACTGGATTTGGTGAGGAATATCCTGGGTTCAATGCGAATAATCAGACCATCTGGTGCTGTCTGTGCACTCAGGTATTCCGTCATTAGGAGGCCATGAAGTTCCGTTCATATATATTTTTTCCTAAGGCCTTCTAACACATCCCAATCGTTGTTACTCATGATTTCGGCTACTGGGACCCCTACTATTAGAGATGGTGCTGCCAATATTGTCTCCACTAGGTCTTCTGCATATGCCAGAAAGTTAGATTCGGTCAACATATCGGTGCTTACATCTGCCATTCGGGCAGGCTGGCACCGTGTTTAGATTAAAGGATGATTTAAGTACAAAGCAAGATGGATAGGAAGGGAATTACAACAACAATGTGCATCTGTGTATTTGTATCTCGGTGTGCAAAAAATGGACCCTAGAGACCCAAGGTCTGTGCAGGGATCTGCAGGGAAAAACTCCCAAAGATCTACAATACGGGGACTAAATTGACCCCAAAAAAGCCAGAAAACGGTTAAGGAATATCCATCGGAATGTCACACTACAACAGACTACACATCCAGAGGGACGACAACACATTACAGCGATTTTTGGATAGTCTTCCAAAATCAACCAAATCAAAAGCGAAATCTTGAAACTTTGGCCTATCCTCAATGTATGGACAGTGGAGCTCCCACCCCCTCGTTTCACCATCAGGAAAAGAAAAAAAAAATTAGACACACCCTAGTGCACTCCTATAAAGGAACCAGGTGGTGATACACCTACTTTCTCCAAACTGTGGCCAGCTCCCAACCAAGAAAAAACACGTCAGTGTCCAACCATATACACACATGGAGTGTAGCCCAGAATAACGAGAAGAAGAAACTGAGGAAAGACCTGAAAGAACTAAGAGCGGAAAGTAGCGTTAATAAAGCTGCAAAAATTAAACACCGAAAACAATTATACCGAAATTGGACAAAAGCTTTTGCCCTACAACGTGACCAAGAACGTGGCGAGGAGATGTTGTCCTTGATAAGATCTCAGAACACCAGAAACATTTGGAAAATCTTAAATATGGATCAGCCAAATCAAGCTGTAATCATGGCAAACGGTATTCCCGAGGCGGTCTGGGCAGCGCATTTCAGAAACATCTTCTCATCCAATAGCACCATGTTGGTGGCCGGGAAAAATGGTGGAAACGTGCGCTGGGATATTGCAGAAACTGCAAAGACCATACATGGCGCCATAGCAAAGTTAAAAAATTCCCGAGCAGCTGGCCCAGATGGCATATCGAACATCATGCTTAAACAACATCCCCACGAATGGGCAAAGTTCATAGCCGATCTATTCTTGACTATAGCCTCCTCCAGGACAATTCCGTCATCCTGGTTGGAGGCCATCATTGTCCCGATTTACAAAAAGGGCAACAGAGATGTACCTGCCAATTATCGCCCTATCGCGTTATTGGATACTATCGGGAAAGTCTTTGCCTCGTTCCTACAAGAAAAGATCTCAGCCTGGGCACGCTGCTGCGGACTAAACGATGTACGTCAAACTGGCTTTACAAAAGGAGTGGGCACTGAAAACAACCTTGCTATACTTAATCTACTAAAGTTGGAAGCCCTGAGACGCAAGGAAATCCTGTTTTTTGCATTTATAGACCTGCAACAAGCTTTCGACGGAATCAACCGAGAAAAACTTTGGGGAAAACTGAACAAATGGAACTGTCCTCCAAATATATTAAATCCCATAAAAGCCCTACATGAATCTACATCAGTTAAAATAAGGTTGAACAAAGATGGTGTTCTTTCTGAAGCTATTCCAACGAAAAAGGGAGTGAAGCAAGGCTGCCCTCTAGCAGCTGAACTCTTTAAATTATACATTGCAGATGTATCAGATACATTAACAAATACCCACTGCTTTCCTCCCAAACTCAACGGATCTCCTGTAAGCTACCTGATTTACGCCGATGACTTTGTCCTAGTCGACAAAACGCAAATAGGGCTACAGAGGCTACTAAATGCATTGAACAGCTACATGATGGATCACGACCTAAAAATTAATGTAGATAAAACAAAAATTCTGAAATTAGGTCATGGCGAGTCCCAGAAAAACAAGAAATACAAATGGTTTCTAAACAACGTCCCGATTGAGGAAGTGACCTCAATTCGATACTTGGGTATTCCATTTTCTATGTCCATAAGAGAATGGAGTTGGGTGTCCGAACTTGAAAAAAGAATAAAAATCTTATCTCTACAAGGAGCAAAGATACATTCACAATTTGGAAAATTCTCTCTGATTCCAGTACGAACCTTCTACCAACAAAAGGTGATACCATCCCTGACATTCGGTGCAGAGACAGGCTGGAATATCGACTTCAGAATCTGGCCTAAACTTGAAGGATTATTCTGGCGCCGCGTGTTAAGACTACCCAAATACCTGTCAGTATCAGTAATTCGCCATGAATTGGGACTCGAACCAATGTACGGAGCTGTCATTTGGAAATCAATGACCTTACTAAGAAAGATGTCGTTGGAGAAGGTTGAGCCAGCATATAAACTGTTCAACTCACAAACAAACTTAAATTCAAACACCCTACAAGAAGTATGGGCTGAAAAAGTAAAAACAATTATGCAAGTTGCTCACATCAATATGGAGATGTTGATTGATCGACCCCAAAATGCAAAAAAAAAACTGAGACGTTATCTCTGGATTGACAACTTGGAAAAACTCAATGAATTAAAGACTGCAATAGACCTAAGCATGATTCCGAACAAATTAGACTGCTTGCCAAAATATCTGAGTACATTCCCGTCTCGCCATCACAGAGATGGCTTTCTACGCCTAAGAACAAACCTCCACAAAACCAGACAAATGTGCTTTCTACGACACATTGACAACGTAAAAGATCCCTCATGTAGGTTTTGTGGAAATCACTCAGAATCATTAAAACATCTCCTGACTGATTGTCACTCACTGAAGGACACAAGGTCTCTCCATTTACTTAAGTTCGCCCCTCAAACCGATTGCATGGAAGAACTGTGGTTGAAAATTCTAAGCGGGACCTCAGTTCACTTGACCTGTGCAGTTATAAACTTTCTGGAGCAAATTCTGAACAAATTTTGAAATCATGAACCAAGGAGCTGGCAAATTCCAGATGTCAACGCAATTGCAGGGCGAAGTGATTGAGGAAGAAAGTTGTAATAAAAGTTTGTAAGAAACTAGAAATTGCAAAAAAAAAAAAAAAAAAAAAAAAAAAAAAAAAAGATACACCTACTATACCCTATGGGATACCACACCAGCACTTGGACATACACCATGTGGTCAATGCAATGTGTGTAACCTCACCACACGGACCAAAACTCTTGATTTGGGCCTCCATACCCCTTGGAAACAAAACACACTGACTAATTGCAACACAGCAAATGCTATCTACATGATTAAGGGGGTAATTCATGGATTATTAGCGCCGAAAAAAACGGGATTTGTGCGCCATTCTGCCCGCAAATCCCTGTTTAACAAATGTGGATTTGCGGGCAGAATGGCGCACAAATCCCGTTTTGTTTGGCGCAAATAATCCATGAATTACCCCCAAAATGTCCCTGTGATCTTGTCTACATAGGGATGACCAGCAGACCTATAAAAAACAGATACAGGAACACATGTCCTGTATCAGGACCAGGCGGGAAAACGCACCCCTGCTAGCCCATTTCCTGGCATTAAAACATAAACCTGAGGACATCAGATGGAATATTGTGGAAAGGGTGAAGTGTCCCAGAAGAGGAGGCGACATCGCCAGTATGCTTCTAAATTTCGCGCCTTGAAACACTTGTGTGTAGGTACTTTATAAATGCCATATCATATATCGTATCATAAAAAGAGAACAAAACTGGATTTTTCGCCTCAAGACCGACGCAGGAGGCCTCAATGAATTTATCCCGTGGCAAGCTGTTTCTGTAATATGAACATTCCACGATTTCCTAACCGGATCCCTATCTGGGATCCTGGCATCCTGGTTGGGATTTTTGCCCAGGGCCAGTTTTGCCTCTGTACCATCTCTATAGGTACATTTTGTACATGACAGACTCGACTCGCCCATCTCAACAAGACAGCCCACATGTGATCTGTCCATCTGAACCGGTCCGTGTAACACCAGAGACACCTTAGATTGCGAGTGCCTATTAGACTAACTTGAGACCTCTTTTTGTAGCAGAATTTTTTTATTCACCCCCACACTGGCAGAGAACATGGGAAAATGCCCTTCCATGTCACCAGCCAACTAGCTATTTCGTTCGCCATTTTTTTATACCAACACAAAATGCGGATGAAAGTGCCCCCTAATATTTAATATTCAACACCTAACCTGACCCTGCCTTACCTGCATCTTCATGGGGGTGACATTGTGGGCACCTGTCCATACCTAAGATACCATAGTGGTTTTGGCAGTAAATATAGGGCGCTTGCCTTCTCATGACACCCGCATATGAGAGGGAACTTATGCCACACAACATGTGGCCGAAATGGTCCCGTTTGGTTTCCTGGCGTTTAGCCTGTCCTTGCCTGACTGGCGGCTCCTATTCTGGGCTGCACAGTGCTGGGACATGCCTTTCCGGCTCTGACACGCTCTACGCGACGTAATTGGCGTACACGTGACTAGTTCACGTGACGCAGTGACTGCCCTATTTCCCTTCTGGCTTGGCCGCAGGGCCCTCTGATCATCGGGGGTTACAGCCACCACGCATAGATGGGAGGAGAATGTAAGTACAATACAACGCTGCGAGTCGGCATTTATGACTTACTGCTTTATTAACTAACGGGTCGCATGCGTTAGTGGACATTATATGTCCACTAGACCGGGCCCCCCTCACCTCCCGAAAATATACAGATCTCTCCGATGTGTTTCAGGCACCAGTTGCTAGCTGGCAATTGGCTCCATTCTTTTAATTTGTCCCCTTTAATTTGATTAAACAGAGGGTAGGAAGGACCAAGGACAGGTAGCCCCTAGAGTGATCGGGCTGTGTTGTCGTCTATCATTACAGCATATCGCTCGCAACCACCGTCCCGGACCTCTGAACCTATCATTGGCACTCTGCCTACTAATATGCTAACCACGGATCACACCCACTGCATTTGGAAGGTTAGAATACAGCTTGCAGCACTTGCAAGTCTTCGTATGTGGTCTCCCCCCAACTCCCCCCCCATTTTCTTGCCATCTGAGTGTGTGTTTTTCCTACTGGTTGGAGACGTGTCTCCTGTCTAGAAAACGGTGTTTAATCACCTGTGAATATATATACAACTATAGACTTCACTGTACGGTTTCACGATGCAGTACTCTGTGCTGTTTTAACTTTCATGTATCTCTAATGTGCATAATGGATTGGTCGGAGTTCCCTCGACCTGTAAAGGAGACAGATACTTGGTCTGTTGTCCCCTAGCATCTGAGCATGTGGCAGTGTTTGGGGAGTGACCATGGTTTATTCTTCTGTTTTTCCATAGGTTCTCCTCTTGAACTTCCCTGCATTGGCGCTATGAAGCAGGGTAAAGTATGAACCCTGTGGCAGAAACACGGTGACTGATTATAGTGAATCACCAAAGTATTCTAACCCACACACCCCCGTTTTTAGAAGACAGTCCTGCCGAAAGTGGTTACACCAAAATATACACCACTGAAACCGGTAGACGGCGGTTGTTACATGGTGGAGAACCAAAACCTATTCTACCGTTACCATGAACAAACTACTATGTCTTTTATTACGGTCTTGCGTCCCTTCCTATTATCGAATACTCTTCTAGGAGGGGTCACGTGGGCTGTGTTTGTCTTCAGTTGAAATCTGGCTCATCCCCCACTAGGGAGTATGTGTTGTAAAAAACTTTTTTAGTTACAGCACTACAACTTAACCTGAGCCTTTTTCATAGATCTTAATTTTAGAGCTACCCTGGGAGGTCTTGACCTGTCTGCGGGATAGTAATGTATTATGTACCCATAATAGACAGCTCAGACGGTTTGTTTTCTCAGTCCAAGGTATAAACTCTATTTTTAATACCCGTTTTTTGTTGCCTTTTGCCTACATTAATTTGAGAGGCTCTGTGACCTGGTACAAACAGGAGACTAACAAGTTGTTAGGGTTTTTAAAAAACGGCTTCTCTTTACCCTCTTTTACACAAGACCCTAACTTTATAAGTCCAACCCTACGATGAATGGCACCTTGTGCTCAATGTTGAATGTGTGTGTAAAGACACAAGTACTTTTCTAAAGAGCTGGTGAAGTTCGGAACAGGATTCCGAAGGATGAAAACCGGTTCCATTAGTCGGGGGAGGATCTGCTGCGATGAACAAAGCCATTCCCAACTTTTGGAGGCCTTTTAGAAAGCGGGGGCTACCCAAGCCAAGGAGAGCCCCACAAGGGATCCTCTGCGTAAAATGCAATAGAAGAACAAGGGACCACTGTTAAGTGGTTGCAGTACTCGCCACGCTTAGCTCGGTTTTGGTCCAAACTTGGCAGGTCTAGAGTGGAACTCTGGTTCAATTTCCCTCCCTTGATTCGGCTTCAAAGTGCACAGGTGCTGCAGGTGCAGATGCAGGTCCAGTTTCCAACAGGAGCTGCATCTCCTCTTGGTTGAAGAACAAAGAAAACACTGATGCAGCTTGTCTCTTGGCACAAGAAGGAACGCGGGAAAACCGCCTTCAGCAATCGTCACTGTTGCAGTGTGACGCAGGGCACCCAAGTCTCGCAATCAGACTTTACCTTCTCTCACGCAGCCCAAAGCACCTGGGACGACAAAATTCAGTGAAAAGATGCTTTGCTGTGCAAGCTAGGATGCCCCAAAGTTTTGATGCGACGATGCTCCCGCACAGGTGTCAAGGTTCGTGCTGGACAGTCCACTGGATGACCCCAAAACACTTCCAAACAAGCTCTTTTGCCGGGCAATGAGGAGGCATCAAGAGTGATTGTGCAAGTCTTCTGAGATCGAATGCAAAGCAGGGCTCTACAGAGACAACCGCAGGCTCGGGGCCAACAGTCATCTGTGCAGTTCCGGATAGTCCTTGGATCTGCTCAGCTCTTCTGGATACTGGGCTCTAGCTACAGGTCAATTCAGACTAGTTGCTGATCTGCGGGTCTGCTTTCAGGACCCCTTCTCATATCCACTAGTCCTGCAATTACTCACACCCGGCCAGCCAATGAGATCTTACTCACTCATGCATGCCAACAGTGGTCCAGTTGGGGACCACTGCGGGTCTCATGCCCTCGTACACAGCAGACATGCTGGCACCAGTAGTGTGCATTGGGAGCAGATTGTCCCCACCCACTTTCTGGGTACCCATACACTTGACCTGCAGTAGCCCCTGAAAGAAGCTGTGTTCGTAGGAAACTGCATGCCCAAATATGGAAGTCCTGTGTCATGAAGACCGGCGGGAAGGTCAACAGACGAAATGGCCGAAGGAGTAGACCAAAGACCTTGTGGCACGGCCATGACGCACACTAGTCAGTCATGAGCCACATGCAGTAAGCACGGTATGGCTCGGTAAAAAGTTACTAAAACCCACAGAAAAGCTTCTGCTGCCACCATTCACTCTTGGGCACAGTGGATGTCTAGGGCCTGAAACCGCAAGGACCTCATTGCGCGGTGTTGGAAGATACTTTTTGCAATGAAAGACCAAGAGAAACAGTTTCTCAGTACGGACAGCCTGAAGGACGTGCCAGTTTCCCTGTAACATTAGCAAAAGCCCAGGGGTTGCAGCTGAAGGCTTTGCTACACTGGAAAGTCAGGTCAGAATGCTGAAACAAAAGAAAAAAGTTTGAGGGGTCCGCAAATATATATGGAAAGTTGTCTTTAGAGAAATGTTCACAACAGTTCGCAAATTAGAAACTTGGCGTTCGCTACTTCTCATTGCTTTCTTTATTTAGTTAATGTGGCACTTCAGACAGGTGACTAGAGCATTTATAAGAATTGCCACATTGTCAAATGAGAACGGAGGTCGATTTGGTGAAGATATGTGCTACATACATATATTTGGACAACTGATTATAATGGCAGTGTCTCACAAAAATCATTGATGGAAGAGATGCCATGCATATCTTGACCACTCAATTACCTCACAGGAAGGCACATAGAATGATCCCCAACCTCAATTGCATGCATGGAATGGTATACATTTTAACCAATATTCATTGCAAGCCAGTCACTTGGCATGCAAATAAATATTGATAAATATGCACCAATATGGCATACTGATTTTTAACAGGTCAGCAATATTTGTTAGAGCAGTGTTTTTTCTAGTTCACCGATTGCAAGTAGCAAACTAAGGAAATTGCTACACTTAATGTTATTGCCATTATTGTATTGCAGACCTTTCACAGTGAGATTTTGTCACTTGACAATATCTTCAGTCACCCTACTTTTTGATGTAACTGTGCTTATTAAGTGATGTGCCAAAAGTCAAAAAGAATTGCTGCCTCTACCCACATCCTCTCCAATCGTGTTCATTTAATATAGAACAGTAGACCAGTGTTAAAATGATTTCTAACCACTTTGTTGTTTTGTAAATCTAGAAACTGCAGGTGATTTTGCCTGAACCAGAGTGTTGTTAAATGGTGAAGCCAGGCTCCAAATATTTATCTTGCGTTTCCAACGTCTACAGTGTAAAAATAAAACTGCGTAATTTCTCTATTGGCACATGTTCTTAGTTTATGAAAGCATGTTATACCAGAGTTGATATGGCTTTCATCGCTCTGCTTGGGTAAACATCTGATGGTCGCTGTACTCTTCTCTAATGCGAATTGTAAACCGTTGCCAAGCCTTTGTGACCCCTTTGGTTGATTGTAGGACCTGGGACATGAGCCCACAGACTTTACTCCTAATGCAACAACAAAACAGGGTTCTGTGTTGTCCCAATAAATATCCATGTTGATCAAAAAGCCACTTTTTCCCTGAGATAGTTCCCTGAAAATAATGGCTAATTTCCACGTGACAGTCTAGGGAGGGTTTATGTATCCCTGCACTCTTGGTTTCATCCCTTTTTATATCTGCTGTTTCTTGACTTGATTGGTCTGTCGTTTCATGCACCTGGGTTAACTTGTGCAGGCAAGCAGGCTTTTGGGTGTATGACATCTACTTCAGTTCTGGGGGATGAAACTGTTTGCCTTCACATCATCCTCTTTCACCCCCTCACTGACTTGGGAAGATCTTGTACTGAAGGAACTTTCCCAACTTAGTTCCCCGCTCCTTCTATCACTGTTGCACGCCTTCATATTTTGATGCCACCTCATCGACCGGCCACATGCTTACAACTTATCCATTCTGTTTTTATCAGAATTATGTTTACCTCTCTGAGCTTGCCCTGTCTCTGCTACTGGACTTGCTCCCTCTGTGTCCCCTTGGTTTCCTCTGCCCCCTCCCCCGTGCCCCACACAGCCTCCCTCTGTCCTGGCCCTGCTTCTACCTAGGCTCCTCTCTGGCTGTTCTCCCGAGGTCTCTGGCCTGGCCCCACTCCCGAGGTCTCTGGCCTGGCCCCACTCCCGAGGTCTCTGGCCTGGCCCCACTCCCGAGGTCTCTGGCCTGGACCGGCCCTGCTCCTGCGGTGTATGCCCTGGCCCCGCTCCATGCACTGGCCCGGCCCAAAGTGTTTTTCACTTACTCCGTCATTACGTACTTTGTCATAAAGTGGGAAATATTTCTGAGAAAAATGTTTTGTGCAAGATTTTTCAATCCTTTTGAAGGTTTAAATACTACAGAGCACATCTGTCTTTTATGTGACTTTGGAGCACCACAGGTCCCGCGTGCCAAGGCCTCAGCTGTCTGGTTTGCTTAAACCTCGTCCTGTGCTCAGGCCTGTGGGTCCCACCTGCACTGGGCCCCATTGCCATCTTGGGGGTTGGGTTGTTGCCTTCTTAGGGAACTGGTCTGGATGAGGTGGCCGTCGCGCCACACAGCCGCCCCACGGGAAGATGCTTCCTGTCGACTATTAGACCCCCACGAAGTGGGAGATTATGGAGCCCAGTCAGAGACAAATGTTGGAGTCATCTGGAGCTGCCGCAACTCGGGCTGTATGGTTTGACAGCCAGTGGGTCCATGCTGGCAAACCAGGTAGCTAAGCTGTGCTCTCTCCGAACAGCTGCCCTTGCTGTCTGGTGCTTCCAGTTGCGTTGCTGCCGCCCTGGTCCAGTGTTTAGTCTGCCATCTGCACCCAAGCCTCGTTTAGCTGGTTGCCTCCATGCCTGCACCCCATGCCATGCCAGTATATCCTGGGTGGGTGGGAGATTCCCCTGTACTGCAAGGCACTGCATGAAGGATGGAGACCCTCACGGTGATTTAGACAGAAACCTGGCTCATAGGATCTCTTTCAGTAGGTCGCAGCGAGGTAGCTTTTCTGCTTTGTGACCCTGAGCCAGAATCCGGAAGTCTACAACTGATTTAGCACCGGGTTCCCACGAACCTGCAGTGCTCTACACATGCGGTGAACCCTTTCTGTCCACACTGTAGTCCTGATAGGCAGGCAGATCAATGCACTGGCCCAGGGCATAGGCCCTAGGCCAAACAAAGCTCCACAGCACTGCTGTATCATTACGGTTTGGGGAGCGGTGAGGGGGGGAGGAGTTTGACCTGGAGGTGTTCCGTCATCCCACAGATCGTAGCTTCGCAACATAGGCTTCTCAGCCAAGCACATACACAAAACGTCAACCACTGGTTCCTTTCGTACTGTTACTATTGAAACACCACACCAGTAGGGTAAAACTAACCTGTCTAACAATTGTCTAAACCCTGCTCGCGTTCACGATTAGTGGGTGAACAATACAACTCTTGATGAATTCTGCTTCACAATCATAAGTGGAACCTCCAAGGACCAAAAAGCAATGGCTTTGATTGCTTGGCCGCCACAAGCCGATTATTCCTCTGGTGACTTTTCTGACACCCCTTGTTTGAAACCCATAAAGTCAGAAGGATCGTGAGGCCCCGCTTTCACTGTCTGTATTCATACTGAAAATCTACATCAAGCGAGCGTTTGCCCTTCTGCTCTGTGGGAGTTTTCTGTCCTCACTGACCTCTCCTCAGGGCACCTGCGTTAACATTTGACTGGTGTACCGCCCCAGTCAAACTCCTGAACAGCCACTGTTCCCGTAATGGGCTGCACCCACCGGGCGCTCTGAGTCAGTATCGAAAACCCCATGATTCTCGCCACCCCCACCTCACTGGAAAAGTGGAAAAAGTGAGTGGCTTTTCACCTGCAGCCCGAAGGCTACCCACTTATCCTACATCATTCACTGTGGCAGACTAGAGCCCCACTCAACGATGTCTTTGTTCCTTGCGGATTCAGTCAGGCCAGTTTCCTTGGCTGTGATTTCGCAAGATCTGTCAGGACAGTGGGAATATTATTCATGCGTGTCACTAATTGGATGGCAAGGCATTTGGCCTCCTTAAGAGGCATAGTCACTCCTGCTGTCTGGGGCCTGGGTCCAAAATACCTTCAGCTATCCCTCCGCAAACACCTCCCCTCTCAAGCTCTTCGCTCCTCTACCTCGAACTCCCTCAGGGTCAGTCGTTTTTCAAAGAAACGATTTGGGGGTAGATCTCTATCTTCGGCTGGGGCCTCCCTCTGGAACAGCCTCCCTGCCACTCTAAAACTTGAGGAGAACCATCTCCGGTTCCGGAAGTACCTCAAAACCTTCCTCTTCGCTCCCCTTCTCTCCCGCTGATCTGCTCTCTTGGCACTGTGCACCTGGCCACCCTCTTTCCCCTGGGCCCAGGTACCTGCTCACCCTGCCACCTTCCTGCACTGCCTCCTGGCCACCCCTTGCACTGGGGACTGTATCTGTATCCATACAGGTTCTCCCCCCCCCCCATTTTTCTTCTTTTCTGCACTTATTCAGACTTACCCAGTCTGCTGCCTTAGACACAGCACTTGCCACTTGCTGGCTGCACTACCACAGTTTGCCTCAATTTTCTATTCATTTTATTTATCTGCGCTCCTCAGCTTCTGCACTTTCCACTCTCCCCCCTTCCATGCACTTTTTCCCTTTTCCCTTTCCCATGCACTTGCGTGTTCCCAATGACACTGGGCCTAGTAAGATCGTTTTTATGTTGTGTTGTGTTCTACCTTGCCTAGTCGCGCTCTGAAACACTTGTGTACGAGCGCGATACAAATAAAATATCATATATCATACCCATGCCTCGGTGAATTTGTTTGCTTTGACATTCAGGGCACTGGGCAGAAATAGCATTAGGGCTGGACGATTGGCGATATGATACATTTCTCCAGCATGGGGTCTGGCATGTATTGACATGCTCATGAATATTCCCTGCCAGGCTGGGAATCCTCAGTAAAATAAAAACAGTTTCACTTAGAACAGTGACTGGTTTAAAGAAGAAATACAGTTTATCTACTGCCCCCAGCCAATGACATTCCTCTCCCTAAGCCCCTCCTCTGGCAGCCCTCTTCAGATTTATAGCGCACGCTTCAGTGTTGGGAGTCCTTGAGTTTTCTTGATGGAAAAAGGTTCTATTTTTATTCTGAAAGAGCCAGTGTGCTCTGTTTTCCATTTGCCGACAGCGAGATCCGTTGTTGGTGAATTTCAGTGCCCCTCAAGGTGCAAAGATTGTCGAAGATTCCAGATGGCCATCGGGCATACTTTGTACCTTGCGACCATGACGGAGGAGGAGGAGGGAAGGTCCCTCTTCAAGCCCTGCACCAAGTGCAGGCTACGGAATTTATTTGTCGAAGACGATCACCTACAATGCCTCTACTGCCTTCACCCAGAATATAAGGAGGTGGAGTGCGAGATATGCCTCAGGTTCTCCAAGAAGAGGATGGACCGGCACAGTAGACTAGCAGCGTGGCTGAATCCCAGGGCCTCTGCCTTGTGCTACGAGCTGGGTCATGCCTAGGACCGGCTGGTCTGAGGAGCGGTCTTCTAAGTCTTTTGAGGGCGCCTCATCTGTGGGGGCCCAAGACAAGGCCAAGAACCGCAAGTCCGAGTCCACCGGGTTTGCCACGGTAGCAGGTCCCAAGGTGGACAGGGCACGATCAACATTATCCTCCGCCTCCATTGCCAGCCGTCAATCGAGCGTCTCCTCAAAGGAAATCTTCCAGCCCGGCAAAATCCGCAGGAGAAGCCGCAGAGGGAGGAGAAGGCCGAACTGGCCAAGAAAGCCCAATCGGCACAAGATAAGACTTCGTTGACGAAAGAGTTGGTGGCGACTGCTACTAGAGCTGACCCTGTGAAGGTAGCCCCTGCAGCGCAGAAGGTATCCCTGCCCCGAGGCACAAAACCGCCACAGTGACTTTGGCAAAGTCTGCTGGCACGCTGGAAAAGGGCACAGAGTCTCTGATCCTGGTGCCAGCCCCTCAGAGGGGGGGGGGGGGGAGTGTTAGGAGGCCCCCTGATCAGCCCTCCAGGCTGTGGCCCAAGCCATGGAGGTCTCATCCACGGACGAGGACTGGAATCCTTGCATGGTCCACGAGTACATGGTAGAGGATGGTGACACGGCCTAGTATTCGGATCACGCCAGCTCTGCCGAGGGATGCGTCTCTGGACATCCTGTCGACCCTCCACACCTTGGTGTTGGAGATCCAGAAGAGACTGCCACAGGGCTTGGTTCCAGTGGGCCTTCCGATCAGCCGCCAGCGAAGTGGAATCATCATCCACTGCCCTCATTTCCGCCTCCACATCTGTCGGCCCCCTCTATTCCCCGGCATACCCAGAAACGGGTACGGGAACGGTTATGGCCATGCCGACCGACGACAAGGATATCCTCGCAACGGGCAGCAGGTCTCTGCTGCCTCGGGCGTCCACACCGGATAAGGTGGGGTCATTCCATTCCATGATCTCGAGAGCATCGGCGCTATTCCAGCTTGTGCATGAAGAAACCAGGAAGGAGGCTTTCTTTTACCAGAGGCGTGAGGCGAAGAGGAAGACCATCATAGCTGTGCCTTTTCTGGATGACATGTGGGAGGAAGGCTTACTCCTCATGAAGTACCCTTGCACGGCTCTGTCCAAACTGGATAGGCTGGAGAAGAAGTACCGGGTGCTGTAATACGCACCAAAGTGCGTGAGGTTGCAACCATCACCAGATTCAGTGGTATCGGCGGCCGCAAGTAAACAGTTTGCTAACCAGTCCTTGTCTTCAGTCCCTCCGGACAGTGAGGGGAAGAAGATGGACGCCATGGGGAGGAAGGTGATTTACACTGTGGCATCTACCATCAAGGCGGCCAACACACTGGTGATCCTAGCCAGGTATGACGGAGTACAAGCTGGGTCTGATTTTGGAGTTCCTACCCGACCATAAGAAGATGGAGGCAATCGATCTCTTCCAGGAAGGGGAGGTAGCGTCTGATCATGCATCAGTGTGGCGTTGGATGTTGCCGACACAGGGTTTTGTCAAATGGGCAACAGTGTCTGCCTGCGTTGCCAAGGCTGGCTGAAGACCACGAATTTCTGCCAGGAGGTCCAAGTGAAGGTACTGGACATGCCCTTCGATGGAGATGACCTTTTTGGGAAAGTCGTTGGATGCGGACATGGCCCGTTCCTTGGGCACCCTCCAGCAACAGCTCTTACTTTCCATCCTCTATAGGAAAGTCAAACAGGTCTTCCAAAGGTTTCTCCTAATCGTACCGTCAGCCTTCCAGGTCTACGTAGAGGAAGCCTACAGAGGCCGTTCCCAGGATTAAGGTGGTGGAGGCCCTGAAGCAAGCCTGAACCAATCATGTCATGGTGGGAGCCCACCCGTGCGCCCTGTAGGGAGGACGTCTGGCAAAATTTGTCAGCGAGTGGGTAAAGAGTACCACTGACAGATAGGTGTTGGATGCTAATGCCCAGTGACATATGCTGGCGTTTCAGCGCAAGCATCCCTTGATCCCTCCGGTTGCACATCCCTCAGCTCCTGGAGGAGGTACGGGCCATGCAACAAAAAGGGGTGTTCGAGCTAGTTCCCCAGTGGCTCAGAGTCTATTCTAGATACTACTTGGTCAGAATCTGGGATTCTCGGTCAACCATCCAAAGTCCTGCTTGACGCCATCGCAAAACGTGCTGTACCTAGGCGCCAGGCTCAATACGGTGTCTTGCCTGGCGTCTCTCTGAGGAGAGGTTAGCGGCCATTCTGGGGAAGGTGCAGTGGCTGTCATCGAAGAGGGTGGCCACTGTGCAAGCCGTCGAATCATTGCTGGGCATGATATCGTCCTGCATCTACCTCGTCTGGCTCTGCAGGTTGCAGGTGCGGCCCCTCCAAAAATTCCTAGACACCTGCTGGATACAGGTGTCTGGAAGCTACACAGACAAGCTGGGTGATGGTATGGTGGGGCGTCCGCTCCAACATCGCCCAAGGCATGAGAATCCAGACCCCACCTTACCAGGAGACGGTCACCCCGGACGCCTCCCTAGAGGGATGGGGAGAGCACTCCGGATGTCTGCACATCAGAGGACTGTGGTTGCCAGAGGAGAAAGATCTTCATATCAACATCGTAAGCAACGGGCCGGGTTCTAGGAAAGGCAAGGTGGTAAGTATCTTCACGGACAACACCAACTATGTTTTACATTATATATATATTTTGTGGGTTTTCGTGTGGGGGGGGAAAAAAAGAAAAAAAAAGGGGGTTAAAAAAATGGGTTAAAAAAAAAAAAATTCGACCATTTGGTGTCGACCAAATTGCAGTCGACCAGTTTGTTGTCGACCACTTGACTGGACACCCCTTTCTTTCTTTGTCTGGCTTTTCCACAGCTCCTGCTGCTTGCCCACTGTTAGAGGCTTCCAGACCTACGGCAAGTACACAACCCACTTGATTCAGGTCCTGCAAGTCCTCTGGGATATCTGCTGGCGTCCTGGCTCCTTCTCTGGTCCCATCGCGGCTGTCTCCTCCATACAAGGGTCCCATACTGGTCTCTCCCTTTGTTGCTCTACTCTGCAATACTGGTCTCCCCTTACAGGCTGCAGGGGTGGATATCTGAGACTTGCCTGACCATAATTAAAGGGACATGCCTGACCCTTGCAGCATTTTACAGGCATCTTCCTCGTCCCAGTACTAGAGTGAAGAAATGGAGTAGTGGTCACTACTCCTAGTTGCGTCTTCCTCATCCTAGTACTGTCATGTGGCGAAATGAGGGGGGGGGAATCAGCTTCATAGTAACCCATAAAGGTCGGGGGAGGGTTAGATTGGTCCTCAACAGGAAAATGGATACCATGTCTCTCCTGTGGGTTCCCCACTCCCCAAGAACCCTCCACCCAGGTGATCTTCCCTCGCTTCTCCACCACCAGGGTCGGGGATCCAAGAGCGATGGCCTTTCCCTGGACACCTTAGCAGAGGATCCAAGGGGAGTAGGAGTAAGAATACCCTTGGGTTTCTCACAGGATTTAAAGTATACTGTTTTTTAATGTACTGCTTCTTGCCACTTGCCCCAGTTGTACTGCCTCAATAAACTGTTTTCTTGCAGTGGTCCTCAATTTATCAATCTTGTGGAATTCTGCACAGTCGTCCCTGCCATGGTTCGCTCCTGTGACTGCAGCTTTCATGCAGATATCTGAAGCAATTGCTTGGCTCTTGGAGTTAACTTACTGATTAATATAGAATAGTGTTCATGGCAATAGTAAATCACCCTGTGCTATAGTATAAAATAGTTAGTGACGTTGAAACATGTGTATAGTTACAGCTGCTTTTGTTCCTTCCCTTTTTGGCGTTGCTTTATTTTCTTTGTTGCTCTTCATTATTTGCCCAGTCTAAAGTGCAAAGTAGTACATCCATATGGACAGCTATAGCCTAGAGCTCGGTGAAGAAGCAGTCAAGGTCGTTTGCTAATGAGTAATTACAACTTTCCCCGTGACTTCTCGTTGGTGACTGTAATTTGATTGGGGTTGTCTTAGTGTTTGAGCATCTCACCTGCGAAAATTCCTCAATCACACTAATATCTCCAGAATGAGTTGCCTGTACTTTGCATTTTCTTTGCCATTTCTATGACTGAATTCTGGTTTCTTTGTCTCCTAAATTCTAGTGTGGCCTCAAGAGGAGTACATTGTGGAGTATTCTTTGGAGTATGGCTTCCTGCGGTTGTCTCAGAGCACCCGTCAACGTCTCAACATTCCTGTTATGGTAGTGACTCTAGGTAGGTTCTGTGGTCTGAACAGTCTTCATGGGGATTAGATTTTATGGGTGCAATAGGTTTTGTGCTGCTGCTGGGGACACAGCGATGGGAACATTGTGACCCATATTGTATGAAAGGGCAGAACATGTCTGAGAATGTAGATGACTTGCCTGTGCATCTAATGCATCATTCGCTCATTCACCTGTCTGTAATACTGTCCACATTTTGGAAGTTGCTGTCCAAAAAGTTACTGTCTTTCTACTTGGTCGTTGAAATTAAAATCTATTTACGGCTTGGGAGGAGTTAAATGGTCGTCTTGGGAGGGCAGTACTGCATGTACATTATTCTTGACACCAAAAGTTTTGTGATGAAGGGAAGAAATTAAGATGAGCCACAGACAAGTTTTGGGGCTGTTAAGGAGATGGCTGTCGAAGAAACCGTATAACCCTTGGCAAAGTTATTGCACAAAAGTACACGCTAAAAGCAAATCTCATTGTCTCATAATGGGTTTTTGATTTTCTTACAGTAGTTTCCTGCTACATCCCTCCATCCCACCACGCCTCAAGGAGGGAGACAGTTGATCTATTGCAAGTTAATTTAAAGAGATGACGAGGTTTGCTTATTGGTTAAAAATAAAGGGGCATCTCAGAAGAATTATTAATGTAGAAAGGACTTGAATACAAAAAGTTCTGAATAAGTAATGAAACTGTGTTGGGGAGAGGCATTGCAGATGTGCGTCAGTCAAGTCGCAATCATAACACCTTGTGCACGTAGTTAAGCAAATAGCCTTGCTTGCTCTTATCAAATCCTTAATCTTCCATGACCTTCACTCAGGAATGTGCAAGATTGCCCATACCACCTGCAGCAGGAGGATATTAGGTGTTTTATATTATATGTATTGAGTGCAGACCGAATTTGTGGAAGCAGAGGAGCACTTTACAATCATTGGGGGAAGAACACAGTGGAGGGAAGCAGCAAAAAACTGAGCAGGGAGCTACCATGGGAAGGCTAGCAATAGGCAGCAAGGGTTCTACAAGCAACCACAGGAGGGAACAGTGAGGAGCAGATCAGTCTCGGGTGTTTTCTCCAGCATGGGGTCTGGCATGAATTCACATGCCCATGAATATTCCCCCGTCATCGGGCTGGGAAATCCTTGGTAAGGAAATAAATCAGTTTCACTTCTGAACTGTCTTTTTCCTAACAACCACTTACTGGTCCCTAGGGTCATACTGCCCCCAGCCAATGACTGCCCTCTACCTAAGCCCCTCCTCTGGCAGCCATCTCCAGATTTTTACCGCACGTTCAAGTGTTGGGAGTCCTCATGCTATAGCTCTCAAGCTTTTACTGCGTTTTGTGATTTTTCTTTTTGTTCTATTTTTTTTCAGTCAATCGAGCCTCAAGCTCCATCGATTCACCTTCCGATTAACGGAGACCCGTTGTCGGAATCTTAAGCGCCCCTGAAGGTGAATTTCATTGAGTTTCTTCTTGGAGGATTCCAGAAGCTTCTTCAAGGTCTATGCTGTGTGGACATGGCGGATGAGGACAACTCTGCGCCTCTTCAAGGTTTTCCCTGGCTACAACCTACGGAATGTCTTTTCGGGCGATGGACGTTCCCTGTGCCTTTTACTGCTTGCACTCGGACCCCATGCACGTGGAGGATGACTGCATCTTGTCTGGAGATGGTACCCTGCATGCTGAGCGATCGGCGCAGGTGTCTCAACGAGTGGCTGCAGGCCAAGGCCCCTGCTCTGGGTGAGTCCCGGTAGCATGCCTCTCCTGTTTAGAAGAAAGTTGAGTGGTGTTCTAAGACCTTTGAGTGCGCCCCTCCCACGGGTGCCTGACATAAGGCTAAGCACTGCGAGTCCACTGCCACCGGGAGCGCCTTTGCGACGGGCTCCACGGCGAGTACAGAGTCTCCAGCACCTTCGACCACGAGCCAATGCTCAGGATCTTCAAAGAAAAGGAAGACGGACCATCCTGGCAAGCTCTTGGAGAAGACGCAGACAGGCCCTACAGAGAAGGCCAAGTGGGAGCAGGGCTCAGTCCCTCCCCCTAAGGTGAAGGCCTCAGGCTTTACCAAGGCCATGAAGGCCTAGGTGCATCAGACGAAGGCCCAGGAGTGGTGGCGTCCCTCGCGAAGGCCACTGAGGCAGATCTGCAGGGCACGACTGTTAGGCAGAAACCTGTGCAGTTCCCTTAGGGACCACGTCAAAAGATTTAGGACTACAGGTGTTTGGCAGTAAACCCACTTGGTAGCAGTCTGTAACACACAGATTCACTTGGGAGTTGTGGCTGAGCAGTCAGACTTCTCTCAAGAAGAGTTAGGCAGTATGTAGAGTATACACAATAGGTACAGAGATACAGTAGCACAAGCAAACACGGACCAGAGCTGTGGTGTAAAAGTATATCATTATTTAAAGACACACTTGTAAATTACACTAGCACTAAATGTAAATTTCAGCACACAGTCACTATTATATATATATATATATATATATCTATATATATATATCTGAGGCTTGTGGAATCTGCTTAGATCACATGCTGTGCATAGGCCGACATCTAGTGGAAGCTGCGGAGTATTAGTTTGTTTTTCGAAAATCGAAAAAGGGCGTCGACACAGGGCGTGCCAGTAATACTATCCCTAGTGTGACGTCCACTGTACCCATGATCCCTCACGCGTCTAGGATCCCCAGATTGTTTTTTTCCGCCATTCTGGTCGGAAGCACTTCATCGGAGTTCCCTGGCTTTGCCATATTAACACTTAAAACTATTCTAATTTGCCCCATTTTCTCACCCCTACGTCGACCAGCATCTCGACGCCGAACCGGGGAGGAGATCAACGTCGAAATCCGACGGATTGGGCCTTGAGGCTTCCGCCTCGGCTCGGGCCTGGGCCGCTGGCCTCGGCCCTACAGTAGGGAGAGTGGGGGGTGGTACACTTCCACACTCGGTTAGAAACACCTTCTTACCTACACACACTTGCCCGCTGCCCACAGGCGCGTATGGAGGGTACGCCCTTTCAGTTTTGCCCCAAGTGTAATAAAAAATACCCTTGGGTAGATAAGCACGCTACGTGCAACCTTTGCCTGCCCAGAGACCACCCCGAGGCGGGTTGCAGGGCCTGTAGCAGGTTTAAGACAAAAACTCTTAAGGACCGCTCCACCAAGCGTTGGGCCCACCACGCCAAGCTAGCAGCTATGGAGGCGGAGGGTACCTTCAGCGACGGCAGCGACGCCGGACTTTCGGACGGCGAGGGCACCAAGGCGTCGAAAGACAGCCTAACGCACGTCCCCGGCCTCGGAAGGTCGTCCGTCCCGGCGACTATGGGGAAGTCCCCCGGCGACAAGAGCGTTACACATACACACGCTAAACACAAAAAACCCACCCGAGATTCGACGTCGTCGAAGCCTCGGAAAGAGGCACAAAAGGAGCGGTCCGAAAGGACGTCCTCTGGGCGGTCCCGGTCGAGGTCGCCGCACGACGTCAGGCAAGCCTCCACACTTGCACATAGTGCCTCGCCCATTAACATCACGGAAGATCACTCGTCCGGAGACGAACACGGCTTCCATCCCCAGCCTGCACCCCAGGGAAAGGGTACATCACTTGGGAGTGAGGAGGGCCCAGTTTCGAAGCCTAGTTCGAAACACAGGGATTCCACCTCCGATCCTCGACGCCAGGCGTCGAAAGATAAGGGAAAGGGTAAACACACTTCCACCCACGGGGAAGGGGGTAAGCAACAAAGGAAACAACCCTTGCAATCCCCCACAACTATAGAACTGACTTCCCCGTCCAAGTCTTCTCAGGGACAGTCCATAGAGAGTTCCAGCAGGGTCACCCCAAGCTCAAAACTCTGGTCATGCGAGGACATTGACAGAGTAATGTCAAGGATGTCCTCCTTAGCAAATTTCTTCGAAAGACACCCTGACCAACTACTAGCTTTAAACCCTCAGGAATCTTCTCCCTCAGGTTCAAGGGACCCTATCCTTTCAAATAAAAGGCCCCGGGTCGAGACACCAGTAAAGGCTTCAGAACCCTTCGAAGTCCAACCCTATTCTTGCCTTTTCCCTACAGGCCAAGGAGACTCTTCCCTTATAGAGGGCCAGGATTTTGAGACACCAGAAGATCTCGCAGTGTCAGATTATTACGGGGAGGACGAAGACGAGGATGAGCCAGAAAATAGCCCTGATATTTTCAGAATGGACTCACCAGTCGAAAGGGAAGCCCCAGTGTCTGATTCCCCAATAGATAATCAGCCCCTCCTGAATGAACTGCTCTCTCGGGCAGCTAACCACTTCCACATAGACACACAAGGTGTCCAAGAGGAGAGGGACTTCGCGGAGGAACTAATAGGGGAAAGGAAGACAGTAGCCCAGACCATTCCCATCCTGAAATCTATTCAACGCAGAATAGCACCATCCCTTGTCAACCCAAACTTGACAAGACCTGTAAACCCGAGAGTAGAGAAGCTGTTTAGAGCAGCCCAGTCGGACCCTCTATATATTAGAGGCCAACTTAAGCCAGACTCTCTAGTCGTAACTAACACCCGCAAGAGAGCTGGAACCCCATTATCTTCCTCGGAGGCTCCCCCCGACAAGGAAAGTAAGAAACTCTATGGTTTTGGTAGAAAAGTAGCCTCCACGGCAGCCTACCAAACCAGAATCGCGAATTCCACCACACTGTTGGCCAGCTACAACTGCCATCAGTGGGAAGAAGTGGCAGCACTAATAGATTCCGCTCCCGAACCCCTTAAGAGCCAGCTATCTCGCATTTGTGCAGAGGGAAGAAACGTCTCAGGCTGCATTTTAAAAGCAACTTTAGACGCCGCAGACAATGCGGGTAGAATTATAGCAGAGGGGACTGTCATCAAAAGACATGCTTGGTTGAGACAGTCAGGATTCAGAGCAGAAACACAAGCTGCACTCTTAGACAAACCAGTGGAAAGTGATCTCCTGTTTGGAAAGGCAGTCGAGGACGCACTAAAAAACGCTAAGGAGGAATTCGACACCCTCAAATCCCTTGGCCAGTTAACTACAAAACCACCTAACCAAAGAGGGAACGGCAATTTTCGTCGCCCCCGCGGCCAAAATTCCAATAGAGGAAATAGCTATTCCCACACCCAGGGTACACAGTGGAACACCAACTCACAACAGTCTACCCAGGGGTATGGTAGGGCTAGTAGAAGAGGACGTGGTAGAGGCAGAGGCAGCCCCAGTAAAGGAGGCGGCACGCCTCCACCGAAGCAGTGACGCTCATTTCAGGGTCCCTTCCCATGCAACCCCAGTAGGGGGACGAATATCCAGCTTCACCCAGGCATGGGAAGGGATAACATCCGACAGATGGGTGCTGTCGACAGTATCCAAGGGGTACTGTATAGAACTACTGCAACGTCCCCGAAACCACCCTCCAAGACAAAAAGTCCACTCTTTGGAACATCAAAAGATCCTCCTCGAGGAAGTCTACAATCTGCTCCTAAAGGACGCGATAGAACTCGTCCCAGGACACCAGGTAAACAAGGGTATCTATTCAACTTACTTCCTTGTGCCAAAGAAAGATTTAACAATGCGCCCAGTATTGGACTTACGGCCTGCCAACAAGTATGTCAAGCCCCAAAAATTCCGTATGACCACGCTACAAGAGGTAATCCCACTCCTAAAAAAGGGGGATTACATGGCAACCTTGGATATGAAAGATGCCTATTTTCATATTTCTATGCTCCCGGCGCACAGAAAATACTTGCGCTTCAAGGTGGACAGTCGCCACTACCAATTCAAGGTACTGCCCTTCGGGATAGCTTCAGCACCAAGGGTATTCACCAAGGTACTGGCGGTGGCAGCTGCACACCTACGCAGGGAGGCAATCCCAGTGTACCCTTATCTAGACGACTGGCTCATAACGGGGGAAACCCCAGGAATCTGCAGATCAAACATTCAGAGGACTATCGACCTCCTCCACGAATTAGGCTTCTCTATCAACGAGAAGAAGTCAAGTCTGGTGCCAAGCACCTCAAAACAGTTTCTAGGAGCTATCCTAGATACTCAGAGAGAATTGACCTTCCCTTCGGAAGAAAGAATTCGGAATATACTTCTGCAAATTCCGCATTATCAGTCAGGTCAACAGATAACAGTACGCAAAGCTATGCGGTTACTGGGCATGATGGCGTCATGCATTTACCTGGTCCCCCACGCGCGTCTGCGTCCCATGCAGGAATGGTTGGCGAAACAGTGGTCTCAGGCAAGTGGTCAGTGGGACGATCTAGTGGTCGTTTCGCCAACACTCGTACAGAGCCTACACTGGTGGACAAGAGAATATCGCAAAGGGGAAACCCTTTTACGATCCCGAAGTACAGGCAGTGGTTACTACAGATGCATGCCTGACTGGTTGGGGAGCTCACCATCTCCACCACACAGCTCAGGGTCTCTGGTCTCACTCAGTAGCCAAGAACCACATCAATCTGCTAGAGCTTCTGGCAGTATTCCGAGCGCTGCAGGCGTTCGAGCCCCATCTACTGAACTTGTCGGTGCAGATCAGGACGGACAGCACGACAGCCATGTTCTATCTGAACAAGCAAGGAGGGACTCGTTCGCCAAATCTGTCCAAGCTTGCCCAGAAAATATGGATATGGGCACTCAGACGGAACATCTTCCTGTCATCGCAACATGTTCCAGGGGAGCTCAATTCCCTAGCGGATGCTCTAAGCAGAGACCCCCTCCCAGAAGAACACGAATGGGTCCTTCACAGAGACGTAGTAGAAGATCTCTTCTCTCAGTGGGGTTTCCCCACTATAGACCTATTCGCCACAAGCGAAAACAAACAATGCCCAGGATTTGCATCCAGGTTCCCCCAAACGGACTCCCAGGGGAATGCCCTGTGGATGAACTGGTCAGGGATGTTTGCGTACGCTTTTCCACCAACTCCTCATCAGGAAGGTGGTGTACAAGATGAACAAGGAATCAATGACGCTCATCCTAGTTGCTCCCATGTGGGCGAGACAACCATGGTTTCCACACCTACGCAGGATGGCGGTGTGCGAGCCCATCAGACTCCCAGCCTGGTACAACCTTCTGTCCCAGCAACAAGGTCAAACACTGCATCAGGAACCCAACTCTATGAACCTAGCAGCATGGCTCCTGAAGTCATAGAGTTTGGACATCTCAAATTACCACAGAGGTGTATGGACATTCTAAAAGAGTCCAGGAAACCAAATACAAGACACTGTTACTTTGACAAGTGGAAAAGATTCGTTATCTGGTGCCAGAATAAACAAATCAACCCGGTTGATTGCACTCCTTCCAACGTTGTAACATACATGCTCCACCTGCTGGATGCAGGGTTGGTTTTTAACTCTCTGAAAGTACACCTGGCAGCCCTCTCGGCTTACACCACATCCCATAACAGGGTCTCGTGGTGGAAAGTACCAGTGGTTAAAGCCTTCATGGAAGGAGTAAAGAGACTTCACCCTCCTATTTCGAACCCACCGCCAGGATGGGACCTCAACGTGGTGCTAGCTAAGCTCATGGGGCCCCCCTTCGAACCCATGCATAAAAGTAGTCTCAAACACCTGACTTATAAAACGGCCTTCTTAGTAGCCATTACCTCCATAAGAAGGGTCAGTGAAATTCAGGCTCTGTCAGTGCAAGATCCTTTCTTTACTATCCACAAGGACAAACTGGTTTTACGCACACACCCTAGGTTCTCACCAAAATTCATATCCAAGTTCCATGTAAACCAGTCCATCGAGCTTCCGGCTTTCTTCCAAAACCCACAAAGCTCGGCTGAGGTGAAACTACACACCCTAGATGTGCGTAGGGCGGTCTTATACTATGTAAATAAAACCAGACCGCTAAGGAAAACAGATCAACTGTTTGTCTCCGTAGCTACAGGCAGAGAGGGGGATCGCGTCTCTAAAGGCGCTATCTCTAAGTGGATTATCAACTGTATACAGCTGTGTTACTCTCTTTCAAAAAAGACTCTGCCGTTTACACCAAGGGCCCACTCTACTAGAGGCATTGGGGCCACTCTGGCTTTCATTGCAAATGTTCCCCTCGACACCATTTGCAAAGCAGCTACTTGGAGCTCTATTCACACTTTTACTCAGCATTACTGCATTGACACTCATTCCAAGACAGATACACAAGTGGGACAAGCGGTTCTAAGACACCTGTTTGCTCATGACCCTTCTCACATCCCACCTCCTTCTTCTGGTACTGCTCGCTAATCTATGCACAGCATGTGATCTAAGCAGATTCCACAAGCCTCAGAAGGGATACATTACTCACCGTAATCGTATTTCTGATGCTTGTATCTGCTTAGATTCACATGCGACCCACCCTTCCTCCCCTCCGAGAGAAGGCGCATGGTTGCTTGTAGTCTTACCTTTCTGTCTATCTGCTTGGACTATCTGTACTCACGCTACTCCTCATGCTACCTCATGTCAGGAAAAACACAATCTGGGGATCCTAGACGCGTGAGGGATCATGGGTACAGTGGACGTCACACTAGGGATAGTATTACTGGCACGCCCTGTGTCGACGCCCTTTTTCGATTTTCGAAAAACAAACTGTAATACTCCGCAGCTTCCACTAGATGTCGGCCTATGCACAGCATGTGAATCTAAGCAGATACAAGCATCAGAAATACGATTACGGTGAGTAATGTATCCTATATATATTTCTGATGTTTGTTAATCTGCTTAGAATCACATGCTGTGCATAGGTCCGACATCCAGTGGTCACTGCGGAGTATTGCATTTTGTTTTTCGTAGTCGAAAAGGGGACGTCGACTAGGCGTGTCTGAAACACTATCCCTATAGTGACGTGCGTTGTACCCACAATCCCTCACGCGTCGAGGTCCCTCAGATTGTTTTTTTCCGCCCAGCTTCTGGTCGCCTTCACGCGGAGCTCCTCGAGAGACATTGCAACCCTCGACCTTTGGTCGTTTCTTCTACGAAGATTAATACAGCACTCCCTCGACGCAGTGTAGCTGTTCTCCGCCGAGCAAAATCGTCGACGGAGGGTCGAGCGGAGGAAATCTTCAGCGCTGCCGAACACTTGGCCTGGCCTCGCTGGCCACTTACAGTAGGGAGAGTGGGGTCGTGGGACATCTCTGGGTCTTTCTGAGAATGCCTTTCACTTTCCCCTTCCTTTCCCTGGGGGTGTTTATCGCGATTTATTGCCTCTGCTATGGAGAGGACACCATTTAGGTTTTGCCCACTTTGTAAAGGCAAATTCACTTGGAAGGACAAGCACTCACGGTGTAACCGCTGCTTGCCCCTCGATCACAAAGAGGAAGGGTGTGCGGCTTGTCGGCTTCTGAAGCCTAAAACTCTAAAAGACCGTAGGGTTAAAAGGTGGGCGGCCTACGCGATGTCGAAGGCCGAAGGTTCACCCGCCGCTGCTACCACCGACAGTGACGAGGAACGCGATGACACGACCTCCGCCACGGAAGTCGAAACCCCCTCTAAGGAGCGCTTACGCGCTTCGTCGTCTGTCCCCGGCCCCGACGGGCTCGGCTCACGCCCTGCTTATGGGGATGAACACCCCGGCGACACTGACGCACACAAAGATTCACATAAAGATAAGCACACAACCCATGGCTCTTCTTCGTCTAAGTCGAAGAGAGCTTCGGCGCCCAAGGAGACGCAGGTTCCACCGGCGGCCTCCTCGGACCGTTCGGGTTCGAAGCCCCTCTCGCAACCGCAGCCGCGACCTGCGACTGGGCTTTCGGCAAACAAGGGCGCCACCACCAAACCACCGGCCGGTGCGCATCAACAGAAGGCGCATACCGCCGTACACCGCTCGATACCCATAGCGTCGAAAACTCAAGCTTCCGCCGACAAGAATGTCGCCGATAGCTTAGCCAGGATCGTTGTAGCCGACGCCCAAAAGCGTACGCCGAAAATTTCGTCGAGCGTTACGCATAGATCAAAGGATACGCCGAAAACACCCGAAGGAAAGCAGGGATTACCCCCTTCAGTCAGGGAGTCTCCCTACACACCTGAGGGTTTTGAGGAGGGCGACGGGACACTTTCCTCGACGCTTTGGGAGAGGTCGAGCCATTTCGAGGTAGACAACTCGAGTTTTCCCCCGCTAGACCGCTCTGGGGTACCCCATGAAACTATGGAGAGACTCCACCTCTGTATGGAGAGGATGGAAAAGTTTATGAGTACCCAAGCCCCTCTAACTCTCAGAAGAACTAGAGAAGGGCCTCAAGACGACCCCAGAGCCAAAAAACCGAGGCTGGTCGATCCCCTGCTGGACACAGCCTCAGACTTCCAAGACGTATATGACCTCACTGGGGAGGAACAATACTTCGAAGAAGAAGATGATTTCATGGACAACGAAGGACAGAACCAGGAGGAATGTCTAGAAGACAGAACAGACATTATAGAAGAAGGCTTCGGGATTAGCCCAGGAGAAGGACCTTCGCACCCCTGGCAATCACCATCAGTGTGTTCCGACACTGATGCCCTAAATCTAACTCCTCCGGATAATTCTCCAGTTAGGAACACGTCTCCAATAGACGATCAGCCTACTTTCAATGCACTGTTGCGCAGAGCAGCAGCGCATTTCGAACTGGACACGGGAGAACTCTCTCCAGAATTAGACTTTGTAGAAAGAGTCATTAAAGAAAAACCCCCGGTCAGCCAGACCATTCCTCTCCTCGCTTCAGTTAAAAGGAGGATCACCCCGTCGCTGTCCACTCCCGCTTTGATCAGAGGGGTCAATCCACGGATTGAGAAACTTTTCGCTCCTTCACCCTCAGACCCGCTCTACATTAGAGGACATTCCATACCGGACTCCCTAGTTGTATCTAATACTAGAAAGAGGGCAGGGGTACCACTTTCCACCAGTGAGGCACCCCCTGACAAGGAGGGCAAGAGGCTATATGCCCTTGCAAAAAGAGTTACTTCCTCGGCTGCCTTCTCAGCAAGAATTGCCAACAACAATTCCTTGCTTGCGAGCTACGCAGACGCGCAGTGGACCAAACTGCGCAAAGACGCAGAGGAAGCACCGGAGCCTTTACGTACACGCCTACTGTCGACTATTGGCGAAGGAACACAAGTGAACCAGAGCATTGTAAAAAACTCTCTGGACGCGGCAGAAACAGCAGGACGTTCCCTGGTACAAGGAATACTCCTAAAGCGCCATGTATGGCTGCGCAACTCAGGCTTTAAACCGGAGACACAGGCGTCTTTAATAAATAAACCTGTCGAGGACGCTAACCTCTTCGGAAAAGCGGTAGATGAAGCCCTAGAGATGGCCAAAAAAGAGTTTGACACTATCAAGACTCTTGACCAGATCTCTAAGCCCACTACCAGACGCGGCTATGGCAACAAGCGCTTTTTTCGTGGCCAACGGCAACAACAACAAGGTCAGCATCAGCAATACCCTGCCACCAATTACCAAGCCAATAGTGGGCAGTACAGCCAAAGAGGCCAACGCCGGGGCAAAGGGAGAGGTCGGGGATCCACCCCCAGAGGCTCCCAAGCCCCCAACAACTCCAAGTGACGCGAAGATTCGCGTCCCCTCCCATGCAACACCGGTCGGGGGCCGGATAACATCCTTTCTTCCTGCATGGGAGGAGATAACGTCAGACCGTTGGGTACTTTCCACCGTAGCCCACGGATACTGTATCGAATTCAACAGTTCCCCATCCTACAAACCCCCGAGGGGACGACGGTTGACGCCGGAACATCTTGCCATCCTTCTTCAAGAAGTACAACAACTGCTGGAAAAAGGAGCCATAGAGGTCGTGCCTCTATCTCAGGTAACGGAAGGTATTTATTCAGTGTACTTCCTTGTACCCAAAAAGGATCTAACCATGCGCCCTGTATTAGATCTGCGCCCAGCGAACAAGTTTATCAAACCCCAAAAGTTTCGTATGGTGACCTTACAGGAGGTGATCCCGCTGCTTTCGCAGGGAGATTACATGACAACATTGGACATGAAAGATGCATACTTTCATATTTCAATGTTGCCAGCGCACAGAAAATACCTAAGGTTCATGATAGAGGGCAAACACTACCAGTTCAAGGTGCTACCCTTCGGTATAGCTTCAGCACCAAGGGTATTCACAAAGGTACTGGCAGTGGCTGCGGCCCACCTGCGCAGGTTGTCCATCCCAGTTTACCCTTACCTCGACGACTGGCTCATAACAGGGGACTCTTACGAAACATGTTTCTCCAATACCCAAAAGACGGTAGACCTTTTGTTCCAACTGGGCTTCTCCATCAACGAAAAGAAGTCCAGTCTAGACCCCAGTCAAATCAAACAATTCCTAGGGGCTCTAATTCAAACAAGGGACGGCCTCGTCTTCCCCTCCAAAGAGAGGGTCCAAAACATGCTGTTTCAGATCCCCCAATATGTGACCGGCCGAGAGGTGACGGTACGCAAAGCAATGCGCTTGCTAGGAATGATGGCGTCGTGTATTTATTTGGTACCTCACGCGCGCCTGCGCATGCGCCCAATGCAAGAGTGGCTCAACAGCCAGTGGTGTCAGGCCAGCGGACAATGGGACGATCTAGTGGTGGTCTCGCAGGCCTTGGTTCTCTCGCTACAGTGGTGGACAAAGGGGAACATGGAAAAAGGAAAACCCTTTGCCACACCCGCGGCGGAAGCCACTCTAACCACAGACGCATCCCTCACAGGATGGGGTGCTCACCTATCCCATCAGACTGCTCACGGAGTGTGGACTCCGAACGTAGCATCCAAACACATCAATCTACTGGAGCTACTAGCAGTATTCAAGGCGCTAAAAGCCTTCCAAAAACACCTACAAGGCAAGACAGTAATGGTCCTTACGGACAGCACTACAGCCATGTACTACATCAACAAGCAGGGGGGCACCCACTCTCCAGGCTTGTCCAAACTGTCCCAGAATATATAGAAGTGGGCTCTCAAACAGGACATGTTCCTACTGTCACTACATGTACCCGGGGAACTCAATCTGCTGGCAGACAGACTCAGCAGAGATTTCCCTCTGCCCGAAGAGTACGAATGGCGTCTACACGAAGACATCGTCTTCGACGTCTTCACACAATGGGGATTCCCAGAAATAGACCTGTTCGCAACCCTGGAGAACTCTCAATGCCTAAGTTACGCCTCCAGGTACCCCCAGAACCAATCCAAGGGGAACGGTCTATCGATGCAATGGTCAGGGAAATTTGTTTACGCTTTTCCCCCGACTCCCCTTCTCAACAAGGTGGTGCACAAGATGCACCAGGAACAAGTGACCATGATACTGGTGGCCCCAATGTGGGCCCGACAGCCATGGTTCGCTCACTTGATGGAGATGTCTCTATCTCCCCCAGTAAAACTCCCCTGCCCGTACAACATGCTATCTCAGAACAAGGGCAGGACTCTGCACCCATGCCCCCAGAACATGAATTTAGCAGCTTGGCTCCTGAAATCATAGAGTTCGGACATCTACAACTCCCGCAAAGATGCATGGACATCCTCAGGGAAGCCAGAAAACCGAACACTCGCCACTGCTATTCTAGCAAATGGAAGAGATTTGTCATCTGGTGCAGGAGTAAAAGCATCAACCCTATTGACTGCTCTCCCACACATGTGGTACTATACCTGACCCATCTCTTGGATTCAGGCCTAGTGTTTAACTCCATTAAAGTCCACCTAGCGGCACTTTCTGCATACACCACCTCCCAACTCAAAGTGTCGTGGTGGAGGATCCCAGTTATAAAGACATTCATGGAGGGAGTAAAGAGAATACACCCCCCGATAGCTGACCCTGCTCCCGGATGGGACCTTAATGTGGTACTTACCAGACTCATGGGCTCTCCATTCGAACCCATGCACAAAGCATCCCTTAAACACCTTACTCTTAAGACTGCTTTTTTAATAGCTATCACCTCCATCAGGAGAGTAAGTGAACTTCAGGCTCTTTCTATTCTAGACCCCTTTGTTACAGTTCACAAAGATAAAGTGGTTCTACGCACTCACCCTAGGTTTGCTCCGAAATTTATTTCTAAATTCCACGTAAACCAGTCTATAGAACTACCAACGTTCTTTCAAAATCCTTCCAATTTGGGAGAAAGGACTCTGCACACACTTGATGTACGCAGGGCGGTCATGTTCTACATGGAAAGAACCAGACCATTGAGGAAGACTAATCATTTCTTCGTCTCGGTGGCAGCAGGAAGAGAAGGAGATGCGGTTTCAAAATCCACTATTTCTAGATGGATTGTTCAATGCATCACTCTCTGCTATACTCTTGCTAAGAGAGAACTACCCTTTAAGCCAAGAGCACACTCTACTCGAGGCACGGGGGCATCCATAGCATTCATTGCAAATGTTCCCCTTGAGTCCATCTGCAAAGCGGCTACCTGGAGTTCTGTGCACACCTTTACAAAACACTACTGTCTAGATACACACTCTAGATCTGACTCCCAGGTGGGACAGGCAGTATTACGACACCTTTTCTCTACTGTTCCTTCTCATAACCCACCGCCAACTCCGGGTACTGCTCGCTAGTCTATGCACAGCATGTGATTCTAAGCAGATTAACAAACATCAGAAGAGAATGCATTACTTACCGTAAAAGCATTTCTGATGGTTGTATCTGCTTAGATTCACATGCGCCCACCCTTCCTCCCCGCTCGGATGGAAGGAACATAGACTTCCTTTATATATCTCTCTCTCTTTCTGTACTCACTCACGTCTAGAAGGCTCCCTCAGGGCAGAAAAAATACAAACAGAGGGACCTCGACGCGTGAGGGATTGTGGGTACAACGCACGTCACTATAGGGATAGTGTTTCAGACACGCCTAGTCGACGTCCCCTTTTCGACTACGAAAAACAAAATGCAATACTCCGCAGTGACCACTGGATGTCGGACCTATGCACAGCATGTGAATCTAAGCAGATACAACCATCAGAAATGCTTTTACGGTAAGTAATGCATTCTCATATATATATATATATATATATAATTACTTATTAGACAAGTCTTAGTGAGAAACATCACTTATTTTCAGACAGAGGTGAGCGCTTAACATAAGATGGCACTCTAATAAGTTATTTAAAAAAAGGGAGGGAAAAAGGCAGAGTTATGAAAGCACACAAGTTTCAATACTTTTAAAAGAACCACAGTAAGGCAGGATAGGCAGAGTTCTACTGGAGAGCAAGGAAGTCAATTGCAAGGCCCACTCTTGGAGAGAGCAAGCAGCAGGGGTCCAGGTTCACACAGTGGGGTTATGCCCAAAGTCTTGTAGATAGTTCACACAAAAAGGATGAAATTAAAGTCAGGAAAAGTTAGCTAGGTTATCCCAGGCCAGCCCAGGTTAGAAAGTCAAGGCTTTACTGTCCCCGAATGATCTGTCGCAAGGGAAGCCAGGCGGGACACAGTACCTTAAGTGTGAAGGAAGCTCCAGCAGGGGAATTTGTTCCTGGCAGCGGGTGCAAGTCGGTGTTTCGTCCAGAGGAAGAAGTCTCGCCGTGGAGGAAAGATGAAGGTCGTTGCACTGCCAGGGAAGAAACCAGCCGCGGAGTTCTTCGGTTAAAAGGTACTACCCTTCTCTTCGCGGTAGTGGTAAACCGTGGTATTCCGGTTGCCGGGGTGCTTGGCACGGGCAAGGCAGCCACGAGATGCTCCAGGAAGGTGAAAAGAAGGCAAAACTGGTTATCCCCACCAGTCAAAGGAAGAAGACTCTCCGGACTGGAGATCTCCTCCGTCGTCGGGAAAAGTGGTGAGACGGTTCAGCCAAGGTAACTCAGTTCAGGGTGCCTGAACCCCCTCCCACACCCCCTGTGGTACCCAGACAGAGTGGCACCACTTTTGGAGGCTTCTGTGGAGAAGCCCGCCAAAAAGTGGAACAAAGGGCTCGACTTGGGTTGGAGTCACAGAAGAGAACACGAGTTCTGGCAAAAAATACCAACCGTTGAATTAATATTAAATAAACCGGCGGTATGTTCGAGGCTATAAGAATTAAATAATTAAAGTTGGTAGCCTCGAGCAATGGGAAAATCCCATAGAGATATATTTGCGGTCGAATATAAAAAGTAGTTTCTCCAGCATGGGGTCTGGCATGGATTCACATGCTCATGAATATTCCCCGTCGTCAGGCTGGGAATCCTCGGTAAAGAAAAAACCAGGATCAGTTTCGTTTCTGATCTGTCTTTCGTAGTAATAACCAATCACTGGTCTCTGCGTCATACTGACCACAGCCAATGACTGCCCTCTACCTAAGCACCGCCTCTGGCAGCCATCTTCAGATTTTTACCGCACGTTCATGTGTTGGGATCCTCGTGCTATTGTTCTCGAGCGTTAGTGCTATTTTTTCACGTTTTTTTCTCAAAACTTCGTTTTTTCCGGTCAAAAGAGCCTCAAGCTCCACTGACTCTCCATCCGATCAACGGGGACCCGTGTCGGATTCGTCTACGCCCCTCAAGGGTGAAGATTTCGTCGAGCTACGTTTTGGAGGACTCCAGAAGCTTCTCAGGCCCGGACATGGCCCAGGGAAGGGAAGCTCGACGCCCGGAAAGCTGTTCAGGGTCTGCCCTGGATGCCAGCTGCAGAACGTCTTTAAGGAGGACGAACACTCCTTTTGTCTCTACTGCCTACATGAGGACAAGATGCACGTGGAGAAGGACTGTGCGTTTTGCGGCAATATGTCGGAGCGGACCATGAAGGACCGCCACCAACGCCTCGCCAACTGGCTGGAAGGGAAGAGCCCGTCAGGCGAGAAGAAGAGGAAGAAATCCGAGCGGTCTTCTAAGACCTTTGAGGATGCCCCGGCGACGGGGGTCCAACACAAGGCCAAGCACCGCGAGTCCGCTGGCACCGGGAGCGCCGAACGGTCGGGCTCTACGGGCGCCAGGCAGGGCGCACCCTCCCCGGCACCTTCAGCCACGAGCCAACGCTCTGGGTCGGGTAAGAGGAAGGGCGAGCACCCGGCGAAGCTCCTGGAGAGGCCCCGGTCGAGCTCGAAGGCCCCATCGGAGGGGGAGAGAGGCAGTGTCCCCGCCTAATGGATAAGGCGGTGAGCGCACCTAGGGTGGTGAAGGCCTTAATCCATCCGGCCAAGCCCTCTATCGATACTGTCGCGGCTGCCCTGGCTCAGCCTGTGGAGGCTACACCAGTGGTGGCGACCTCGGGGCTCAGTCTCCCTGCCACCTCGGAGGGAGTCCTATTTTGTGCCCATCGATAGGACCCCCGTGAAATGCCCGGCGGGGAAGAAAAAGGGGGGGCAGGGCGTCCTCGTAGATTTGGCCTTAGAGGAAGAGCTGATCGAGGTCTTAAGCCACGGCCTTGGCGTGGATGAAGACCGGCCCATCGGGATGGATCCCGACGCAGGTGACGACGACAGCGTCGAGGGTGCCGACGGGGCCCCTGATCGCCCGTCGGATTCCCCTCTGCCAGCGCCGCAAGACAACTCGGCGGCCATTTTGTTGGCTATACAGTCCTTATGCTCAGAGATCAGGACGAGGCTACCGTTACCGACGGAGGAACCTCTCCCGTCGGGGGATCCTGAACCGGGACCTTCTGGTGTTCCCCCGCCCAAGAAAAGGATGATTCACCCTCCACCTCCTTTTCAGCCGTCGCGACCCGTCCAGCCCTCCTCCCCGTCCACCCGAGGGGATGATACGGGGACTGACACGGCAGCGACGGGTACGGACAACGAGGTATACGACGAGGATCTCCCGTCGTCACCTCCCACCAGGGCTTCTCCGCCCGACGAGATTGGATCGTTCCACTCCATGATCGCCAGGGCATCCGAGCTTTTCCAACTCTGCCCTGAGGAGAAGAAAAAGGAAGGATTCCTTTATCAACGGCGCGAGGCCAAGAGGAAGACGGTCCTCGCGGTGCCTCTACTGGACGACATTTGGGATGAGGGCCTCGCCCTCCTCAAGAACCCTTCCACGACGCCAGCTAGAAGAGACCGGTACGAGAAGAAGTACCGGGTCCCGGACGCGGCCCCCCTGTGCCTCCGGGCGCAGCCTACCCCGGACTCCGTCGTCTCCGCGGCGGCCAGGAAGAAAGCCGGGGGGTGGTGCGGCCTCCACATCGACTTCCCCACCGGACGGCGAGGGAAAGAAATTGGACGCTATGGGACGCAGGGTCATCTCGTCTGCAGTGACGACGATTAAAGCGGCCAACGCCTTGGCTATCGTGGCCCGCTACGACAGGGAGCTATGGTAAAAACTGGCTCCCCTGCTGGACTTCCTACCGGACGACAAGAGGGCGGATGCCCTGGAGATACTACAGGAAGGTGAGGTGGCGTCGGACCACGCCATCACTATTGCGACCGACATCGCCGACACTGGATTTCGCCAGTTGGGCAACGGCGTATGCCTTAGGCGGCGTGGATGGCTCAAGGCTACGGACTTCCGTCAAGACGTACAGACCAGAGTCCTGGACATGCCGTTCGATAGGAACAACCTGTTTGGAAAAACAGTGGACGATTCCCTTCAGGCCATTAAAGCGGACACTGAGACGGCCCGGGCCCTTGGGGTTCTACAGCAACGTCGGACGCCCTTTCGGAGCAGCGGAGGCAAAGGCGCCTCCAAAGGTTCCGGCGGCGGTTTCTCTACCTACCGTCAAGCGGCCCGCTCGTCGTCTCAGGAGGCCTACAGAGGACGAGGCAAGTCTGGCGGACCCCGCCGTCGTCGCCAAGGAGGTCAAGGCGGCAAAGCCTCGTCGAAACAGGATTGAACCGGCCGTGGGGTCGGGCCCCCACCGAAGCACCCCGGTGGGAGGCCAGCTGGCGAGCTTCGTCAGCGTGTGGGAGTCCATCTCCACCGACCGTTGGGTGCTGGACGCCTTAGCCCGGGGCCACGCGCTCGAGTTTCAAAGAAGGTGCCCGCGCGTCCCCCCCGTGGCCAGGAAAGAGCTTCACATCCCTCAGCTTCTCCTGGAGGTAAAGGCGTTGCTCAGGAAGGGCGCCATCGAACTCGTCCCAAAGAGGCTTCGGGGCTCCGGAGTTTACTCGAGATACTTCCTCGTGAAGAAGACGGGAGGATGGCGCCCCATCCTAGACCTGCGACGTCTGAACAAGTTCATCAAGGCGCAGAAGTTCCGGATGGTCACCCTCCAGCACGTCCTGGGTCAGCTGGAGGATGGAGACTTCCTGTCGTCGTTGGATTTGGAGGATGCCTACTTCCATGTTCCCATCCTAAAGGGGCACCGAAAATTCCTCAGGTTTGTGGTCCAAGGGCGTCACTACCAGTTCAAAGCCCTCCCCTTCGGACTACGGTCGGCACCCAGGGTATTTACCAAGTGCCTTGCACCGGTGGCGGCGCAGCTGCGCCGCGAGGGGATCCACGTCTACCCCTACCTGGACGACTGGCTCATCCGAGCCAAGACGAGGGAGCTCGCCGTGGAGCACACGGCAAGGACCGTCCAACTTCTCACGGACCTGGGATTCTCCGTGAACTACGCCAAGTCCCACCTGGTACCCGCGCAAAACGCACTGTTTCTGGGAGCGAGGCTCGACAGTGTCCCTTCTGGCCTCCCCGTCGGAGGAAAGGACCAGGTCCATCCTGGGCAAGGTACAGCGGATGTTGGTTTCCGACGCGGCCAAGGTGAGGTCCATCAAGTCCCTCCTCGGAATGATGTCTTCTTGCATCTACCTCATTCCCATGTGCAGGCTCCGGATGCGCCCGTTGCAGGAGTTCCTGGACGCGCGCTGGATCCAAACGACGGGCGGCTTCGAGGAGAGGATCACACTCGACGAGAGTTTCCGCCGAGAGGTCCGGTGGTGGGGCAACCGGGCGCATCTGACGGCGGGCATGGACTTCCAGACCCCAGACCACCAGGAGACAGTGACCACGGACGCCTCCCTGGAAGGGTGGGGAGCGCACACTGAAAATCTGCACGCGAGAGGCCACTGGCTCCCGACGGAGAAGTCCCTCCATATCAACGTCCTGGAGCTCCGTGCAGTGTTCTGGGCCCTCAGGTCCTTCCTTCCGTCCCTCAAGGGCAAGGTGGTGAGGATCTTCACCGACAACACCACCACCATGTTTTACATCAGGAAACCGGGCGGAACCAGGTCCCCAGCACTCTCCAAGGAGGCGCAGGACCTGTGGCATTGGGCCGTCGCCCAAAGGATGTTTCTGGTGCCGTTTCATCTGGCAGGGATAAAAAACACCATCGCCGACTCACTCAGCAGGGAGCTGCGCTCGTGACACGAGTGGGAACTACGACAGGATCTAGTGGATCGCCTCTTCAAACGGTGGGGCACACCCCAGATCGACCTGTTCGCGACGGCGACGAACTCCAAGTGCCGGAGGTTCGCCAGCAGGTTTCCCCAGGCGAGGAGCATGGGCGATGCTTTCTCGTTCCCCTGGGAGGGCCTGTTCCTCTACGCGTTCCCTCCTTTGCCACTGCTAATCCGGCTCGTCAACCAGCTCAAGAGGTCACGGTGCAGGATGATCCTCGTCGCACTTGCGTGGCCGAGGCAGATATGGTTCCCGGACCTTCTGGACTTATCGGCGTCCCCGCCAATCAGGCTGCCGGTGGACGCCGATCTACTCTCCAGGGAAGGAGGTGCCATCCTCCACCACGACCCGAAATCGCTGAACTTGCAGGCCTGGCTCCTGCAGCGCTAGAGTTTGGAGGATACGACATACCGGCCGACTGCAGAGAGGTTCTTGCAAAGGCCAGGGCGTCCTCGACTCTTAAATGCTACGGACACAAATGGAATAGGTTCTCTGTCTGGTGCCACGCACCGAAGATTAACCCTCTACGGATTACGGCTCCCCAGGTACTGCCGTACCTGCTGACGCTGGCCAAAGCTGGACTGGCACACGCGTCCATCAAGATTCATCTTGCTGCGATCTCCCGATACACCAGGACCACGGGCCGGACGTCCTTGTGGTCTCATCGTCTGGTGAAAGAGTTCATGAAGGGACTGTTCATATCGTTCCCGCCGGTGAAGGCTCCGGCCCCGGCGTGGGAGTTCAACGTGGTGCTGACCAAGCTCATGGGACCTCCGTTCGAGCCTCTGCACTCGGCCCCGTTGAAGTTTCTGTCGTGGAAAACAGCGTTTCTTGTGGCCATCACGTCCGCACGACGGGTGGGAGAGATCCAGGCCCTTTCCTGCAAGGCCCCGTACTTGACTTTTCACGACACGAGGGTAGTGCTCAGGACGCACCCCTCCTTCATGCCCAAGGTACCGTCGGACTTCCATCTCAACGAACCCTTGGTGTTGCCTGTGTTCTTCCCGTCGCCTTCGTCACCGGCTGAGAGGACTTTGCACTCGCTGGATGTGGCTAGAGCGCTGAAGTTCTACGTGGACCGCACGAAGTGTTTTCGGAAGACGTCACAACTCTTTGTGAATTTTGGACCTGTCAATCAGGGGAAGGCTCTCTCGAAGGCTTCCATTTCCAGATGGCTCTCCGGCTGTATCATGTACTGTCATCGGTTGGCAAACCGACCGCTGCCTGGCCGTCCGAGAGCCCATTCCACCAGAGCGATCGCAGCCACCACGGCGTTCCTTTCTGGTGTGCCCCTGCTGGACATATGCAGGGCTGCTACGTGGAGGTCGACGCACACCTTCACGAAATTCTACTGCGTCGATCGGGATTCCAGGGAGGAGTCCAGGGTCGGCCAAGCAGTGCTGCGCAACCTGTTCGCCTGAGGTGAGCCTGGTGAGGAGGTAAGATGTTTAATGTTGGGTTTGATGTAATGCTTAATGTTGAGCCTTTGCCACCTCCCGTGGTTGTGCATGTGTGTACTGCTATGTATTCTTTATTCATGAGCATGTGAATCCATGCCAGACCCCATGCTGGAGAAGGAACAAGTTACTTACCTGTAACTGTTGTTCTCCAGCATGGGTCTGGCATGGATTCACATGCGAACCCTCCCTCCTACCCCTCTGCGGCTCTTCACTTGGTCATACTGCCACTTCACGTGCTTCCAAATCTGAAGATGGCTGCCAGAGGCGGTGCTTAGGTAGAGGGCAGTCATTGGCTGTGGTCAGTATGACGCAGAGACCAGTGATTGGTTATTACTACGAAAGACAGATCAGAAACGAAACTGATACTGGTTTTTTCTTTACCGAGGATTCCCAGCCTGACGATGGGGAATATTCATGAGCATGTGAATCCATGCCAGACCCATGCTGGAGAACAACAGTTACTGGTAAGTAACTTGTTCCTTTTGTAACGCCCAGACCCAGGGGTATTGCAGCATTTGGTAGGGTGGCTAGTGTAGGGTGTGAGAACCTAGGTCTTGTGGAGTAGGCATTCCTTGAAGGGGAAGGGTTTGAGTTTGTTCCTCAACTGTAGAAGCGAGGAGTCGTCTCATAAGGCTTGAGGCGTAGACTGAGAAGGCCCGTTTTTGGTTTTTGCCTTCCACTATTTTAAGTGTGCACATGTTCTTACTATTGGTGAATCGCAGGACTCCGGAGATGCCGAGTGTCTCAGTAAAGTAGATTGGGTGCTTCAGGATGACGGCCTTGTAGATGCCACAGTATCTGAAGATAAAAGCTTGTAGCTGGAGCCAGATGACGGTCGGATGATGTGGTCGAATTTGTCGTGCTGCTGCATGCAGGTCACATTATAGGGGTGTAAGGTTAGTCGCTGGAAGGTCTTCCAAAATCACATTAGGAATTCAGTCTTGGAGGGGTTACGCTTCAGGTTGAGCCTGTGAATGTTTTCAATGGAGTTGAACCACAGCCCATGCATGCACACGCACGCACGAAATATGGCTATTCCGGATCAGAGAGGGCAAGAAGAAGGCCAAAGGACAGGTGAAAATCTCATGGCAGGGCCATTTTCGAGTACGATATTCAGTGAAATGCAAAAGTGCATAAGTAAAATGTCAACACTGTAGAGAGAAATCTGCTGCCATCAGCCTATCCTGGGCACATTGCATTTGTAACCACATCCTAACCGCACTTCACTTTATGGGGATGCGCACGGTTTTGAAAATACAAGAATCTTCCCAAGGAAGACAGATTCCCAGGATTGATCTGTTTTCCCATAAAAATGTGCACAAAGCAATAAGACTTTAGTTGCCTTCAAAAATCATGTCCGTTCTCAAAAACAAAACGAAAAAAAGAAAGGATGTCTCATAGAAGTCTATAGGAGGAAAGCGGAAAAAAGAATATCTTTTGTAACAGTAACTCAGAGGATTACTCCATGAACCCACCTGAGGACGGATAGGGTTGTCCATCTCCAGGCCTTGTGGGCTGGAATCTTAGACGGGTTTCAGGATGGTATTCATGAGCAAACATTTGCATACATTTTGAAGCATTGTATGCAAATTTACCTCATGAATATTATGAGGAGTTTCTTGAAAATATAACAAGTTTCCGGCCCTAGACAAGAACCTCAAATGACCATCACCTACACAGTATTATTTTAAACGTACTGCGTTGCTCAATAGGGCGCTACAAGCAGGTTTGGTTTTAAGGCACGTGAATCTGATTAGGATGAAGACTTCATGGAAGTTCTCCTTGAAGAACAGACACCAGTCTCTCATTGCATTCCTTGATGCAATCTGTGAAAAGCGGCGTTGTTTTTAAGGCCTGCAGCCACCATAGCAGTTGAAAAGTAAAATAAGCCATCGCCTTCAGACCCATTTTTTTGTTCTTTTTCATTAAGCGTCGACCCAACACTTGTAACAAATTTGAAAACTGGGTAATAGATCTAGATCAGAACTGCCCGATAGAGCAAAAAGATGTACTATTTTGACAGGAAGATGGCTACCTCAGCAAGATGGTGCTTGCATTGTAAACTTTGCTAATGGCGCGATACACTAGGCTACAATAGGACAAGCGCAGTTTAATCGGCGGTGCCCAACACTCTGGAAGTAGCCTTTCTTAAAATTCTGCAGGAGTGGGAAACAAACATTAAACTGCATTAATAACTTAATGGATGTAGCAGAGATTGCATAGTTCCTGGTTGCCGGTGCTGCAGTCATAAAGGGTCATGCTTGGCTAAGTGGCACAGGCTTTCATTTAGAGATGCAGGCAAGCCTGCTGTATAAGCTGCTTGAAGACTCCCTACCCTATAGCAAAGCTATCAATGAGGACATAGACCAGGCTAAGATAGTACAACACCCATAAAACACTGAGTCAAAGGCCTTATCAGTACAGAGGGGTGTCTCATAATTAGACACACTTTTGGAGCCCAGATCTATGCTTGATCATCCTCCCAGAATATACAGCTTTCAAACAGTGGATGTAATACAGGGTGTGGATGCCAATCTCATATTTAACAACGCAACTTCAGCAGCGACACAGGCTAAACCCCTTGAGCATTGACCCCTTCCTCAAAACTGTGACTTCCATGTGCGTGTCCCCTCCTATGTTATTCCAGAAGGAGGAAGATTAACATTACGTAGCAGGCGATCATTACAGCCAAGTGGTTGATAAGCACCATAAAAAGGTATGCCTTATTCCAAGTGCATCTGAAGAGTTGCTATGAGCAATCCTGGATACAAGGCGAGTAATAGCTTATCCCTCTCAAGAAAAGGTTCAGGCTCTTGTATCCCAAATCCATTGTTATCAGTTAACAGTACAGAAAGTAATTAGACCTCTACGGATGAGGGCATCGCGCATCTTCATCTAGTTTGCGTTCAATGTGCGCAGAGTCCAGCAGTGGCTCACAAGCCAATCATTTGAAGCATCAGTCTCAAAAGGTGGTAATGGGACAAGTTGTGGACCGACACAATCATGTTAAAGGTAAAGCCTTTTGGGATCTGTTTGGGTATTTGGAGCCACAGGACTACCTGATGGTGTTCTTATTTGGGATCATGAGCGACAAGCTAAAAACCGTACTTGTTGTGCACTACGACCTAATTTTCAATTTCTGGTGGTAAACTATTGGTGGTAAAAACTCGGCATTTACTACCAGATCATCTGAAGACCGTAATATGGGGAACCAGCTCTTTATGATTTGCCTCAATTCGGCGTTTTGGAATAGCTTTTTTTATTTTTAACAGCACGTTGTAAAAACAAATACCTCCTTAGCGCTGTGCCTGTTTATATGCCATCGCAAGTAACTAGGACACACGATTACTAGACCAAGGCTGACTTCTTTTGCATATACTTTATAAGCAATTAGAATTTATGAGAAACAAACATGTACAATGTGCTGAGTTTTCACATGACATTCCCTGTGATTCAAAAATGAAACTGAACATAGCTGCAAGCACTTAATTTGCAATGCTTCACCCTCATCCGGTCCCCCCATGGTAAGGTGCTTTTTCACACAATGGACTTCAAAGACCTTTTTTTGCGATAGATGGCCAGAGAAATGTATGTGCTGCCTTTGGAAAAAGAGAACACACAAAACTATCTAGGCTTATGAGCACAAATCGAAGAGCTCATCAGCCTAAAGCAAAACCTTCATCCTGTGCACTTCCCTTATATGGGATCTCACCTAAAGCACGCTTGGTTCTTTGTGCACTTGGACTGCAAGGCTGGAAGTTCCTCTCAACTCCAGCTGGTTAGAATATCTCTCCAGTCTGCCTGGACAGATCCTGCACTGGAAATCATCTTATCTGTTTCACTGCCCTCTCAGCACAAATGACTCTGCAAGGTCCTCGAGCCAGCCTGCTTGTACCCTGTCAGCAGAATGCCACGATTCTCCCGAGAGCCCAGCCCCTCTGACTGAAAGCCCTTTAAATCCTTTCTGTGATATGCCCATAACATGTTTGCCTACAGAAATTGTAAGAAAAGGCCTGTCGGTGATATCACGAGCCAATCAAACGCCACCCTTTGTCAATCCTCCAGCAGGTTCCAGAGAGCACGTGTTCAGCCTGCATCTTTAACAGTGATTCAAGGCAGCAGCAAATGGATGCACAAAGATGTCATTCTCCATGCAGGCTTCCTTCGGCAGTAAAATGAACTATGGAGCTACTTTTAGCAACATGGCTTTTCACATTGCTCAGCTCACATTTTCCTTACAAAACCGCTTTAATTCCGAACGTTTATTTTATTCTGCATTTCCCAAGCACATTGCACAGCCTGTGCTGGTACTATTCCATAAAATGAGCCAGCTTGTACCATTGATATACACCAATATTTTGCACCAAGGAGCTGTGGACTAAATTGCCTTTAACAGTGTGGGGATAGATTAACAATTTATTTACTAACAACCCGAAATTAGTCATATATTTCATTGCAATTTAGTCCATATTGAACCATGGTGTGGTGTCCAAATGATAACCCCAGCTTTTATGTAATGCTGAATGTAACCCCCCCCCCCCCTTTTCCATTGTTTTCCATGCATTCACAATATTGACTCGCACCACATTCAGCCCAGTCTCACACTTGTTGTCAGAATTGGAGTTCACTAAAACTCTGCCACAGCTGAAATTCGGAGCCCCGTTTTCCCTACAGATCCTGTTTTTGCAAGTGACAATTACAGCAGATGCATTGCAAGCCAGGTAGGAGGGTGTGAGGTGCACTGCCACACCTTCAAGGTAGTTCGGCAACTCAGCAAGCATCTCGGCACATAAACGTGTTAAAGCTGCTAGTGATATTATATGCGTGGAGCCAGCTTTAAGTGTTTTTGTCTAGTCAATAGGGTTCTCATCTGCCCCGTCAACACAGAAGGCATTTTTTACATGAACAAGGCAGAACAAACTCTAGCGTTGTCACTTCTTGCCAAGTAAATGTCAGTGGTGCATAAACAGGCATATTTACATCAAGCACAGCATGTGTTTGCGATGCACTATTGGACCGCTTAAGCAGGGTGTTGGTTTAAGAACAAAGTCATCTATTGAAACATTTTTAAGCATGGGGTCATTGTAATTTGCTGCAAATGGAAAATTGCAAAATGCCAAAACTTTGTGTCCAGTTATCCACAACAGGAATCACTTGGCAATGCACTAAGGATAAAGAGGTAGGAATATTTCCATACACCTGTTCCTCCCGCCACAACAGATTCCTCTGCTTCACTGAATAATTCACAAACTATTACAGGAGATCTTAACCCTAATATGCATTTCAAAGGGATTGTGTCCTCCGACGTATTCCACATCTTTGACAGTAATTACCACAGCTGTGTTGCTACGGAAAACTTTTTCGGCGTAGGCGTCCTGCGTTGATACGCTGTCCCTCGAGGGCTTCTGTCGATGGTCGACTTCACCGGATGTTATATCTAGGACGCACGACGCCCCTAGCCTCAGTTCCGTTTTTCCGCGAACATGTTCGCTTCGGAATCTCTGCGCGTTTCGGTTCTTCTGACTTCAAAATTCATGATGTCTTCGTCTTCTTCTACCCCGAAGTCGGGCTTCAAAAAGTGTCAGGACTGCGGTTCCAAAATGTCCATTATGGACCTGCACAACATTTGCCTCTGGTGCCTCGGTGAAAGCCACGCCATCGACTATTGCAATGACTGCCAGTCCCTAACTTCGAAGGCCTTGCGGGAAGAAGTTGTTGTCTGTAGGTAGGGTTTCTAAAACCCGTAAGTCGAAATCTACTGGTCTTTCCACTGACGATTCGACGGTCGGCTCTCCGCATCGGCGTAAGTCCGGGGGGGCTATTTCTCGGAGTGGGTACCACCATTCCTCTGCCTCTTTGAGGCATTCATGGAAGCGCCATCACCAGTAGCCGTATTCGTCGGAGGACTCTGCCAGACGGCGGGTAACTTGTCCCACGAAACACTTGTCGCCGGCCAAATGGGATGCATTCCGCCAGCAGATGATAGCGATTTTCGAATCGCAAGGCACCGTTCCGTCCGCGTCTTCGAGAGAAGCCGGCAAGGAACGAGCTAGAGCCACCACTTGCACGTCTTCGGGCTCAAGCGGTTGGCGCGATCATCGGGAGCCGCCGAGGTCCCGATTGGACAAGGGTGATAGCCATAGCCATTCCAGGTCCCGGTCCTCGACGCCGTCGAGACCGTCTGAGCCTGTACGGCCTTCTAAGAAGGCATCGACGCCATGTCTGTCGAGGGACTCGCTCGAGGCTCCCGCTTCGAAGAAGTTGCCGACGCCATCGGTGCCGTGGCCGTCGAAGGACACTCTCGGGGCTCCGGCCTCGAAGCCGTTGTCGAAGTCGTCAGCGCTTTGGTCGATGTCGATGCCCTACTGTTCCTCCTCCCAGGGTGGATTTGTTTCAACCCTTGGAGTAGATTTCAGAGGTGGAGGAAGGGTCTGATGAGGAGGGGGTTATGCCTCCTGAGGTTCCCGATGACCTGTTGTCTGGTCATAGCCAACTGGAAGACCTTAGTCAATCCTTACATGACGGCAGTGGTCTTGATACTTCTCCGGAGGTGGAGTTTGACAGGCCTGAGCCTGGTACACATGCGCACTCCTCAAATAGGCTCCTCATGACGAGGGTGACTGAGTATTTGGGGTGGTCTGCTCCATCTGCTGATTTTCTTCAGGATGATCTGACGGACATCCCGGATCAAGGTCCACCCACTGACCCGGTGTTGCCATTTCATATGGCGTTGCAAAGAAGGGTGGCGGCAGCTTGGACTGCTCCGGAGTGACTCCCGGCTGTGAATAAGTCGCTTCCGAAAAAATACCGCCCAGCCAGTGGTGAAACCCCCCCCCCCCCACCCCCCCCCCCCCCCCCCCCCTGCTACTTGTCAACGCACCCTACTCCTGAGTGTTAGATGGTGCAGGCGGCTACGGCCCCAGCAAAGCAGGCTGCGTACCCTATCCCTCCGGATAGGGACGACAAGTGCTTTGATGGTTGGGCGAAGAAGGTATTTTCTTCTGGGGGTATGGCTTCAAAGGCAGCCAACTCCGTTTTTGCCCTGGCAAGATTCACTCGCACTCATATCGTTGGCGGCTGAGCATATTCCCGAAGGGGAGGAACGGGATGGTTTTCTAGGCCTCATGCAAGATGGCAAGGATGCCATGTGTGAATCCGTTCAGTCGGGTCTGGACATGGCAGACTGTGTCAGCCAGTCCATGGCTGCGAGCACCGTGATGCACAGGTTTGCGTGGTTGCTGAAGTCGGGGTTTGCTGCAGATGTGCAATCCCGGCTTCTCAACATGCCCTTTGATGGTGTCCATCTTTTTTGGCAGCAAGGCTGACGAGAGCCTTGAGAGGTTGCAGACCTCCAAAGCTGCAGCGAAGTTTTTGAGCGCTGCAGTACAACCTCTGCCTTTTCGTCCTAGGGGACAGCAATGGAGGGGAGGTTCCTTTTGGGACTGCTCTTCCTTTAGTAGATCGAGAGGAGCTGCCAGTCAAAGGGGCCACCGTAGGAGTGCCAGAAGTGGAAAGCAAGGTACTTGAGGGGCCAAAGCCGTTCGGGCAGTTGCCTCTTTGCCATCAGGCACCTCCGCAGCCACGTCCACTCAGTCATGAGACCATGTCCCATGGTTCGCCGGGTTGGGGACAGACTGGCGCAGCATCTTGTAGAATGGCGTGCCATTACTTCAGATGTGTGGGTTCTGGAGATCAGAACCCATGGCTCCCCTTTCGGTAGAGGCCTCGCGACAATCCACCGAGGAAGCTCTTTGAAGTGTACGGATCCGCTCCTTGCACACAAAATCCTATCCCTTCTGGAGAAAGGTGCCATAGAACTGGTGCCTGTAGCGGAGAGGAACAAGGGATGGTATTTCCCCTTATTTTTTGATCCCGAAAAAATACGGGGGATTGAGACCCATCATGGACTTGCAATGGTTGAACAAGCTCCTCAGGAAGGACAAGTTCAAGATGTTAACTTTCTCAAGTCCTCCAGGTCCTTCAACTAGAAGATTGTTTGGTGTCTGTAGACCTCAAGGATGCTTACTTTCATGTGCCGATTCATCCAAAGCACAGGAAGTACCTGAGGTTCGTGGTTGGCGACTCCCATTTTCAGTTCCGGGTCGTGCCGTTCGGATTGACCTCCGCCCTGAGGGTCTTCACCAAGCTGATGGTGGTGGTGGCAGCGTATCTCAGGAAAGGGGGCAATTCACGTCAATCCCCACCTGGATGATTGGTTGATCAGGGTGCGTTCTCCTGAGCAAGCCCTGGACCATCTGTCCACCACCCGCCACTCCCTTCACAAGCTGGGCTTCTCCCTCAATTTGAAGAAGTCCGATGTGACACCTACCCAGCGGCTCCAGTACATTGGAGCAGTGCTCGACACGTCCCTGGGGTTGTGTTCGCCTCCCCAGGTGAGGGCTCATCACATTCTGCAGATGGTGGACAAATTTCAACGTGCCCAGAGTCTCCTGGCGTTCGAGTTCTTGAGGTTGCTCGGCCTCATGGCATCCTGCATTTTCCTGGTGCCAGAGGCCAGGCTGCGGATGAGATCTCTGCAGTGGGCTCTCAAGATACAGTGGTCGCAGTTCTCCGGCAGGATGTAGATCCTGTTCAGATTCCGCCCTCGGTCTCACAGTATCTTCTGTGGTGGGCCATCGAAGGCAATCTGATGAAGGGTGCTCCGTTTTGGCATCCGTGGTCCGAGGTGACGATCGTGACGGATGCATCCCTCACGGGTTGGGGAGCTCATGCCAACAAGTTGACGGCCAACGGCCGTTGGTCTCTATCGGAGTCCAGACTCCACATCAATCTGTTAGAGCTGCGGGCTGTCAGGTTAGCCCTGAAGGCTTTTCTGCCGTCTGTACAGGGGGAAAAATGTCCTGATTATGATGGTCAATACAGTGGCCATGCACTACCTCAACAACAAGGTGGGGTGGGGGGCAGGCTCACTCCCGTTGTGCAGGGAGGCGATGCAGCTCTGCTTCTGGGCCATTCAGCAGGACATTTCCATCTCGGCAGTTCATCTGAGCAGGCAGAGCAGTCTCTCATGAGTGGGAGCTGGCTCAGGAAGTTCTGTTGGAGATCTTTGCCCTTTGGGGAACCCCTCAAGTGGATCTCTTTGCAACCAATGTCAAGTGCGAAAGATTCTGCTTGTGGGAATTTCCTCTAAGGGAGCGTTAGGGGACGCGTTCGTAGTGGAGTGGTCCTTCCCACTGCTGTACGCGTTTCCTCCAGTCACCGTCATTCTGCAGATGTTGCGAAGTTTCAGTTCCCAGATGATCCTCATTGTTCAGGCATGGGCCAGGAGGTCAAGTCCCTCAGCCTTCACACTTGGTATCTGAAAGGTTGAGGTACAAGGATTGGGACCTCCCAGAGGACGTGATGGACGTGTTGCTTTCAGCTAGGAGGCCCGCAACGAAAACTCTGTACCATTGGAGAAAGTTCTGCGACTGGTGCAGAGTACAGAATGTGGATCCTTTCCAATGTTCCATTCCTTTGTCTTTTTTGCTTTCTTTAGCCCACAAGTGCCTGCAAGTGGCTACCATTAAGGGTTACCTGGCGGCGCTGTCCATATTTAAGCACTCGTCTGAGGAATGTTCTTATTTTAAAATCCCTTTGATATCTCAGTTTCTAAAAGGGCTAACTAATGTGTTTCCACCGTTGCCTTTCAAGGGGCCGGGATGGGATTTGAATTTGGTTTTAAAGTTCCTAATGGGAGCTCCGTTTGAACCCTTACATTCTTGTCCGTTGCAACTATTGTCCTTTAAAACTGTATTTTTAGTTGGTTACTTCCGCACGCAGAGTGAGTGAGTTGCAGGCACTTTCCGCCATACCACCCTTCAGTGTGTGTCCTTAGGGCGTGGCCCTCCTTTCTTCCGAAGGTTGTGTCAGAATTCCATCTGAGCCAGAAGATATTTATTGGTTATGCTGGAAGGCGTTTAGGTCGGGCTGTTTCCAAGCAGACCTCATCTAGACGGATCATTCTGACGATCTCTGAGTGTTATTTTTTGGCCGCAAAGGACCCTCCAGTAGGCTTGGGGGCTCATTCTACTACGGGGTATGGCTGCCTCCACTGCACTACAGAGGGGTGTTCCGATTCGCAATATTTGCCAAGCAGCTACATGAGCCTCTGTCCATACTTTTGTGAAACATTATTCCTTGGACTCTAACCAGGGGCAGGATTTGGCCTTTGGTAAGGCAGTCCTCTATTCTGCAATTTAATTGGGCATTCTAAATTGATGCATTTGTAAATTCTTTTCCCACCTCCATATGTTGGTACTGCTTTGGGAGTCTGTCAAAGATGTGGAATACGTCGGAGGACACAATCCCTTCAAAAAACAAGTTACTTATCTTACCTGGTAATGTTCTTTCGATGGAATGTTCCTCCGACGTATTCCACAGCATACCCTCCCTACCTGCCGCGCAACAGAATTTCTTGTGCGATTGCAGCTTAAGTTTCCGCAAGGCTTTCTGTAGTCATACTGGCAGGAGATCGGTGCCACACGTTCTGGGGGAAAAAAACTACAACTGAGGTTACGGGCGTCATGCGTCCTAGATATAACATCCGGTGACGCTGATCATCGACGGATGCCCTCGAGGGACAGCGTATCGACGTCATCGACGCAGGACGCCTACGCTGAAAGTTTTCTGAAGCGGCACAGCTGTGGTAATTACTGCCAAAGATGTGTAATACGTCGGAAGTCGGAACATCCCATCGAAAGAACGTTACCAGGTAAGATAAGTAACTTGGTCTTCTCCAACATGGGAAAGGCGACTGCGGTATCTCCACCTCTTCCGCACATTAATGTGACAACCAATCAAGTTGCATCCAGTTCAGAATGTTTTAATACAACATCTGCAGATGGCACACCCAAATCCAGAAGTTGTGAACTTGGCTCGAGGTTATATTTTGACCCTTTACACCTGTTAAAGCATTGTAGGGAAATACTACACATGTCAGGTAAATAAAACACTGTCTTCAATAAATTGTAGTGGTTTGGTTATTCATTTGGTTTACAAAGCAACTCATCTGTCCAATCGACAGATCTCCTGTAGACATTGTTACTTAAGCTTCTTGGCAGAGGCTTCGTGTACAACTTACTTGAAGTACATATCGCTGCACTAGCAGCTTACGGTTCTTTACAACAAAAGGGGTATTGGTGGAAGTTGGCTTCTATGGAAGCAGTAAAGCACATTTATCCAGCAGTGGCTCCCTCCTACCCCCACGTGGTTGGGATCTAAAAGCAGTTCATCAGAGGGGAATGGGACATTTTAGTTAATGCACATGGCACGAACTTGCACACATTGTAGCCTTTGTTGCCCTAACTTATTTCAGGAGGGTTAGGTGAGCTTTAGGCAATGGACGAACCTTTCATCATCATTTACAAATACATGTTTTTGTACAGCACATCCATGGTTCTCCACTAAATACGTTTCAAAATTGCATGTCAACCAATCTATTGAATTGCCACTCTTCTGCCCTAATCCACAGAAGAGGGTCAAGAGAGCTGCATGCACTGTATATACGCCGAGTGGTAATGTTCCAAGTAAAACCAAACTGCCTCTTAAAACAAGTCTGTTATTTGCCTTTCGCAAAAGGGCAAGCGCGGTGACCCAGTAACTAAGTCCACCGTTGCAAGGTGGATTGCTTTGGTTATACAGCTTTGCATTTGCTCACAAACCTCTCTGTCCCTCTGATGTGTCACTATGCAAGGAGTACTAAAGTAAGTTTGTCCATGAAAAAACCGAAAGGAGAAATGACTGCATTTTCTTTTATCAAAAACAAATTGCTTTTTGCACTTTTTTTTTTGTTAATGTGGGGGGAGACCCCGGCAACCTCCCTCACACCCTTACCTAAACTAATACCCTTACCCCACCCCCACCTTTTATTTACTTAACCTATACAAAAATCCCTGCCAAATTTGATTAAAAAAACGAATTTCTTCCTCGTTTATCTTTCAGGTTTTTCTACAGATACCCTAAAGTAACCTTCATTACGAACCTTCCATTAGATTTAATTGAAGCAGCACCATGCAGTTCTGCTCATACATTCACACAACACTTGTGTAGAAACACAAGCAAGAGCTGACTTGCAGGTGTCGAGCAATACTCTTGCATCTGTTTTCAACTGTTCCTTCAGTTCACCCATACCTTCGATATCACAACATATCCCCACCAAAAATATCGCTATATATAAATGGTTGTCTGGAACAGCAATAGGCGATATTTTTGAGGGGGGTCGTTTTGGGGTTTTTGGGAGCAGGGGCGTCACCCGCTCCTTTAAAAATAATGCAGGGGTTGCAGGGTTGTCCCCTGCAGTATCCATGCCTTAATATCGCCGCAAAAATATGGCGATCTGTTTGCATGGCAATATGTTTGCGGGTATATTAACACGTGGAACCATACCTTTTACAGGTACTGCTAGCTAGTGTGTGTGTGTGTGTGGTGAACCTGAGCAAATTCACAGGCCTCAGAAGAGGAGCATTACTTAATTAGGTGCTCATCCAGCCTCCCCACTTGGAGGCTGAAACGGGTCTCTCGTTACAGTATGTCATGTCAGAAAAACAAGCGGGACATTGATGTGTGTGGCATCATGGATACCTGCACACACCGTGTGTAATAGTGATTGGGCCTTGCACCCTGGTTTGGATTTCAGGAAAACTTTAATATTTTGAAACTACCACTAGATGGCAACCTATACAAAGCATGAGACTCAAATTGTGTGCAAGAAAGTACGATCACTTATCGCCCATTTTAAAAACATTACATTGCCTGCCTATAGAACAGAGGATTGAGTTTACATTTCTTTGTATCACATACAGAGCACTTTATTCCAATACTCCTTCATATTTAGCAGAAGAATGTAAAATTTCAGGAGGAGCGAGTTCTCAGGAGTAGTGTCTTTACAACTTGATGTGTGCAGATTTAAACGGTCGAGCACTACAAACCGCTCATTCTCGAGCGCCGCAGTAAGATGCCGGAAGGCACCTAAAGTAATTAAAGAATATCTGACTGAGATTTCGGAAATTAGTAACAGCGTGGTTGTGGAAAAGTTTGTAATTGCTTAAGGACTGAATTGGTGATTTTAAAATCTTTTTTTTTTCTCTCAGAGAGTATTTAGTCGGAATTACAATCCATTAGCAAACAAATAAAAACATTTAAACCCCCACCCCCAACCGCACCTAACACAACAGGAAGAAAAATACAACCTAAACAAGGAAAAACGTTAAAATATCCATCCAATATCTAATTTAATGGCGACCTGTTTCTATTACCAGCATCTAATCCTTAATAAAAATGAACTGTATCAGTTAAAACTGTCAGTCACTGTGTATAAAAAACATAGCGTCACTGTGTCCATAATTGGCTATTTGATGAGGTGAGGCCTTAGCCACCATTTTCTTATTTTAGTCAATGTACAATCCATCAAGAAATGCAGGAGATCTTTGCCACACTTCCAAACCCAAACATGATGCCCTGAATATAAGCGGGAGCACATTTAACCTGGCCATTAGGATATCTAAGCGGCATCCTTAATCTTAGTTATAACAAACATGCTTATCTCGTTTGGGTATCTGGGCCTAATATTTCAGCTAGGGTAATTTCATATTTCTCACATTAAGAGCGTACAATTGAGTATTAAAACAAACTTCTTAAAACCTTTGCTAAACTTGAAAGGATTAACCAACGAGCCCCAACCCATGCCTTGACCATGCAGTGGTTGCTTGCTCATGGTGTCTGCATCAGTCCTCTGGTGTCGTCCTGTGGCTTCTTCAGATCCTTTTCTCAAGTGTTAAACTGCAGAATGGATCCTGATCCGTTCATGATGCACACATTCCTGGGAAGGTGTATTCCCCTGCACACCAAATGAAGGACTCGTGCCATTTAAACATTGGGAGGTTGTCCATCATAGGCAACTAGCTCAAGCACAGTCAAGGTTTGGTTTATAGATTGGCACCATCTGCAGCCAATCACCTAATCTAAACCAGTTGTTCAGTTAAAGCCACTTTGAAAGCCTTTGAGCAGGCTGCAGCATGCCTCACCACAGGACTAAGTAAATTCGACCAGATCATACAAGCGCCTCAAGGAGCTGTGCTGACTACACTTTCACAAACGCATCATCTACAAGACAGCCTGCATCACCTCCAAAGCAGTCTTAACCAAAAACGACACCCTCCCTGGTTAAGAAACTCCCCTTCTTCTAGGGCTGGCTCACGACTAGAAGCTGCAACATCGCCAGGCTTGGGCGGGGAGGGGGCGAGGGTGGGAAGCAGCCTTTCTTTGCTGTATGCTCCATCTCTAGAACAAGCTAGCAATACAGATGGGCCTGTCCCCCGAATCATACTTTCCTACACATGCATTTCTCACCTAGTCTTGGATTTACTGATCTACTCCCCTGGTTTCCTCCCTATTTAATAATATTCCTGTAGATCCCTTGCTGACAAATTTCCCGCCCTCCACTGTTTGCTTCGTGCTCCTTTTTGTATATCTGCTTTCTGCTTTCCTCAATGTGTACTTCCTCTGTGGCCTGTGAAGTGTTATGTTGCTTCCCGAAGTTAGGTCTGTGCTTTTAAAAAAAAGTTATATGTATATATTTCTGAGGCTTGTGGAATCTGCTTAGATCACATGCTGTGCAAGGCCGACATCTAGTGGAAGCTGCGGAGTATTAGTTTGTTTTTCGAAACTCGAAAATGGGCGTCGACACAGGGCGTGCCAGTAATACTATCCATAGTGTGACGTCCACTGTACCCATGATCCCTCACGCGTGTAGGACCCTCAGATTGTTTTTTTCCTCCATACTGGTAGCAAGCATTTTGCGGAGTTCCCTGGCCTTAGCCATACTTTTGCAAAATATCGTTCTATTTTCCCCATTCTCCACCCCAACGTCGAGTCACCGAACTTCCACACTCGACGCCGGCCCGGAGAAGAAATCGACCGTCGAGAGCTGCACAACGGATTTCGGCCTCTGAAGGCCTCTGGCCTCAGCCCTGCAAGTAGGGAGAGTGGGGAGTGGACATACTCTACACTCTTTTGGTATATAGGTACATTCCTATATATTCCTACACTTATCAGCCCGCTGCCACAAGGTGCGTATGGAGGGTAACCCTTTACAATTCTGCCCCAAGTGCAACCGCAAGTACCCTTGGGTTGACAGACACGCCACGTGCAATCTCTGCTTGCCGAGGGACCACCCCGAGGCGAACTGGAGAGCGTGTAGTAGGTTTAAACCGAAAACACTTAAGGACCGTTTGATCAAGTGTTGGGCCCACCACGCCAGGTGTTGGTAGGCCATGGCAGCGGAGGGCGCCTTCAGCGATGGCAGCGACGCCGTGCTTTCGGACGGCGAGGGCAACGTGGCATCAAGAGACAGCCGAGCGCAAGTCCCTGACCTCGGAAGGTCGTCAGGCAAGGCAGCTATGGGGAAGACCCCCGGCGACACAAGCGCTACCCACAGCACTTCCACAAAGCACATGAAGTCCAACCGAGACTCGACGCGCACGTCGAGTTCTCGGAAAGAGGCACATGGAGAACGGTCCGAATCGGTGTCCTCTGGGCGTTCTCGATCTAGATCGCCGCATGACTCCAGGCAATCATCCACTATTGCCAAGAGTGCCTCAATCCCCAAGGTAACGGAAGTTCGATCGACAGAAGACGAGGCCGACTTCTATCCCCAGACCGCACTCCAGGAGTCAGCGCCCGCAGACCATGTAACAGCGGCTCCCGAGTCCCTATCTCCACGTTCGAAAGACAGGGACACTACCCCCGAACATAGACGCCAGGCGTCGGAAGGCTCCGTAGGGTCGAAAAACCAGGGAAAACACTCTGCCACCCACGGGGAGGGGGGAAAACAACAAAGGAAGCAGCCTCAGCCTCCTTCCACACCTCTAAAATGTTCCACTCCACATAAACAGACCGAGATGTCCCAGTCTTCTGTTATCCCAAGGACTCCTGCTAAAACCAGTAAGTCTAGTCGGGATAAGACGGAGAAAGTTCCAGAAAGGGTCATTCCCAGTTCTAGAGAATGGTCTAGTGATGACATAGACAGGGTTATGTCAAGGATGTCATCATTGGCAGATTTTTTTTCGCAAAAAACCCTGAACACTTTCTCTTATACTCCCGACGGGTCAGCACCCTCAGGCTCTAAGGATCCAATACCTCCAAGTAAGAAGTCCCGGTTTGAAGCCCCAACACGGTCTTTGGACCCCTTCTATATGCAGCCCTACTCTCAATATCAAGGGGAAACATCGTTTTGTGAGGATCCAGATTTGGGCATGTTGGAAGAGCAAACTGGTACGGGCTACTATGGGGATGATGAGGACCAGGAAGACCCTGAAACCTACAGAGTAGATTCCCCGGTAGAGAAAGAACCCCCGGTTACCGACTCCCCTGTCGACAATCAACCTATCCTGAATGATGTTCTGTCCTGAGCGGCAGAACACTTCCACATTGACACCCAGGGTGCTCAAGAAGAGAGGGACTTCGCCGAGGAGTTAGTAGGAGAAAGGAGACCTGTTGCGCAGGCCATCCCTATCCTTAAGTCTATTCACAGAAGAATAGACCCTTCACTTGTAAATCCCAACCTCACCAGGGCAGTGAACCCAAGGATTGAGAAACTTTTCAGGGCAACCCAATCAGACCCACTATACATAAGGGGGCATCTGAAGCCGGATTCCCTGGTAGTTACAAACACCCGTAAGAGGGCGGGAACACCCTTGTCATCGTCTGAAGCTCCTCCCGACAAGGAGAGCAAGAAACTATATGGTTTGGGCAGGAAGGTAACCTCCACTTCCGCCTACCAGGCAAGGATTGCCAACTCCACCACCCCGCTGGGCAGTTACAACTGCCACCAGTGGGAAGAAGTTGTGGCACTCAGACTCCGCCCCAGAACCCTTAAAGAGCCAATTGGCACGAGTTTCCGCGGAGGGAAGAGCCGTGTCCGGTTGCATTTTAAAAGCAACCTTTGATGCAGCGGATAACGCTGGCAGATTGATAGCAGAAGAGACTGTTATCAAGAAACATGCTTGGTTACGGCAGTCTGGATTCAAAGCTGAAACCCAGGCATCATTGTTGGATAAACCGGTGGAGCCGGATCTGTTTGGTAAGGCGGTCGAGGACGCGCTGAAAATTGCCAAGGACGAGTATAAGACACTCAAATCCCTAGGCCAACTAACCAATAAACCCCCTAATCAGAGAGGGAATGGCAATTTTCGTCGCCCACATAGACAAAATTCCCAGACAGGATCTAATTATTCCCAGGGGCAGGGTACACCATGGAACAATAACAACCAGCAGTCTACCCAGGGTTATGGCAGGGGTTATAAAAGAGGACATGGTAAAGGTAGAGGCAGGCCCAGTAGAGGCGGCGGCACGCCTCCACCAAAACAGTGACGCTCTGTTCAGGGGTCCCTTCTCAAGCAACCCCAGTAGGGGGACGCATTTCCAACTTCACCCAAGCTTGGGAAGGGATCACATCAGACAGATGGGTGCTGTCCACAGTATCTGTAGGGTACTGCATAGAACTGTTAGAGCGTCCCCGAAACCATCCTTCACGACAAAAAGTACATTCTTTGGACTACCAGAAGATCCTCCTCGAGGAGATTGTCAATCTGCTAGCAAAGGACGCGATAGAATTCGTCCCGGGACACCAGGTAAACAAGGGTATCTATTCAACTTACTTCCTTGTGCCAAAAAAAGATTTGACAATGCGCCCAGTATTGGACTTAGGGCTTGCAAACACGTATGTCAAGCCCCAAAAATTTCGCATGACTACTCTCCAAGAGGTAATCCCCCTCCTAAAAAAGGGGATTACATGGCAACATTGGACATGAAAGATGTCTATTTTCATATTTCCATGTTCCCAGCGCACAGAAAGTACTTGCGCTTCAAGGTAGACAGTCGGCACTACCAGTTCAAGGTACTGCCCTTCGGGATAGCTTCGGCTCCAAGGGTATTTACCAAGGTATGGCGGCGGCGGCAGCACACCTACTCAGGGAGGCAATCCCGGTGTACCCTTACCTGGACGACTGGCTCATTACGGGGGAGACCCCAGTAATTTGCAGGACAAACATTCAAAGGACGATCGACCTCTTCGAATTGGGCTTTTCAATAAACAAGAAGAAGTCCAGTCTGGTGCCAAGCACCTCCAAACAGTTCCTAGGAGCTAGCCTAGACACTCAAGGGGTTGACCTTTCCATCCGAGGAAAGAATTCGGAATATACTACTGCAAATTCCGCATTTTCAGGCCGGTCGCCAGATAACTGTACGCAAAGCAATGCGTTTGCTGGGTATGATGGCGTCATGTATTTACCTGGTCCCCCACGCACGCCTGCGCCTGCGTCCCATGCAGGAATGGTTGGCGAAACAGTGGTCTCGGGCAAGTGGTCAGTGGGACGATCTAGTGGTCGTTTCGCCAACACTTGTACAAAGCCTTCACTGGTGGACAAGAGAAAATCTGTCCAAGGGGAAACCCTTTTACGATCCCGAGATACAGGCGGTAGTCACAACCGATGCATGCCTGACAGGGTGGGGAGCTCACCATCTCCACCACACAGCTCAGGGTCTCTGGTCTCATTCAGTGGCCAGGAATCATATCAACCTACTAGAGCTTCTGGCGGTATTCAGAGCCCTTCAAGCCCTACCTGCAGAATCTGTCAGTGCAGATCCTGACGGACAGCACTACAGCCATGTTTTACCTGAACCATCAAGGGGGGACTTGTTCGCCAAATCTGTCCAAGCTTGCCCAAAACATTTGGATATGGGCACTCGGACGGAACATCTTCCTGTCATCTCAACATGTTCCAGGGGATCTCAATTCTCTGCCGGATGCTTTGAGCAGAGACTCCCTTCCAGAGGAACACGAATGGTGTCTACACAGAGAAATCGTAGAATATATCTTCTCTCAGTGGGGTTGCCCCACTATAGACCTATTCGCCACAAGTGAAAACAGACGATGCCCAGGATTTGCATCCAGGTTCCCCCAACCAGACTCCCAGGGGAACGTCCTGTGGATGAACTAGTCAGGGATGTTTGCGTACGCTTTTCCACCAGCTCCCCTCATCAGGAAGGTGGTCAACAAGTTGAACAGAGAATCGATGACGCTCGTCCTAGTTGCTCCCATGTGGGCCAGACAACCGTGGTTCCCACACCTACGCAGACTAGCAGTGTGCAAACCCATCAGACTCCCAGGCTGGTACAACCTACTATCCCAGCACCCAAGGGCACAAGGTGCATCCTCAACCCAACTCGTTGAACCTGGTAGCATGGCTCCTGAGGTCCTAGAGTTTGGACATCACAATTTACCACAGAGATGTATGGACATCCTAAAAGAATCTAGGAAGCCAAACACGAGGCACTGCTACTTTGACCAATGGAAACGATTTGTTATCTGGTGCCAGAACAAGCAAATCAACCCAGTTGATTGCACTCCTTCCACAGTTGTCACGTACATGCTCCACCTGCTGGATGCAGGACTGGAATTTAACTCAGTGAAGGTACACATGGCAGCGCTGTCGGCATACACCACTTTCCATAACATAGTGTTGTAGTGGACGATTCCAGTGATTAAAGCTTTCATGGAAGGAGTAAAGAGACTTCACCCTCCTATTTCTAACCCACCACCAGGGTGGGACCTTGACGTGGTGCTATCTAAACTCATGGGCCCCCCAATCGAACCCATGCATAAAAGCAGTCTCAAACACCTGAGTTACAAAACGGCCTTCTTAAGAGCAATAACATCTATTAGAAGGGTCAGTGAAATTCAGGCTCTGTCAGTGCAAGATCCATTCTTTACAGTTCATAAAGATAAACTGATTTTACGTACACACCCTAGGTTCTCACCTAAGTTTATTTCTAAATTCCACGTGAACCAGTCCATCGAGCTTCCGGCTTTCTTCCAAGACCCACAAAGCTCGGCTGAGGTGAAACTACACACCCTAGATGTGCGCAGGGCGGTCCTCTACTATGTAAACAAGACAAGACCGCTAAGGAAAACAGATCAGCTATTTGTCTCCGTTTTTACAGGCAGAGAGGGAGATCGCGTCTCTAAAGGTGCCATCCCTAAGTGAATTGTTAAGTGTCCAGATGTGTTACTCTTTCTGAAAGACTCTGCCTTTCACGCCAAGAGCCCACTCTAGTAGAGGCATTGGGGCAACTCTGGCTTTCATTGCAAATGTACCCCTTGACACCATTTGCAAAGCAGCTACCTGGAGCTCTATTCACACTTTTACTCAGCACTACTGCATTGACACCCATTCCAAGACAGATACTCAAGTGGGACAAGCATTTTTAAGACTTTTATTTGCTCATGACCCTTCTCACATCCCACCTCCTTCTAACACTGCTCGCTACTCTATGCACAGCATCTGATCTAAGCAGATTCAACAAGCCTCAGAAGAGATACATTACTCACCGTAATCGTATTTCTGATGCTTGTATCTGCTTAGATTCACATGCAACCCACCCTTCCTCCCCTCTGAGAGAAGGCGCATGGATGCTTGTAGTCTCATCCATCTATCTGCTTGGATTATCTGTACTCGCGCTACTCCTCATGCCAGAAAAAATACAATCTGAGGGTCCTAGATGCGTGAGGGATCATGGGTACAGTGGACGTCACACTAGGGATAGTATTATTGGCACGCCCTGTGTCGACGCCCATTTTCGAGTTTCGAAAAACAAACTACTGTAATGCTCCGCAGCTTCCACTAGATGTCGGCCTGCAGATACAAGCATCAGAAATATGATTACGGTGAGTAATGTATTTGTGTGTGTGTGTGTGTGTGTGTGTGTGTATGTGTATGTATATATATATATATATATTATATTCAGACCTAATGAAACTGCTCATCTAACAAGATCTCGCTGATTGCTCCACTCAACCCTAATCTCCCACCCCTTCCCTCTAGAGTTTCCTCTCCTCCCTTCCAAAGATCTATACCAGTTCCTATGCTACACCCACACTTACTGGTACCTCTTGGAGTGTCCCGAATGTATAGTGCTCTGTTGCTTTGCAGCTAGGTTTGCACTTTGTCATCTGATCTACCTGTTAGGGGAGTTTTCCTAAAGTCTACTAGCAAGTGAGACTCTATAAAACTATCCCTTTGGCATACAGGCCCCAACTCTTAGTAGAAGTCTGTGCTACCCAAATGTATGTTTGGTTGGCAGAGTAGCCTGGCTTTTCTTAAGAGGAGGATGTGAGCTGTAAGTAAGTAGAAAGAGTTCAGGAACTTATCAGAGCCAGCAGACCCTTCCTATCACCCAACAGTTGCCTCACTCTTGCAAGATCCCTCATACAATCCAAACTGGACTACTGCAATAGCCTGTACCTAGGTGCCAACCAATCAATAATTAACAAACGACAAGTACTTCAAAATAACGCATTACGTGCAGCACTCAACATCCCCATACGTGAGCACATCTCCACTGCCAGGAAATCCTGCAGATGGCTCTCCATCTGGCAAAAAATCGACCTGAAAACTATCTGCCTCCCATACAGGCTTTAAACCACCTAGCCCCACCATATCTAACTAACAAATTCACCTTGAAACTCGCTACCAGAACCACTAGATCCTCCAACACCTTATGATGGTCAGTTCCCAGATTCCTCTTAAAAAGAGCTGGAGGAGATAGCTTCACAGTACTTGCCTCCCAACTCTGGAACACCCTACCACTCAGCATTAAAACCATCGAGTCCTTCCAGATCTTCAGGAAACATGTTATCGGTTGGCTCCTGAACAATGAGTAGCTCCACCATATGCTCAAATATATGTGAACTCTGCAAATTGTTGTATTGGTAACTGTAGTACCTCCTAATATGTGCGTACCCCTTCCATTGCTCAAACATGTCTGTATACTCTGTAAACTGCTGTATTTTGAAATTGTATACATCACAATTATGTAACAGTCTTATGCACCCTTCTACCTCCAGGTTTGGACCGCTATACAAATAAATAAAACAAAGAAACCTAGTTTCCCCTGTAGCTAGAAACGAATGTAGCAGTCAAATGCTACCCTTTCCTATCGAAATGGCTGGTGGCAGTGGTTTTACAACAAACTACCATGCTTTTTCCCGACTGCAAACTGGTAGCGTTAAATCGCGGGAGCCATGTTTTTCAAGATGGCATCGGAGCCTCCTTTGTTTAAACGTGCCCCGTCTTTTACCGCCATTTTTTTGGAAGGGTTCTTCTAGGTTTGGTCCCTTTGTTCCTATGACTTTGGCTCCTAGGAGACCCAAATGCTCTCTGGTGTGATTGGCTGGCTGACTGTCCGGCAAAGACAGCCACCCTGCTGGGAGGCAGAGTCGACCACAGTAACGAAAGAACCGAAGACGAGCTGGAAGAGGACGGCTGCTGCAACTCCTGGACTGTTAGTTTGCCCGGTGAAGCCCTGCTGCAGGTCCAACATGCCAGTTCATCTCCACAGAGAAGCCCTTCAAGGACGACTTCTTCCTTTGAGTTGGTGGGACCAATCAACTTGCAACCCACCTGGATACCATTCTCGGAGCTGGTTGTATTTCCCTTTGAGTGCTGCAGGAAACCGAATAGCCAGGGAGAAGGACACCAGTTTGTGTGCTTGAAGACAGCTACCGGAATCGAAGAATTGCCAGTTTGTCAGCTTTATGACTAGTCTCTGTGCAGTGCAGGAGTCCCCCGACGTCCTCCCTCTTGTCCCCACGACTGAGGCTCAGCAACAGCAAGATCTGCAGGAACAGAAGTCTCCAGCTGCATCTTTTTCTTCACAATAACCGAGAGAACTTACCTCTCACTGCGAAAGTGCATGAAACTTTGGTAACTTGTAGGCCTAGTCAGCTTGTGACCCGACATAGAACTTACTTCTGAGAACCGTGGCAGATTTTTCCGTTTATCTACCAGAACCGTTTTTACCTATACAAGACTCTAGCCCATTGACTTTGGCCTACCTATTGCATTGGACCAACTCCTCTGGTGAACTCAAACTATTTGCACTGTTTAAAAGTAACACTACTATTCGTTTTTATTAACTTATGCCTTTTTGCTCTTACTTCAAATGCTCTGAATGCCATTTTGCTCCTCCTTCAAAGTTGTTTAAATGTTTCAGAACCAGTTGGTGTGAAGTATTGTAGGATATTTGTGTGTGATATTGATTGCCTCCTTTTAGTGAATGTTTTCTAACTGACTGTGCAATAAATGAATACGTGTTTTACCAAGAAACCTTGAATTTAAGTGTCTATTTGAATACTTGTAATTGTAGACTTCTGTGTAACCTCATTCATTACAAGATCACATTCCCTCTTGAGATAAGCCTGGCTGCTCAGCTCGCTACCAAAAACTGTGTGGTACAGACTTATACCAAAGGTTGGTCTTGCTTACACCTGTATTCATAGTTGCATGTAGTGGTCCCAGAGGGTAAACTTTGCCTAACACCCGGTCACGCCGCCTCAGTTCTTCGGTCCTGCGCTTTTGTGAGGGGACTTTGAGGAGGGGGATCTTGTCTCTGGAAGTCCAATTGGAGCTCGCCAAATTTCTGGGAGGGTTCGTTCATGGGGAAGACTATGCACTGCAATTAGGTTGGAGGTCCCCTGGTATTGGCAGTTTGCAGCCCTGGAAGGTCACACCACATCAGTGGAAGGCTCGTTCTGCAGGTTGTCTTATGGCTAGGTGGTTCCACCAGACAAAGGGAAGGAGTTGTCCTCTTTGGAACTCCTCTGTCGGTTTAAAACGAAATGGGGCCAGCAGTGGTCTATTCGCGGTTACTGGAAGGAACTGTGGGCGTTTCTGGCCATCTTTGTGGATGTTCTGTTCCAGTGGCTGACTTGCCTACTGCCTCTGGGACCACACTTATCAGGATTTCACACACAACCTCGCTGTCGGCAGTGTCCATGGCCCATTACATCTGCGGTTGGGCTCCTGAGCTGGCCTTTCCTTAAGGCCTGGATTATGAGGGTGTGTGCAGCCGTCCACCTGCAGCACTGGAATGCTGCTTTAAATTGACCTGCTCGCTCCTCTGGTGTGTACACCAGTGTCCCTGTTGCTAAGCATCGCTTGTGACTATGCTGCTTCAGCCAATCAGCCTGCACTGTCCTCTTTATTACAGTCTGTCCTTGCTGTCTGCGGAAGGGAGGGGAACTCTTGCTATTACCATACCCTTCAGAGCGCTCTTCCTCCATTTGGTTCGATGCAGCTCTTGGCAGCCTTTCCTGTTATTCCGGCACATCCAGCACTTCCATCTGCTGGTCACTACGTCTCTTCTGCTCTTGTACTTGGTCCACTATTCCTCCTCTCTACAGTATTTCTTATTCACCCTTACACAGGAACTATGCCGCCTGCCTGTCCTGTGTAACCTACATAGTTCTTCACTCTGGAACTATGCTAATCCTATTCACCCCCTTGCACTGCAAACTCTCCCGCTATTAACCAGGGCCTCTTGAACGCCATATCTCTTTACAAAAAATCTTCCTCTGTACTAGACCTTTCTCTGGCATCCTGCTTTACCTCCTTCCAAGCTGGTTGGGAACGCCTGCATCCGCAGGCAGGCTGTAAAAGCCAGCTGCAAAAGATAGCTGTCACTTTAAGAATTTTGAAGATGTGGGGCTTGCATCACACGTGCGTCCCTCCGCGCACCGGCTCTCTGCACGCCGGGTTCACACCCAGTTCCCATTTTTCCACCTACTGGAGGGGTTGGAGTTTTCCTGCGCTGTGACTCCCTCCTTTTTGGGGCGTTAATTTTGGTTGTCCATCCCTTTTCTTAGCGATTGGTTCTTCACTTTTTATTGCAATTTGTGGCGCCTCCATCTACGTATGCCGTCTGCGACAGGATTCAGGCAGTGCATCCGTTGCCAAAAGCATTTCTCTGCGGCCGATCCCCCATCATGCCTGCGTCTGGTGTTTGGGTATACATCACACAGCGAATACCTGTGTCTTTTTCTGTGGGATTCACCCGAAGTCTCTGCAGACTCGTCTTGTCTCCATGTCACAGCTGCAACCAGTACCAAAGGCAACTAAAGAGTTTGCTCGGAACAGGAGGGAGGCCGACATCGGTAAGAGGGGACTGTACCTTCAGGTGAGGTACATGTTTTGGCACTGGTCTTTGGTACCCAAGGGAAGACTGCCTCCTTAGTTTTGGGGTCTTAACTGGACTGTTCAGGGGGAAACCTCAGGCTTGTTCACCTGAGTACCTCTGGGTGGGAAAGCACTGGTACCTCCGGTACCAGAAGAATTATTTACACCAGACAAAATTACTATGGTACTGGGGAAACCCTCTAATGCCTCAAGAAAACCGAACAGGCAAGGGTTTCTTCAAAGAGGCGCATGCCTCCAGGGTTAACTAGGTACATTCCAATTCCCCTGTATCTGCTACAGCTAAATCGGCTACTGCATGTAAAACGTCTGGTACTTTGGTATCGAAGGACGACGTCTTATCCTCGGTAACAGCAGTTGAGCCCTCAAGCTCCTCGGTACTGAAGAAGTCACTGAAGTCCTCTCACAAGAGGCATAAACATTCTCACTCGAGATCCAGTATGGTACATACTTCTCCAAAGAAGCACAAGCGGAAAATATCACCTGTTGAATCTCTCTAATTCGGTAATGAGGAGTCAAAGATGATTCTATTCTAGTTTCTGACTTCGAAGACTTGTTTTTTTTTAAATATATTTTTATTTTATTTTTTTCAGGTCCAACAAACACACTACAACTGTTTCAAAACATAGAAAGCATCATATTTCAACACATTTTCAAACTCCCCAACTCCCCCCACCCCCTTTAAACTATATCCAGTTCTCACATATAATTTACGGGAACATCACTGGGTGGCACACTACCTAGACTGCCATCAACCGGGTCCTCTGTTTCGTTGTCACCCTGGTGAGGGTTTGCCAACGAGGCCACCAATTGCCGCTTCAAACCAGACTACGGATTCAGCTTCCGCCCATCTCAAGAGGTCTGTCCACCACAACTCCACCCTAGGTCTATGAATGCCGGTGTCTAGGGAATAGTCCACATCCAGCACAACCCCCCCCCCCCGCCAGCCAGTTTCGTCTTGACCTCGTTCCAGAATCTATGCACCTCCGGGCAAGCCCAAAACATGTGTAGCAGTCCCGCGTTCACCTCCCCACACCTGGGGCATTGCTGTATAGCTGATCCCCCAAACTTTGCAATCTTCCCGGGGGTTAAATAAGCCCTGTGGGTAACATACAATTGAAGCTGTTGGAATCTCGCGTTACGGGACACCTTTTTATGGTACCTCTGGGCCCGTTCCCACTGCCCATCCGTCATGGGTCCTCCCACCTCCTCCCAGTCTTGTCTCAATTGGAGCAACTCCTTCCCTGCCGTTGTCCGCAGGAGCTCATATGTCCTCGATATTCTGTGCCCGCCCTCCGATACATCATACATGGTTTCCAGGGAGGCATCTGGATCCTCCGCGAGCACGGTCTCCGGCCATCTTTCTCACCAGCCTAGTGTAGGTTATATATTGGCCACCATGTACTCCCGTCTCTTCCTGCAGCCGCTGAAAGTCCACCGCCTCCCCTTCCTGCCATATGTCCCCGAGGGTGGCTAGGTGTAACGCTCACCTGATTGCCGCAGAGGCGCCGGTCTTGACTGGGCGAACACCGTATCTTCAAAGGTGATGTGTAACACACGGTTGGCTCTTTGGGCTGGACCTCTGTGCACTGTATGTCTGACTCGAAGAGTAAGGTGTCTGCAGATAGAAAATATGGGATTAATGAACTGGGGTTATTGGGTGCCTCTCTCCTCTTCCCTTTCTCTTCTCCTGTAGAACCCCAAAGGTTAACGCTCTCACCTTAGGTAAGTGAACGCCGAGCTCTCCATCTGCCTCGGGGCAGGGTGCCGTGACCAGTTTCTTCACTGGATAAGGGTGCAGGCCTCTTGACCTCAGAGGACTGCTGTCCGTCGTTTACTGCACGAACGGTAAGTTCCGAGTATTTCAAATGTCTTTAAAAGTCTTTTGTAATGATGTCTCTTGTTTTGCAGGGTTCGGGCGATGGCGGATGACGGGCTGAAGTGAGTTGAGGATGGAACCCGTGTGAGGAATAGAAGCGCCTGGAAGCATGTAAGTAAGCGCTTGTTGCCTGCTTCACAAGGCGCACTAACTGTCCTTTTATCTTGCAGGTACAAGTTCGGAGCTGCCGAAGGGTGCTGGAATACCCACTGGGTTCGGCGTGGGAAGGAGTAATGGCACCTGAGTAATAAAGTTACCCAATGTCTTTAAACGCACCTTCTTTTGTCTTTCAGATGCGGGATGCAGCGCCGAAGGCCTCCGGAGCGTGCAAAGAGTTGGTAAGCTTTTGTCTTTCAGATGCCGGTATGCAGAGCGAAGACCTCCGGAGCACGCGAAGAGTAGGTAAGCCTTTGTCTTTCAGATGCCGGAATGCAGCGCGAGGCGTGGGTGACAGCCGATGGACCAGGTAAGAGAAGCGCTGTCACTGAAGGCCGTAGTGCTAACCTGTTCTTTCTTGTCTTTATAGGTGCTGCTGAAGACTGGATTCAGGATGGTAAGCCTTTTTCCCTTAGGCCCAGGATCAGATGCAGAAGACACGATGAGCGTTCTGCTGCAGAGGATGCAGAATAACGCAAAGCAAGATCCATCCATCGGGTGTGGTTTAAATAGCCTCCTGTAGTGCTTAGGTAAGAAAAGAGTTCCTGCTTTCCAGAAGAGTTCCAGTGTTCTGAACCTAGGGAGTGGCTCCTGCCCCACCCAACAGGAAAAGTAGTCCCAAACAGAAGAGGATTAGGGGCTCAACTGGCAGGTAAGTAAGCAGCATGGTCTGCTGCAGGTAAGTCCACCCAAGCATTATGAGCCCGGCGCTTCCAGCGCTGGGACTGGGCATCTTTATGAGCCTGGTGCCACTGGTGCCAGGACAGGGTCCAAAAGGTCCCAATTGGAACTGGCTGGCACTCGGAACCGGGGTTATGGGTCTGCTTCCAAGGGAGTCGGGCAAGTCCTGATCTTTTGGAAGCAGAGATCATGACACTAGGCCTACCTGTTCCCAGTATCTGCGGACCGATTCAAGTAGTTGGGAGTCGCTCCCACACAGAGCCGCCAAAGGGGCTTGCTGGGAGTATGGTTCCGAGCCCCCCCCCCCCCCATCTTCCATGTCCTGTGCCAGATCTCCAGCCCAACCTCAGTAACCGCCCCTTGCCCACCAGTTTATCTCTGCTCAACCACACCACTTCCATCAGAAAGTATGGGGCTGTATCTTCGCGCAGGAGCCTGGCTTCCGCTGAATCTTCAGTCGAGAGCCACCTGGCCACGTACTGCAGCTGCCCCGCCAGGTAATAGAGTTCGAAGTTAGGAAGGCCTATTTCCCCCCCCCCCCCTGTCGCACGGGTTCTGGAGCTTCCACAGAGCCACCCTATTCCTAGAGCTGCCCCACACAAAACCCCTACACACGCTGTGAAGTTTCGCGAATAGGCTTCGGGGTATCAAACGGGACGTTTGTAAAAAAGTGCAAGAGTCTAGGCAGAACCACCATCTTGAGTAAGGGCGCCCTGCCCATCATGGTCAGGGGCAGTCTGGACCAAAATACCATACTATTCTTAATCCCCTCTATCGCCTTTTCCGTGTTGTGCTTGTGCTCTGTCTCGATCTTGTGGTAAATGTTTACTCCCAGATACCTAAATGTTACGGGCTGCCATGGTATTGGCAGAACAGGCAGCCTCTGCACCGGGACATTCCTATATCTACCCAAAGGGAACAGGCTGGACTTTCCAGGGTTCACCGATATACCGGAGAGGATGGCATACCGTTCTATCACCTCTAGGACGTACTGTAGGTTTTCTTCTGGGTAGCGTAAATAAAGGAGCATATCATCCGCATATAATATCAAATGCTCTCCACTGGCCATGTTTATGCCCACCTCCCCATATTGTTGACGCAGGCATATTGCCAGCGGCTCCAATGCCAGTATATAAAGCATAGGTGACCAGGGACATCCCTGTGTGGTCCCCCTGCCCAGTTGCCAAGAATCTGAGACCGTGGACCCTGTCTTGACCCTCGCCATCGGGGTGCTGTAAAACTGTACCCATCTGAGTTATCCTGGTCCCACTCCATACCCCTTCAGGACCGCTTTCAGCCAGGGCCATCGTACCGAGTCGAAGGCCTTGACCGCGTCTAACGACACTATAGCCAGCTCGCCCATGTCCTCCTCAGTTTGGTCTATGACATGGTGTAGCCTCCGGTGGTTATCGGTGATGTTTCTGCCAGGAACATATCCCGTCTGATCTGGGTGTATCAGTTTCTTAATCACCCTCTTCAGTTTATTGGCCAGCACCGCCGTGAGTATTTTGCTGTCCTCGTTGAGCATGGACAACGGTCTGTAAGACCCACGCTCCACGGCCGGCTTGCCTGGTTTCAAGAGTGGGATGATTACAGCCTCACGGAGGGACAACAGGAGTTCTCCCTTCTCAAAGGCCTCGCTGAAGGTGGCGAGCAATGGCTGGAGCAACTCTTGTTGGTATGTTTTGTAGAACTCGCTGGGCAGCCCATCCGAACCCGGCGCCTTGCAAGTGGGCAAGTTCCGAATCACTACCTCCAGCTCATCCGAGGTGACGGGTGCGTCCAACTCAGAGCGTTCTCAATCATCTAAGGTGGGCAGCTCAATGTCCCCCAATGTGTCTAGCATGTCTTGGCCCATATCCTCCCCCGTGTCCTCATACAAGTGTCTGTAAAACTTATGGAATTCCTCATTTACCTCTTTCTGGGTGTTGCATATGCTACCTCCTTCGCCCTGAATCTCACTAATCACCGAGCGGGGGGGTCTCACTCTTGTACAGCCAAGCCAGCAATCTGCCCGGCTTATCGCCCCCTGCGTGTTTCCGCTCTGTATATTTCCTGTAGCGGAGTCTGCACAGTCTATCCCAGAGTGCACTCCTCTAGCTCCTTTTCCGCCTCCCGGCGCTTCCTTTCGACCCCCCCTGTAGCCCTTTAACTTGGGAAATAGCTACCCCACGCACCACCACCTTAAACGCTTCCCAGTGTGCCCACAGAGCTTACGCTTCCCGTGTTCGTATCAAAATATTCTTCGATAGCGTCCCTCCCGAAACCCCTCATCCTCCAGAGCCTCGGTCCTAAGTCTCCATGTAGGGATCTGCGGGCGTGGGGGCTGGTGTCTCCAGTCTACCACCAAGGGCGAGTGGTCCGACAGCACTCGGGCCTTGTATTCTGCTCCCTCTATTTCTCTCACTATCCCGGCTGTTACAAACATGTAATCTAACCTTGTGTACAAATCATGTGGCGCTGTGTAGTGTGAGTACTGTCTATCCGTGGGATGCAGCCTCCTCCACGCATCCTCTAGGCCTAGGTCTTTCAGTAGGGTACTCGGCGCTTTAGCCGCCGGTGCCGTTTTTCCTGCCCTATCCTTGGACCTATCCATACTGGGGTCTAAGGTACAGTTAAAGTCCCCCCCCCCACACTACCATACCCCCCGCCAGGGGGCCAAGTTTACCGTAGAGGGTTCTAAAGTAAGCCGCTGTATCGTTATTGGGGGCGTACAAATTTATGATGTGTATTTCTCTATTTTCCAAGAGACCCGTCACCACCACCATTCTACCCTCCGGGTCCACAGTGGTATCAAGCGCTCGAAACGGCACGTGGGGCGCCACCCAAGTGACGACCCCTCTGGCATATGCTGAGTACGCCGCCCCCACAACGGTGCCCTTCCATTTCCTCTCGACCACCTCCAGCCTTTCCCTAGTGAGGTGGGTCTCTTGCAGCAGGGCTATGTCTACGCGCATCCTCTTTAAATACATCATCACTTTGTTGCGTTTAAGGTAGCTGTTGAGGCCCCGTACATTCCAGGTCACAATTCTGAGATTACCCGATGCCATCTAGTCGGTCTATCTCCGTCCCATCCCTCCCCATGATGTTCCCCATGTAGGGTCGTTTCCTGGCTCCTTCCCTTCTGTTAACAAACCGTGCCCCCCTTCCCCAACCTCACACCACTGCACACAACTCTCCCCCCCCCCCCCACCAACCCCCAACAATAGCCCAGCTCCATCTCTGGATCTCAGGCCTACCCACGTCTGGACCCGTCTCGTGACCAAGAACAAGGACCCCGCGGGGTGTCACCAATCTAACAGTGACCTAACTAAGTGTACTACTATCGGGTGCAGAGGTTGCTCCCCAGGAGCTCCCAGTCACCTATTTAGGAGAAGTGAATTCAACGGGACACGCCGGCAGATGCCGTGACTTCCCCCACACAAACACATTATCGAGCTATATTCTAGTCCCAATGTTATAGCTATGGCCTCACGGGTGCCTCTGCAGTGCGCTACTTATCTCCATCCGCTTCTGTCTGGGCATCTGATTCCTGCGGTCGACCTTGCATATCCAGCCATTCCATCGCGTCGCTCGGCGTCTCAAAGAAGATGGATCTGTTCTTATGGATCACCTTTAACCTAGCGGGGTAAAGCAACATGTAGCGGTGGCCTGCCTCTCTGAGCCTCCTCTTCACCGTTCCAAAGTTCATTCGATTCCGTTGTACAAGCAGCGTGTAATCGGAATACGCGGTTATATTCGCTGACCCCCTTTCTATCGTGCCCCCTTTCCGGAAAAATTAGAGAATCTTCTCGCGGTCACGATAGTTCAAGATCTTTGTAATCAACGGCTGCGGGGGGGCTCCTGGGGCCGGTCTCCTGGTCAGGGCCCTGTGCGCCCTTTCGACCGCGAACCCCTGGGTCAGCTCTCCGCCTGTATTCTCCTGCAAAAGCATGGTTTCAACGAAGTCCGTGGGGTTCGATCCTTCCATTCCCTCCGGTACCCCCACTATGCGAATGTTATTGCGCCTGGCGCCTGCTCTGTCCTCCAAATTGCCCACTCGCTGCACAAGGGCATGAAGTTCCTTGGCGTGTGTATTGCACGCCTCCACGGTCAGGGCCAATGCCTGCTCCAGTTCCCCAGTGCGCTCTGCGATCGTTCACACATCCTGGCGCAACAAGTTCACTTCTTCTCAGACCGCTCCTATCTTGTGGTTTAGGCCCTCTTGCAACTCTTTCATGGCCAGGCCCAGCTTCGTCTCCCAGGCCACCTTCAGGTCAGCAATTGCTGCCAGCACCTCCTGGATGGTACCCGGTGGGTCCGTCGCCGCAGGGGTTTCTTTGCTCTTGCCCCCTTCCGCGCCCGAGGGCGACCTAGCATGGGTCTCCATCGTAGGCTGCTTGATCCGGTGTCGCACCACCTTGGAAGATATCCTGTTGCGTCGATTGGGCCCACTGTATCCTCGCGGGGTTCGCTCGCTGGCCCCTTCTCAGCGAGGTTTCGCTGAACCTGGGTTCACTCTGCTAGCCCGCCACAACCCATGGCCTCTGCAGTCTATATCTGGTTGGGCTCGCCCACGTTCCGACCAACCTCGTCTTCCTCAGCTCGTCTGACCTTTTATGGCCCTTTTTCCACAGGCGGCCATCTTGGGTGTTCCCCTTCCTTTGCGTGACCGCCAACTTATTCGGGGTCTAGTTCCGTGAATATGCAGTCTCGCCGTTGGGGAGGGCACGCACCGTATGCCCCCCACTTTCATACGCCTTTAGATGCACTGTGGGCTCGAAAGTACGCCAAAAACCATCACTTTTTTCCCAGGATCAGGATCGGATCGGGAGCTCCTCCAAGGAACGTCCTCACGTAGCCATCAAGCCACGCCCCACTTCGAAGACTGTGTTGCTTCTTAATTTGTTAGTTACACCGGAACAGTTATTCAGCACTCCTGTGAGTGAATTCACCTCAAATTTTGATACAATTTTTCCTCAGCTGACATTTTGGCTCAACCATCTCTGGTTCCAGCACAATCTGGACCACAACTGGTTTTAACCAATATCCAAGTACCTAGACCTGTGCTTTTTAACACCTACAATCCAATCCAGCTGCCTATCAGGGCTAACTCTATTAATTCTCATTTTAGATAATACTTCTCCTTTTAGGCTAGAAGAGCCTCGACCTAGCCCTTCTCAAATGGCGAATGACATAACTAATACAGTACTGGAAACCATGTTTTCTGAGTCCTTGTTAGAAGTTCAGGCCCAACACATTAAAGACAAACAGGCCGATTCATGGAATTAATGTGCGCCGAAAAAACGGTGCACGCGTGCGAAAAAGTGCGATTCGCAGTGAAATAGCGAAAATCGCAGTGCAAGTGCGATTATCGCACAGAAAACATCGCACTTCAATTCATAGAAGTCCGTGCACGCGCAAAATGTGGGATGTGCGCTGAAAGTGCGCAGCGCACGCTGGCGCACAGGTCATCGAACGCCGTGCGATAAGGCCACAGCGAATTTGCACATAGCGCGGCGCACATAACAAAAGCTGGCGTAACACGGGGCGTCTCACACAGAATGGGGAACAACTTGTGAAAATGTGGGCGTCCCGGGGAAGTACAGGAGGCAAGTGCGCAGAACGCCCACACGCTCGCCTACAACACGTATTCATGGAATCGAATAGGGGAAAACAGCGCACGGCCAAAGACGCGCACAGGCCCATACATGGCCGCCACACGAAAGCAGGCGGTAGCGTCCCTGCGCAGGAAAAAATGTGCGCCAAAGTTTCACACGCGATCGGGCCTGGGGGAGCGTGTGCGTGTATTTCAGAAGTGCACGAGAAGTTTCTCACACGCGATTGGCCTGGGCGTGTGTATTTCAGCGGTGCGCGAGAAGTTCCACACGCGATTGGCCTGTGCGCGTGTATTTCAGGGGTGCGCGAGAAGTTCCACACATGATTGGCCTGGGCGAGTGTATTTCAGAGGTGCGCGAGAAGTTCCACACGTGATTGGCCTGGGCGAGTGTATTTCAGAGGTGCGCGAGAAGTTTCACACGCGATTGGCCTGGGCGATTGTATTTCAGAGGTGCACGAGAAGTTCCACACGCGATTGGCCTGGGCACGTGTATTTCAGGGGCTCGCGTGTGGTTTTACACGCGATCGGGCCTGGGGGAGCAACTTACCACTCACCGTCTGCCTTGCGTGTAGAAGAATGCGTAGCCAACACCCACCCGCTGTGAAGTAATAGCGTGTGAACCCCAACGTCTGCAAAACACACGCACCGCACCCCACGAAAAGCAACGCCCGTGCGCGATACGTCACAGACACGCATACGTGCTAAGGGCCTTTGGTCCAATGGAATCACGTATGCGTGCTTACGCGCTAAGGGCCTTTCCTCGATTCACAGGCTGACGTGCAGAATTTTCACGTGCCGAATCACTCCGTATCAAGCTGGCCACGCGCAAGCACACGGAAGACCACGCTCCTGCCCAAAAGGCCGAATTACTGCCCCCCAGAGCCCCGAGCAGGCTCCCACGAGCCAGCTGCTGCTGCCTGCCTGCTGCCACCGTGCCCTGCCATTTGGTGCCTGCACATCAGCCATCTGCAGGGGTCCAGTTGCTGTGTCCACCCCTGCTGGAACAGAACACTCCCGACTGGGATACCATTGCTCCACAGCCCAGCCCCAGGACCCAGTTGCCCACCCACGCCTGCCTCGGGGGTCGCCATGTCGGGGCAAACGCCATCCGAGACCACTGGCGACCCCCAGCCAGAGGGGCAGAGGGCCACCAGCTTCAGTCAGTAGGAAGTTGGTGTCCTGGTGGAGCTTGTCCTGGGGCATTATGATGCCCTCTTCGGATCACCACGCGCCGACAAGGAAGGAAGGAAGGGACAGGATCTGGGACGACTTTGTGGTTGCCATCAACTCGGAGGGGGTGGCAACCCGCAACATCAAGCAAGTCAAGAAGCGCTGGGAGGACTTCAGGTCCAGGACCCTCATAAAGGCCTGGCGCCTCGTGGAGGGGGGCCGAGGCAGCATGAGTACCATCCAGCTGAGGGTCCTGGAACGCGTACGCCCAGCGCTCCATGCCCAGATCCTTGAGAGGCAGACCCGTCTGGAGTCGAGCGGTAAGTGGCCAAGCATTGCTGTGTGAGACAAGGCATGCTGTTTTCAATACATTTTTTTCATCAAACTTCAATGTGTAGTATCATCTCATTGGTATCATGCATATCATGATATGGGTTTTGAGATTCACCGACACCCATTGGGTGTATGTGAGGGCCATGTGTTCATTTCCAAACTTGCTATTGGGGTTCTATCATGTAATTGCCATTTCTAAGTGGGTGGATGCAATACTCGAGTGGGTGTTTTGCATTTGGAGGCTGACCATAAGGGCCAGGGATCTAGATTGTGATGACATGTTGGCTGGGGGACATGTGTGGGGGCCTGCTGGCAGGTGCCCCGCAATGCTGGGGGGTGGAGGTGCAGGGGGGACATGAGTGGGACATGAGTGGGGGCCTGCTGGCAGGTGCCCCGCAATGCTGGGGGGGTGGGGGTGCAGGGGGACATGAGCGGGGCATGAGTGGGGGCCTGCTGGCAGGTGCCCCGCAATGCTGGGGGTGGGGGTGCAAGGAGACATGTGCCTTTGCTGGGGGGCATGCCCATGTTGGGTGGGCTGCCTGCGGGACATGACCAGGGATGCAGGGTAGTCCCCTGTGGTGTGGGATGCCTGCAGGGGCTGTGGAGGGTGTACAGGGGACACTTGGGAGGACCCACACTGCCAAATCACATGTAGGATTCCCCGGCATCCCTGAAATACACGTACCATGTTGAAGTCGCGTGTGGAACTTTCGCGCACCTCTGAAATGCACACGCCCAGGCCAATCGCGTGTGGAACTTCTTGCGCACCTCTGAAATACACGCGCCCAGGCCAATCGCGTGTGGAACTTCTCGCGCACCTCTGAAATACACGCACACGCTCCCCCAGGCCCGATCACGTGTGGGACTTCTCGCGCACCCCTGAAATACACGCGCACAGGCCAATCGCGTGTGAAACTTATCGCGCACCTCTGGAATACACGCGCACAGGCCAATCGCGTGTGAAACTTCTCGCGCACCTCTGAAATACACGCACACGCTCCCCCAGGCCAGATCACGTGTGAGACTTCTCGCGCACGCGTGTTCCCGAAACCCATAATACACGTTCCCCGCTTTGCGTTTGCTGTTTGCCAGTCCGGTAAACTGGTACAGGGTTGGCGCAGCCCTTTGCGATGGTTTTGCGATCTTGATGGCTTTTCCTTGCGCGAGGGCGTTCTTGGGGGCGTAACTGGCGCTGCTTCAGGGTCGCTGCGCCACGTCTGCTTTTGGAGGCGAGAATCCATGAATACGCTGTGCGCGGGAATTGATTTTATCGCACGCGGCTGGCGCAGAAATTCGCACGGGCACGCTGTGCGCCAGCCGCATGCAACATTTTTGTGAGGAATTACATGAATCGGCCTGAAAATGTCACCTATTATACCGCGTTGGTCATCGGAGCCTTCCGATCCTATTCCTGAGCCAATCGCTGTCAGTGGACAGCAAGGATTCAGCTCCTCTGTCCAAGAAACAAAATTTTACAAAGATTCAGATGATGACACCACTTGGGTGTTTAAATGAGATTGTGACAAAAAATATGCAGGCACTAGAAATCCTTGCTAAGGATAAGCCTGAATCTGCGGGTGTTTTTGGTAAACTGCCATCTCAGCAGTCGAATAATCCTCTTCCCATGGTGGTGTCGGTTCTAGATGAAGCATTTGCACGTTGGGGAAAGCCTCATTCAGATCCACACATCTCTAAAGCTCTAGACAACCAGTATAAAGTTGCCAAGGAGGAACCGTTCATAAATATTCCTGCACAATCGGCGCCGTCACAAAGTGAAAAGGTCCTGCTCCATCTCCAGTTCTTGATAAGAAAGCAAAAGCATGGGAGTCTCATGGTAAGAAGTATTGTACTAATGCTACCTTACAACTCAGGCAATTAAACTGCTACAGTTTTGGCAGGATTTAAGGTCCTTAATTGGAGAATCTCTAAAGCTTTACAGACCTGCTCCCTCAGGAAGCCACTGATGAGTTTTCGTTTTGGATTTCAGAAGGTAGAGAGGCAGCTATCCAGCAGCTTCAAGTGGTTAACTACCTCACCGACGCAACCGCAAGAGCAGTCACTAATGCAGTCTGAATGTCTAGACGGGCATATTTATCAGCCTCTTCCCTTCACCAAGGTATCCACGAGAAAGTGCTTGACCTCCCTTTTGATGACGAGACACTTTCTGATCCCTCCACTGATGAGGTCCTTCAAAAATGTAAAGCTAGTGTCACTGCCGCTAAAACACTTAGCTCAATCTCGGTGAAACAACCTTATCGCCAAAACTTTCAATCATTCCAACCACGTCCTCCAGGAAATGGTGGTAATGCCACTCAGCAAAGTCTTATTACTTTTCTAAAAAGAGAAGATATAGACCCGAATCTAAGTCTGGGCCTTCCCCCTTCCTCAAATTCTTCACAAGAACAAGTGTCTATTTCACTTCCTTCTAGGCATGTACTTACCTTTCGCTCCTCCTATCAAGGAGCATACATCCCCCGGTATCAAGGAAGGGTGTCCAACTTTCATCTCCATTGGAAAAGCATTACTCAAGCGGAATGGGTCCTGAATATTATTTAACATGGTTACCAGCTTGCCCTTTGGGCTACTCTCCCAACCTCTCCTCAGAAGCTCCAAAAATCCTCTCTGGAGCTCCTGGAGGATATCCAAAAAGTCCTTTGTTTAGGAGCGATGTATTGGTTCCCCAAGAAACCTCCTGCTGGTACGTCACTAGTCTCTAATTTCCATCCTATTTCTTATTACCCTATCTTTCTAAACTTCTTGAGCGTGTTGTCTACTGTCCAGTTTCCACCTTTTTGTCTCTGACAACGTTATCCTTCCCTGCTTCCAGTCTGGATTTCGCCCTGCAGAAACTGCATTTCTCTGTTCTTGACTCCCTATTATCTGCACCATATTCTAAACACTCATATTTGCTTATTCTGCTCGACCTATCCGCTGCTTTCCACACTGTCGGTCACTCTCTTCTATTAACCTCTGTCGTCCTCCTATGGTTTGTCCAGCTCAGTTTGTTTAGGTCCCATCTGTCTCTAAGGACCTTCTCAGCCTCCTGGCCCTCATCCGACACACTATCTTTCACTTGTTCATGGTGTCCCACGAGGTTCTGTTCTTGGTCCTTTTTTTCTCTTTACACTTCCTCATTGGCTGGTATTATTTCCATCTGGTCTCCATCACTTCTATGCTGGTGACCACCAGTTTTTCCCATCTCTCATCCTTCTCTCTGGATATTCATGATAAACGCTCTGCTTGGTTGTCGGCTCTTTTTCTAGTTCTCAAGTTACTAAAACTGAAGTACTTTTCTTTCCTGCTAATACTATTCCTCCCCTTCCTCCTTTTGTCTTCTTTCCCCGTTTTGAGATTCCTAGTTCCTTCTCTGCTCGTAATCTTGGACTTTACTTTGATTCTGATCGATCCTTTAAACATCACATTTCCTGATCTTCACGTGCCTGCTGTTTTCACCCACACAACATCCGGAAAGCTTGTTCATTCTCGACTTTCGATGCCACCGAACTCCTAATATCTAATCTTTTATCGCCTTTTCTATTGCTCCTCTGCACTCTTTGATCTCCCTTTTACTCCGCTTCCCCCTCTTAAATCTATTTTTATCACTTCTATTCGTCTACTTTGCCTCTTGGCCCCTTGTGACTCTATCTTTCTCTCTCCATTCTCGGCTGGCTCTCATAACAGTCCCTTCAATATAACGTCCTGTGTCTTTTCTTTAAGTCTATCTATGTTCTTGCTTCTGTTAATCTTAATTTGTTGGTTTCATTTTATATCCCTTCTCGCTTCGCTCCTGTTATGAATTTCTTCTTGTTGTTCCCCAACCTCCTTGTTCGCAGTTGTTTCCTTTCTTTTTTCCTGCTGGGTCCTCTGCATTGGAATGCTCTCCCTCTTTATCATCACTCTATTTCTATTCTGTATTCCGTGATTCTTTGAGGTCCTATTTACTCCAGGCCGGTTCATTTGGCAGTTTGCTTTCTTAACGATCATTTATTGTACCGTTTTGTTACTATGTATAGTGCTTTGGTGTAAAGTCAAATAAAATATAACCATCTGCAAACTCAGTTTACAGAAAGGGGCGGATGGCCATGCAATCAGGACAGCCAGTCCCCCCATTGGGAACTGGTGCCTTTCAGGCACATAAGCAGACAAAGAAAAGCAGCGTTTCAGGATCCTCCCATGCTTCCTGTCCTCGCAGACACACTGGAGCCTCGGCGGGCTACACAGTGTCCCCACCGAAGAACAAATTCAAATCAGGACCTCCCCATCCCGGGATGGTAGAGGAAGTACCAGGAAAGAACATCCACACAAATGGCGAGAAAAGGAAGGCGCCACCAGGTGACCCTCCTGTGCATAACTGCAACTGTATAGTTTGCCGTGGTACATTCTACAAAGGTTGGTAGATTACGCCCACTGCCACCAGCTATAACTATAGGGTTGTTACTGTAACCAAAACGTTACAGGAGCAGAGAAAAGGGATACTAGGTAACCCCTCAGCACTCCACATAGGGTGGTGTATGCTGTCTCTCCAAAAATGAAAAGCAAAGAAGGATTAAAAAGTATACCTGTAACCTTGAGAACAAATAGTTTCAAGAGAAAAAGGAGAGCCCAAAGGGCTCCCAGCAACGCTGCACATAGGGTGCTGTCAGCTGTAAAAGTGAAAACACAGATGCCTTAAAGGTATGGAGGGAAGCATGACTACATAAAAATAAAGTAAAACATATAGAACAGGATTCCCATGATCAGAGCAATAAAGAATGAATGATGAATGGGAGGCTCCCCTCATTCAGGAGAACAAGAAAAAAGTGCTTGGGTTTCACTAGTAGGAGAGGGGGATATGATATGGCATTTATAGCACGCCTATACACAAGTGTTTCAAGGCGTGATGTGGCAACGGAGGGGCAACAGAGGGAAGACTAAGACAATCATCTTACTAGGGCAGGTTACATTGAGATTGTGTAAGTCGAGGGGGACAAGTGCATGGGTAGAGTGGCGGTTAGATGGCAGTGCAGTATATAGGATAACAATAAAAATAGGTAAAACAAATAAAGTAAGGCCAGCTGGTTGCAAGTGTACGTGCAGACATCAGACATCAGGTGTCAGGTGCTGGTATGGTGCTGTAGATTTACAGAAACAGCCCCCCGAGCCAGGTGTGCAACTGGCGGGGAGGGGACCTGGGCCCGAGATCAGAGGGTAGGCAGGTAACCAGTGCAGTTTCAGTTTCGGTCAGGGGAGAGGAGGAGAGTAAGCAGAAGCAAAGAGGAAGGTCTTGAGGTGCTTCCAGAACTGGAGATGGAGATGGTTCTGAAGTTTCAGGGAGGCTGTTCCAGAGGGAGGCCCCAGCCGAAGAAAGATCTACCACCAACTTGTTGTTTGGAGAAGTGACTGACCCTGAGGGAGGTGGATGAGCAAAGAGCACGAGAAGGAAGATATGTAAGAAGAGAGAGTTGAAGGTATTGAGGCCCCAGGCTCCAGAAGGCCTTATCGAAAATGCAGAGGGTTTTTAATGTAATACTTGCCGCCACTGGGAGCCAGTGCAGAGATTTCAGTCCTGGAGAGATGCGATCCCTGGGCTTGAGGCCAAGGACAAGTCTTGCAGTCCTGTTTTGGGTGAGTTGCAGGGGGCGGAGAGTAGAGGCAGGCAAATTTAGAAAGAGGCTCTTGCAGTAGTCCAGCCTAGAGAGAACCAGTGCTCTGGAGATAGTGAATTCCTGGAGGAAGGAGAGGAAAGGATGAATACCTCTGAGGAGGTGCAGCGGTAGTGTGAATTCTTAGAGATGTGAGGATAGAGTGTGTAGTTGAAGATGATCCACAGGTGTTTAGCCTCACAGGTGGGAGAAGGAAGAGGTCCAAGAGGCCGGTCGGAGAATGACCGGATAGGAGGGAGCAGGTGTGCTGATAAGGAGAATCACGGTCTTACTGGCATTAAGGCAGAGATCATTGGTGGCACACCACTCCTGGATAGCAGTCAGAGATGAGAAGAGGTGGCGGAAGGGAGCCTGAAAATGAGTTGTCGCCCATATATCGCTGAAAGTTGGGGCAGAGAGTGGCAATGCAGTTGGCAAGAAGGACCAGGTATTGGTTGAAGAGCCAGGGAGAGAGAGGTTAGTCCCCTGGGGAACACCACAGGTAGAGATGGAGGAGAGGCAGGACCCGAGCGGGTCGATCGGCGAGAAAAGTCAGCCAAGCCAGGACCTGATCGGTGATACCCAGGTTATCAGACGGTTGAGCAGGATGACATGGTTGACCATGTCAAAGGCAGAAGAGAGATCAAGTAGGAGGACGACACAGGGGGTGTTGGAATAGTGGTTGGAGAGCAGGTCTTCACGGATGTTCAGGAGAGCAGTTTCCATGCTTCTGGCAGCTCTGAAGCCAGATTGATGGTCATGAAGACAGCCAACCGATTCAGTGTGAAGATTAGGCTCGCAGATGGCCAGTTTTTCCAGGAGTTTGCTCAGGAAAGGAGTGATGGAGATTTGGCGATAGTTAGCCGGCAGGACGGGTCTGCAGAGGGTTTCTTAAGAAGATGGTGCACAAGGGAGTGCTTCAGGGGTAAGGAAATACTCCAGTGGCAAAGGTGTGGTTGCAGAAGTCTGCCAGAGCAGGAGCCAGGGTGGGTGTCAATGTGGTCCTTGATGGTTTTGGTGGAACAGGGGTGCACCTGTTTTGCTGACTTTCATAGATCAGACTTGTCTAGAAACCCTGTCTGGGAAGGAGGGAGGAGGGGGATTTCCTCTCAGCCACCCTGCACTTATGTTTAAGGCTGGCGAGGTCTGAGTCGTACCAGGAGTTGCACTTGGCTTTGGGCTTCAAGCGGATCCTCATGACAGTGGCAAGGACATCAAGCGTGTCAGATATAGCAGAGTGGAGTATAGAAAGGGCTGTGTTGGGGTGAGAGTCTGCCGAATGGGGACCGGGGGAAGGGGGGGGATTGAGAAAGTGGCAGCAAAAGCCTCAACTGACACACGCTTCATGGGTCGGATAACTGAGATGGTATGTGGCAGTGCTGGAGTAGGCTTGAACTGAGTGGTGTAGAGAGTGAGCTGGGAGGAAAGGAGAAAGTGATCATTCCAGGAGAGAGTGGTGGTGAGAGGGATGGAAGGGGAAGATCTGGAGGGATTAGAACATAGAGAGAGATATCTCTCTATATGCTAGTCTCCAAGGAGGAGGAGTTGAGTGGTTGAGACCAGGAAGGAAGAGGAGAGGTCTGTCCACTTGGTGGAAGGAGGTGATCTGACCAGGTGGCCGATATTTACCACAGTAAGGGAATGGCTAGGAGAGAGAGCCTGCAGACGAGGCATTCTCAAGAGGAATATTTGATCCAATTTAATTAATCAGATGGTACATCTGGCCAAATTTGGCCAGTACCATTCGGATCAATTTGATTCGAACAAATTAGGTAATGCCATTACACCTGAGCAACAACCCAAAAGCCCAGAGGCAACAATGATCCCACTCTGGTGATTTGTCTCCTTGGTAAAATTATATTTGCTGCGAAATTGACTACGGTCACTTCCGCCACAAACAATTCTGCCACGGCCAAATCGCACAGATCTGGTGTAATTAGGGAGAGCTATCTTTTGTAATGCAACTCGTCTATGCTTAGGTTGTTAGTTAAAGCTTGAAGTTGATGTCCATACACGATTGATTTAACTATTTCACAGTTTGTGTCCCAGGAATTGAAAACATGCTTTTTCTGTCCAACATTGAAGACTGTACGTGTCATTAACCCTAATAAGTGGACAGATCAATTTAAAACAGTTTGGTCATATACCTCTGTATTGCTCTCCCAGAGTGCACGGACAGTCATAAATCACCAGTGCAATTACGGAGCCAATACTTTGAACGCAGGAAGACGCAATAACTTGCAACCACACACTCTTAGAAAATAATGAGCACTTATACAGCTATTTATTCAAAGCTTAGAAGCAACCAGTGATAACATAGAAATAAATCACAGAAGAAACTGAGAATTCAAAAGAAAATACATCACTGTGAGCGTAACTGGATTCCTCATCTCGCCAGAAGCGGCTGGAAGACCCCGATAACAGCCAGGCTGAGAGCACAACAGCCATGCCGGACGGAAGCGCCCCCCCCCTCCAGCTGAAGTCTCACCTGACCGCTCAGGAGTTCCGCATATGTGCACACTTCAAAAAGGGGTGGCAATTTCTCGAACCTGTTGTTAGGAGGAGTTTGATATACAGGAGTGTCTTATCTATGCACTACCCGGTTTCTATTTCACCACATTTGGCATCCTTTTATGAAGAACATATTCAGGGCAAAGTATGGAAGAGATGGATGGTCCCAAATTTTATAGAATACAACGGGGGGATGGAACATTAGTGGTTTTGTCGAGATTTATAGGACATACAGTAACAGCCATACTATACGCCCTTGTGGTCTTGCCTGCCACAAAGGTACAGTGGTTGAGGAAACTGGAAGAAAAATACTATGCTCCATTATAAATGTACCATCTGCTGTGCCTGCATAAGCCTTCTGATTATAATATGGCTTGCCCTCTTTGTACTCAGTTTATTATACGCAAAATTTGAGAAGACCGTTGTTCAAATGCCCTACTGCAGCTGCTTGGAGCTAGATCCCTGCTAGCTGCTTTAAATCCTTTTATCGCCAAGTTACAAACTTTTTTGTATGGCTCATTTGCAAACCTTGGCCCTTGATAGTAGCACACTGGTAAACTTGCCTGATTATGAAAAAATGATCCAGCAGAAATGGGATTTGATTTCTAATATCGAGCAATTGCACCAACATTCTCAATATAAAGAATACTCACATCAGAGGTTTCTTGTAAACATGCCCTGCAGCTATCTAAATTAAGGCTACAGCATTTTGTTGAAGTGTTTTATTTTATGCTTGTACTTTAATATTCTCCATACAAATGAATATACAAGCCATTGGAAAAATTCTCTTCCCTGGAATGACCTTTGTAGATGCTGTAATCTCGAGAGTGAGACTGCCAGACATATATTATCATGTACAGCTATGATCGAGATTTATGGCAGAGGATATGGCCACTTGGTAAGTGAAATAGAAATCATTAGAGAAGACACATTTTGGTCTACACTGATAGCTGCTCAATCTGTAGTAATAACATCAGCTGCACACAATTTAGAATAGGGCCACTAGCAATTAGGATGTTTTTTAGCTAAACATGGGGGGTGCTGTTACATATGATACTGTTTTTATTGAATTGAATTGAAGATATTTATTATATACAGGTATATTTGTTTTTTCTTCATTGTAGGTCACTATTTTGAACAGTTCTTTCAAGCCAATAATCTCATTGTATATCATGTTTTCTTTTAAATTTCTGTTTGTAAATATGCTTAAAGTTTATATGTAATTCAACTAATGGATGTAATTAAAACAATTTAAAAAATGTGAGCAAATTGGCAAACAAAATTAGACATGTGGTGGCCATTGGCCTACCAATGCATTTTTTTAAATGTTATAACCTGACCATTTTTGTTTGTGGCTTTCCCTTTGTCTGGGCCACAGGAAATGACAGGTCTGCCTGTATGCACTCTTTGCAGACCCCACAAAGTCTTCTTGGTTATAATGGATTCTGGTTCAAAATAGATACACCTCAATACACATCTATGTGGGTGTACATGTGTGGAGTTTGTCTGGTGTTGGGTATGAATTGTTGCAGTCCAACCGGCGTGGCACTATACAAGACTTCTCTTGGTATTAATAACACACCTTTTAATATAGGCATGTACTAAACAACTTGGTAGTGTGACTGAGCAGCCAGGGTTATCTTAAGAGGTGTTATGTGAGCTGTACAATGAAATGAGAATAAAGGTATTCAATTAAAAGTTATCAAATACATTATTTATACACCAATATATTTAAAGCATGCTTAAAAAGCAGGAACATTAATCCCAAGTTATGATTCAATTCAAAAAAGTGAAAAATAAAGCAGCTGAGTAATTCATTCATAAGATACACATTTTACAGCACCCCGTGGGGACGTCATTTGAGGTCAGTATAACACTTATTTTGTATCACCTTTGCAGTATTGAGTTAAGGTAGGAAAGGTTAGGGGTTAGATCAGAACAGACCGATATTCTATAAAAACAGTTAGATCATCCCAAATGGATGTAGTCTGTCCTTTATCCTAGCATTAAAGTGTTGGACAATTAAAACCTGCAAGGGAACAAGCACTGCCAAAACCAATAGGTTCAGAAGGAGGCCTTTAGGGAGCCAAGACAGCCAAAGTCAATGGGCAAAGTCGAAGTTCTGATGCTTTTCTTTTTAGAAAAATGTTCTTAAATAGTGTTCGAAAAGAAATCGCAGCAACTCAAGAGGAGTCCACTTTAAAAAGCACAAGCTGATAGGCCAGTGCAAGTGAGTTGTGAACTCAGAGTAGGGTTAAATGGCACTCCCGAAGTTAGGAAGCACCCCAAATGGCAAAAGGATATTATAACCCAAGCCCCACAGTACTTTTGAACTTAAGAAGTTGTTCCAGCTTGAAGCAATGCAGCAGACTCTGGTTGCTAGTCCTTGGTCGTGGTGACGAAAGGGAGGACATCTAGCGGGCTCCTGCGGCAGCACTTGAGAGAGGGAGCAATGGATTTCCGTTGATTCCACGGGTCTTTGTTCTTGTTTGGCGCTGAGAAAAAAGCACCCTAACCGCAAACCGCTCCGGTTAGAAGGTCCTTGATCCCTGTTTGGGAGAATTTTCATAATTCCTCCCACCTTAGAGACCCCCAGGTCTTTTGCTGGACTTAGGACTTTTTAATTTTAACCCCTGAGTGAGTGGGACCTTTTTCTCCCTCTCTCGTGTTTTTTTAACCTGATTTGGATTGTGTTTTTTTACTGTTTTTTGGAGTCTGACAAACTCCATAAGCATCTGCTTTTTGTATGGTGACACACAGCACCTTCTGTGCAGTGTCACTTAGAGATCCTTCGGATTTTTCAAGGTTTAAATATCTTTTCTTGTGTGAACTACAGTTCCCAAGAATAGTAAAGTTAAATTGACTTTACCTTTTCTCTTTGTAGGTCCAGCACACACCATGGTATGTGGAGTGCTGGTGGGGATTACCTAGTAGCCCCTTATCCTACTTTCTCATGTATAATTTTTATGTTAACCTCAGGGCTGTAAATGGCTGGTGGCAGTGGTTTAATTTTTTCTACCATTGTGCTTTTCTACCACAGTCTGAACCCTCGGCTGCAGTACAGCACCCATGAGTGACAATTTTGTGAGGTCTTTCTTGGCTTTTACTCTGTGTTGAGATTGAGCCCTTTTTGTCTTGCCTTTGGTGGTCTTAAGCCCTGAACCCCGCCACTGGCTCCAGTGTGTCTGGAAGGATTGGATGAGAGGGAGGGGTACCGAAACTCCCATGTCCTTTGTCTCTATTAATGCCTGAATGAAACTAGTCCTGATTGGTTGGCTGTTCTTTCAGGATAGCCACCCTCCTGTGATTGACAGCATAGGCTGTGCATGAATGGGAGAAACCTGCTTAAAAGCGATGGCTTTGGGACTATGGGCAGTCGACCACTGGAAGAACATCCGAAGAAGAAACCGTGAACGAAGCTCTCTGCAACCCCAGAACCTTTAATTGCCCACTGAAGCCCTGCTGCTGTGTTGACCTCCTATTTCACCTCGACAGAGAAGCTCCCCAGGAGCGACTTCTACCCTTCAGTTAGTGGGACCAACTAACCCTGAGGCGAACTCCACTTGGCACCCTTGCAGACTTGCTGTGCCTCTCTGTTGCTGTAGAAGTCCAATACCTGGTATCAAGGGACCATAATAGAGTGCAAAGTCTACCGCAGAACAAATCCGGCTAAAAGCTCCAGGAGCCTCCTAAGGACCCTCCAGAAGCATAGCATCCCGATCCAGAGTGCAGATCCGAGGGAGCACAGTGCTGAAACCGCAAAGTGCAGCTGAATTGAAAAGAGCCCGTAACTGCGGACAACCTTCTCGAGTACTGCCGCAGGAGGCCTCCAGACATCCTCCCTCTTGTCCCCACGACAGAGACTCAGGAACCAGGTCTGCTTGGCTGTAGCAAGACGGAATTCAGCCGGACCACCTTTTTTTCTAACCAGAAGTTCTGTTTGGACATGGGGATATTTAGCTTCTTGCCTTAAGTCATGCGGTCTAATTTGAGGCTTGCACCTACTTACTTTGAGTTGATTTCAACTCCCTTTTCACAGGCTTAACAGCTTGTGGCCCTACAAGTGATTTTTCTGAACTCTAACTTTGTGCAAGACTTTTCTCCAAGAAGTGCATCAGGTCCATAGCATGTGTTCAAATGACCTTGGTTGTCCTGGCTCCCTAAAGGCACTCTTCTTAATCCATTAAATTTGATATTTGTTGTCCCTCATAGGTTGTGGCTTCTTAAACACTGTTACTGCTGGAAAAACTAATCTAGACTTCAGTGGAGGATTCAGTTGTCCTCACATATTCTGAGACTCTGTTCTACCCTTTTTACTTCCCTTAACCTTTCCTTTCTGCAACTCTGTGCAAAGTATACTAGTGTAATATATAAATGCAAATAACTACCCTTGTGATTGAAGTCACCTCTGGCTGTAGAAGTGTATGAAGCATTTCCAAAGATTATTCACTCTCATTTGATTATGAAAAGTAATTTCAAAGTTTATTCGTATTACTATCATTTGACTTTTTAAAGAACGCTTATTTAAATCAGACATTCAATAAATAACGATAACTGAAAGCTTGTGTAAGTGTTACTTGGCTACTTGTATTCACAGATTTCAATTTTACAGCTCACATTTACCCCTCTTGATATAGGCCTGGCTGCTTAGTCACACTAACAACTTGTGTAGCACAGATCTATACCAAAAGGTGGTCTTACCTAATACCAAAGAGATGTTTTCTGTAGTCGCACACAGTGTGACTGCACCAATCTTTACCTAACAATGCCTCGGTCCTGGATGCAGATTGCCTGCTTCTATAGGGTCCTCTGGATACCCACTAAGTTTTGGGCGGATTTGCACTTCGTAAGATAAGGCACACAGATGTTCAAGGTACCCCGGGTATTGGGATTCTGCAGCCTTGGAAAGTCACAGCAAGTCAGGGGTTGCGCCAAAATAGTTTGTCCTGAGGCTAGGTGGTCCCACCAGCCTAATGGAGTAAGTCGTCCTGTATGGGTCTTCCCTGTCAATTGGAAAAAGGGGTCAGCACAGCTGCAGGCTTCCACCGGGCACTTGGTGGTCCATGAGGGTGCTGCTGGCGTCTTTTGCTTCGGATGTTGTCCTCCAGTGGTCGACTCGCCTAGTCCCAAAAACCTTGATTTTTATGCAAGTTCCCATTCATTCACAGCCTTGGGCTGTCAATCACACAGCAGGGTTGCTGTCGTCCAGGACTGCCAGCCGGCCAGTAGGAACTGGTTTCCCTCTCGCACACCTAGAGGGAAAGGGAAGTTTTGGGACCCTTTCCTCTGTTCCTGCCTTTCCAGACACTGAAGCCTGGGCGTGTTTTAGGGCTGAAGCCCGCCAAAGGCAAAACACATAAAGGACTCGAACCTGATTCAAATAGAGTAGAAGCCCAGAAGAAACTGACAAGAAATGGCGAAAAAAGACCGGGGCTATTTTGGGGAAAATTGTCACCCTTTGTCTGCTGTACTGCAGCTGCGGTATCAGCCTGCAGGTACATGTCACCAGGTAGTAAACAAGAAACCACTGCCACCAGCCATTCAAGTGAGTTAGTGTAACAAAATGTTAGATGAGTAATGGGTTAAAGGAGTTACTATGTAACCCCCTAGCACTCCACATAAGGTAGTGTGTGCTGGACCCATAAAGTAAAGGTAAGTAAGACAGGGGTCTTCTTACTATTCTTGGGAGCAGTTATTTACTCATGAAAATGTAGTTAAATGTTAGAAGTCCAAGGGACTTCGGTGTATCGCAATGCAAAATGATGTGCCTATGGAGTTTATCAGACTCCATAAAACAGTAAGAAACGCAGAAAATCATAGCTGGGAAAAACACATGTGTAAGTGAGAATAAAGTCCCACTCACTCAAGAGTAAAAATGTAAAAAGCACCGAGTCGATCAAAAGAGAGAAAATCTGGCCAATCCTGATGGGATGTTTGCCAAAACTTTGAAAAGTGCACCATTTTCTTTGTGGTAGGACCACAGTGTCCTTAGGGGGAACCTGCAGCTGACGCCATCCCCGCAACTCTAGGTGTTCCTCAAGGGTCCTGCATCTTGCCCACCCTTTACAACACCTATACAAAGCCCCTTTTGATCTCCTGGATGCCAGTGGTATCATTTACACTAACTTTGTGAGCGTTACTCAAATTCTAGTTCCGCTCTCAGGAGACCATGTCATGGATACTAAATAAATTAACACAGCCTATAGCAACATTCAAAATTGGATGGCCACTCACAATCTATGCTTCAACGAGAACACTGAACTCCTTGTCATTGGCTCACTTCACTGGTTTAGACAACTTGACTCCACCTTCCCCTCCTCCTGTATTGACCGCACACCCATGCAGGTGTCTAAGCAAATAAAAACATTGGGGGGTCTACCATTTGTTTATTAGCATTTATAGAGTGTCCAGCAGCCCTTGGGCATTGTGGTGCTGTTACAAAAGAGACTTGCTGGTTACAAAGAAAGTGGAGAGCATAGTGGTTACATGCCGCAGCTTAGCTTAGTGGTTACAGGGCAGCTTTGCTTGTTGTTACAGGACATATATACATGATGGTTACAATGGTTACAGTAGAAATTAATTACATGTTTAGCTTATATTGGATACAGTAGATGTTGAATACATACATACATACATGCATGACTTAGTGGTTAATTGGGCAGCAGATGGGGATAGTTACAGATTTTGCTAGAGCGAGAAGGGTTGAACAGAGTAGTTTTAAGGGTTTTGGGAAACATTAGGAGGGATGGTTCAGCTCTAAGGTCGCTAGGGAGAGCATTCCATAGTTTGGGAACTATGTGGGGGAAGCCTAGACCTCCGGCGTTGGCTCTTTTGATGAGTGGGACTTGCAGTTGGTTGACATGGTGACGCCTTTTGGGATGGGTAGAACTGACTCTGTTGATGGTTTGTTAGATAGGATGGTGCTGTGCGACTAATGCATGTGTGCGTGATGGTTGGGATTTTGAATTTGACCCGTTCCTTAACGGGTAGCCAGTGAGCAGCTCGCCTGGCTTGAGTAATGTGTACTCCTTTGGGAATGCTGAGAGCTGCACGCAACACATTGTTCTACACTATTTGGAGCCTGTTGAGATTTTTGGCTGAGGTGCCTGCCAGGATGGCGTTGCAGTAGTCCAACTTAGCTCAGATAGTGGCACAGGCGATGGAAAGGCAGTTTTGGGAGGAGAGGAAAGATTTGATGGCATTCATGAGTTTGGTGGTGTGGGCTGAGGCAATGGCGCTGACCTGTCGAGTCCAGGTAGAATCCAAGGGTTTTTACGGAGGTGGAAACAGGGGTGATGATGGTGTTGTTGATAGTGCAATTGTCATACTTTTTTTGAGTTTTTGTAAGATTTCTTTGGGACTCGGTTTTGTCCCTGTTAAGGCAGAGACCATTCATTGCCATCTAAGTTTGTAAGGTGGTGTAGATTTGGAGGAGGGCTGCTGCGTCTTGGTCGTAGACACCAGAAAGGGGGAGCAGTACTTTGTGTCGTCTGCATAATTTGTAAATGCTATGCCGAGCGAGTCAAGTAAGTCAAACAGTGGCTTGGTAAATAGGTTGTAGAGAGTGGGGGCAGTGCATGATCCTTGGGGTACTCCACAGTGAATGGTGTCAGTCAGGGGCAGCATTGACCTGGTCGGAATAGACCTGCATGGCTCTACCTTTTAAGACAGAGGTTATCCAAGAGGTTGCTTCTGTGGAGAAGTGGGCTGCGTTGGCGAGGTGGGAGGTCCGAATGTTTTGATCTACAAGATCAAACGTGGCCGAGAGATCTAGGAGACGCAAAAGGGCTGGTTTGCCCTTGTCCATGATGTTGGTGATTTGGGTTTTGAGATCTAATAGGGCGATTTCTGTGCCGTGACCTGTCCGGAAGAGAGATTGTTTATTACCCAAGATAGCTTTGGTTTACAGATAGTGTTGAATTTGGGTGTGGGCATCTTTGTCAAGGATTTTGAGGAAGAAGGGGACTGTGGTGATGGGATGGTAGTTGTTGGGGCATATGGGATCAAGGGAGGGTTTCTTTGAGGGGGCGGACCCAGGCTTCTTTTAGGCTTTGAGGTACAATTCCTGAGGAAAATGGAAGCGTTGCTGAATGCAGTGATGATGATGGGGGGGGGGGGGGTGTAAGGGTGTCGGCGCACTGTTTGACAGTAGGTGGGCAGATGTCTCCTTTGCAAGTGGAAGGTTTAATGTGTTGGAGGAGGTCAAAGACTTCCTTTCTGTGACGTCTGATTTTAGTATAGTGGGGTATCGGGATGAGGTGGGGGGATTGGTGGAGTAAAGTTTCCCTGGTTTGGTAAGGCTTTCCGTTGAGAATGGATTGTTCCTTGAAGAAGCTTAATTTTGTTAAGGAGGGCTGCTTGAATGCTGGAGCACCAGGCTTCATCTTTAGATATTCTGTCTGGTTTGGTGGGTGGGGTGATGAGATCTTTGAAGCTGGAGAACATTTCCTTAATTTTGGAGTTGGCATTGATTTATTCTGAGATTAAAGGATTCGGATTTGGCTTTAAAAATTGCTTCTGTACGTAGTAGAGTTGGTTTTGAATTCGGTCAGGCTGGAGGGGGTGGGCGATGATTGCCGATGATTGCCACTTAGCTAGGCCAAGGCGTTTGTTTTTGTGTAGGACTGCTAGCTCTTCTGTGAACCAGGAGTTGGTGTACATTGATTTTTTTTTTCATATCCTCTAAAGGAGCTATGGTCTCAATAGCATTGGTAAGAGTGAGGGAGTAGATGTTGGCGAGAACCGTAGGGTTGTTAAAGAGAGGTTTGAATTTGGGAATGTCAAGAAAGGGGAGGAGATTGCCTTTGGTGAGATTTTTGGAACTTCTGACTTTGGCTGGTGGGGCGTATGAGAGTACTTTAGTGGTGGGTGTGGTTGGGATAGGACATTGTATGCAATGGTGGTCCGTCCACGGGAGGGCTGAATTCTCAGTGATGGCATCTGTGTAATTATGGTCAGCGACCCAATCAATGGAGCGACCTTTGTAGTGAGTAGGTTCTGAGACTTTTTGGGACAATCCTAGGTCAGTGAGGCCTTTGGCAAATAATGCGGCTGATTTGTCCTTGGGGGTCATGAAGGCCTAGATGGAGGTCTCCGAGCAGGAAGCTTTTGGTAGAGCTTTTTAGGTTATTTCCAAGAATTTGTAGGAGGTGCTTTTGGAAGTCAGGGGCTGTGCCAGGTGGTCTGTAAGTGATAATATTTATTGTACAGTTAGGGGAAAGCATGAGCTTAGAATAAATGTCAGCATTATTTTCCCATTGTTGGTAGCAGAGTCTAATGGAGAGGGATTGTTGAGCGATGAAAGCTACACCTCCACCTTTGGAAGTCTGGAGGTCCTGTCCAAGAATGGTGTAACAGGCTGGTAGAGCGAGAGAGATGGCTGAACCTGAGGCTTCATGTAGCCAGCTTTTGAGAGAGGAGAGGAGAGATTCAACTGAGGGGTGGGCAGAAGAGACGGCGGTGCAGGAGCTTAGTCTGAGGTGAGTGGTATGTTGGGGGGGGGGGGTTCGTGATCAGATCTGCGGGAGCCCTAAGTCTGAAGCGTCTGGTGGTTAGGGTGGGTTGATCAGTGGGTTTGGCTGCGATTAGGCTGTGGAGTGAAGCTAGCATGTGGGTTGACGAGGATTTGAGGTGTAGTGTGTGCGAGTATCGGGCATGGTGTAAGTGAGCCAGTGTGTGATTAAGAGGAATGTTTGTGCGAGGATTAGATTGGTGTTGGGAAGTGGTGTTTGGTATGAGTGCAGGAGAGCTGGGTTGCGGGTCGGGAGGTGATGCATTTGTAAGAGGGGGGGGCGTGCAATTGAGGTAATTGCATTCAATGGAAATACCGTCTTGATGAATCTCACAAATTATGTACAATATAAGTATGTCACAGGTTATGTGGTATATGTGCTGTGCGGTCAGAGGTACAAATCGAAAGGGGCACAGATTGGGCAATACAGTAGTAACAATGCAATCAACTATGCAGTATAAAGACACCGTTCAGTTGGAGCGCTGCATGCCAGGCTAGGATGATGGGAAGTGCAATTTGTTAACATCAAGACTAGTATGGCAGGTAAACATATGCAGAATGCTAACAGCATTATAGATTCTGGCAGCAGTATAGATGGGCTTGAAGCTGACCTTTCCATGAATAGACAAATCAATGCCCTACTGTCATCCACAGCCCATACAGCCGGACTCATTCTTCTGAGTAGGCAGTTCCTCTCACCGAGCAACCGCATCACACTCGCTACGGCCCTGATCCTATCTAAATTCGATTATTGTAATGTCCTACTTATGGGCACGTCAAAGGCCAACTTATTGAAACTTCAGTTACCCCAAAACAAAGCTCTCTGCTCTCAGCCTCAAACAATTGGACCATATCTCTGCCACTAGAACAGCCACTAGAAGCCGGAGGCCAGCAAGAGACATTTAGACTGAACGCACCAAGGTGTTAGTGTTTCAGGGGAAAATAGTGTCACCAGTAGTTGGAGTATAACCAGGCATTTGATTTAGCAGAAGTGGAGTACAAAGCTTTAAAAAATGCTTTTGGCCTGAAGCGCCTTGAAATAAAACTGGATGCAGGAAAAAGGTTGTAAGGTGGGTAAAGACCCCAAAGTCATTTTGCAGAAAGCTTCATGTGGGTAAATGTTGACATATGAATAAACTGGGGCGGAGTTGAGTCGATGGACAAATCTGTGTCTGTGTGGTAGAGGTATTGAAGTGCAACTTCTAACCTACAGGGGTGGATATTTCAGCAAACCACACCAGTTGGGAACAGACGAGTCCCCAATGGAGAGTTCTAGAGGGGTGTTTGAGAAACAGGGGGTCCCAGAAGAAAATGCAGCCTAGCCAGAAAAGCTCCAGTGGAATCAAACTAGTAAATGTGGTTGATATCTGCTGGCAAAAATATCTTCACCATAAACCATGGGGACCACTGATGGGAATGATTGTAATTAAGTCTGCACACATGGCCTAGAGTTGTGTACTTGCAGCGTTGGTTCCCAGAGAGTCAGTCACTTGGATACTTAGCTATGTGGTACATTTTCAGCTTATTTTCTAGATGCAGTTTGCATAATGCAAATCCCCATGGACTTTTACCCTGGGCCAAGGGCGAACCACCACAACAGAACAAACCGTTTTGAAGAGAGCCCCTCAAGCAGAAGCAAAAACAGCAACGAGGAAAACTCCAGAAAGGCTAGAAAACCTGCTAATCAGGTTTCAGTAGTTCAAAGGCGGGCAGAACTGTCACAGAAGAAGGTCCCTCTGTGAAAACTATTGATAGGGGGGTGAACCAGGCTGATCCTGAAGAGCAGAGGAGGTAGGATTTAGCGGTCTTAAAACTCTTCCAGATGATGGCAGTGACCGGCACCAAGGTGGGACAACCACAGTAATGTATGGCTTGAAGCCCGTGTTAAAACGGTCTGGAGACGGTCCCAGCGTTGAAGGCCTGGCCCAGCTCACGTAAAGCCAGCAGAATGGATGACTGAGGTGGCCCTGGAATGGCTATTAGTAGACAAAAATATCAACTAGAGATCAGCCCAGGGCACAGCATCCAGCCAGTGTTGGCAGGTTTGGTCCTTTAAAATGTAGCAACTGCAGGAAATTGTCTGGAAACCTCCAACAAGTAAACCTGCGTCTTACAAAAAGTCAGCAAAAAACGTTCTTGGTACACTGTCTCCCCTCATATACCACCACCATAAACCTGCCCACCAATCACATTAGGTGGGTAGGGATGAAGGGGTAGGAGGCCAGAAAAACAGGTTGGCCCATAAATCTGTAATGCAGGCCAGACTAGCCGCAAGAGGTGATATGGCCATCTCAGGAAGGTCTTAACCAGTCAAAACCAATATGGATTGTGCATCACAGGGCTCACAAAGTGCCCACATGTGTGAAATAGCTATTTAAGGAATACCCTGTGGATCCCCTGAACAAAGAAATCCCCTAAAACAAAATGGTCTAGACTAGGACTTAGGAAAAAACATTCCTACCTCAATGTTCTGTTGGTGAAGCTAAAAGCTGCCACCAGCCTACCCTATACAACCAATGTAGGGTGATGGAATCACACTAGGGCACATATGAGGAGCCCAAGAAGCACCTTGGAGCCTTATGGTTGACCCAGGACCATATGTTGAGGGGAGTGGGAGGGTTGCATTGGCTGCAGGACCTCTGTTGAAATCCATTTGACCACCGATAATAGATACATGGATCAGAAAATAGAGGCGGGTAAAGCAAAGTCAAGAGGACACAGAGGCTTTACGGAATTCCTAAAAAAAAGAAAAATCTCTCAAACTTCACTTTACACCCACCTAGCCCCCACTCCTTCCGCCATGCCCCACATGTCTTTTCCCTTTGTCACTGTGAACTGAGTAATCATACCTTCCTTTCTTCCCATTACCTTTTTGATTTGTTGTATAATCAACACCTTTGTTTCCCTTCCAGACCCCACTAGGGATCAGTGCTTTGGAGATCGCTTCAGCCGTCTTCTGTTGGATGAATTTCTGGGCTATGATGACATCTTGATGTCCAGTGTAAAAGCACTTGCTGAGAACGAGGAGAACAAAGGTATTGTTGAGTGGCCGCATGTGTAATTCAGTGGTTTTTAATGCTATGGAAGAAGTTTACCTGTTTGCCAGAATCTACCACCCTTATATAGTCATGCCATCTGGAAACCTAATTTTTATTTTGTTATGGCTTTCACACTAGGGTTCCTGCGTAATGTGGTTTCTGGGGAGCATTACCGCTTTGTCAGTATGTGGATGGCAAGAACATCATACCTAGCAGCCTTTGTGATCATGGTTATTTTTGTAAGTATTGCCACGCCATGTGTCGAACATCTTTCAGTGGGTTTTGTAGGTCATTCCTTGGATAACACATTCTATTACAGGCATCCTTTTAAAAAAAAATAAACATCTTTTATTTGATCAAATCCATTTCATAAAATGTTTTCACAATTCGGTAAGGCTTTCCACCAACCATCTTGGAGTATTTTAACTTCATATATGTCTCACCAAAACATTTTATCTTGTCCTCAGCAACCTTATCCACCCCACCCCTACAGTCTCCCGATCCTCAACTCACTAAGTGTGAAGTTAGGATACCGCATGTCCTAATCCACCCATTCTGTTTTGCTTGGTCAATCACATTCTCCCATCTTGTTTGATTAAGCTAATGCTTGCCAGAGGGGTAAAGAAATGATTGTGTGCTCATGTTCAATGTCACTACTGTGTCCTCTCCCCTAGCTTTCCCTCTGCCTCTTGATTTCACCCAACATCACAGGTATACTTTCTGTTGGTCAAGGAAACCCTTTTTCCTGCACACCTCGCCCCACCGGTTCATCACTTCCCATTGTCTCAACAAAGCTGTTGCCTTTGCCTATCCCTGTTTGGATTGACTTCCGTTCTAAATCTGTAAGGATCTGAGGAAAAAGTGTCCCCTTCTGAATTGTGAATGTCATTTTTCAATTCTGAAAAATTGAAATGTGAATGCAATGTTTTCCTTGTCACTTGATGCCTCTCGTTGGATTGCTCAATCTTGTTCATAGTCGCACAAATGTAGATTCCACTCTCTAAAAAAAGAAAAAAAGGAAATGTTGACCTGCCCTTTGCTTGCACTCTGTGGGAGCTCCTGAAGTCTGTTGTGGTGGTTTCTGTAACTAGAGGTATTAAAGGATGAGAAGTTTTAGCCATTTACATCATAAAATGCACCACTCAGTTTGATTTACAAGCCAGTTAGCCGTTTCTCCTAATCCTGGTAACAGGAGGGGCACACCGAGCACTCCATAGGGTGTAATACTGCTTGCATACATCCCCTTTCCTAGAGGATGGATGTGTTTGTAGGAGTTAGGCATATATTTCTAGGCTCACCTGTTTTTGCTTTTGTTTGACCCTCCTAGGAAATCGTTGTGGTCGGATACTAGGTGGGTTTGCTTTTCATCTCATCTATTTTTGTTCACTGCTTGTAATCCATTTTAATAGCGAACTAGGTGGGTGTGCTTTTCATCTTGCATCCATTTTTGCAGCTCACTGTACTTTGGCTTGACATCTTGCATTCTTGTTGTGTACTGCATTGCATTCCTTTTGCACCTCACCTTTTGCTTTGCATTGTAATTGTGCCCTCCTTAACCACATCTAAGTGCATGCCCCCCATCCTTCTCACATCTATCCTCTGGAGAGATGGTGAGAGCCACCTCCGTGGCAATCTTTTCTAATTGTTTCATTATCACCTATCCTCCCTCTCTCATGAAATCTGGACGGAAAAAGCACAAAAGACATCCTGGGTGCAAATCCTGGCCTTCCCATCGCAGACACCTGTGTCAGTGCATCCTCCAGAGAGCTCTTCATGATCTCCTCTGTCCCCTCTACAGACCTATGGACTCATCTCTACTCTCCCCTTTCTCAGCCTCTCCCATTAATGTTGGTACCAAGTAATTCCTCTAGGTGGGCTTCTTCTCCTCACGCTGCCTCATTAATGTCTATCACACTGGCACTGTTCTGGATCAGGGTCCTCAGGCCGACCTTCTTTGACCGATTCCTACCATATCTCATTAACTTTCTTTCTTCTCATGCCTTTCCCCCTTCTTTCCTTCTTTGTCCCTCCCCCTGTGATTGAAGTACCACGCCCCTGTACTTCACCTCTGAAAACCTTCAAAGGCTGAGACCGCCGCCACCTTGTGACTCAACGCCCGCTCAGCCAACAAAAACCTTGCTGACATCTGTCTCCTCCTTGAAGAAACTGATTGTGACATTCTCACTCTTACTGAGACATGGTTCAATACCAGCTCAGTCACCGCTTTTGACTCCCTCCTACCTGATGGCTTTAAGATAATTTCCAAGCAACAGCCCCACTGTACTGGCAGTGGGATTGCCTTAATCTCCCCTGAGTGGGTAACCTCTTCCTTCTAAACCACTCAGCTCTACTCTTCCTTTGAGAGCCTGGTATGTAAGCCGGTCAGCGCTCCCTCCTCCACCCTGACCATTGCTACCACTTTCCAGCCTCCTGGCACCCTCCCTGTTCCTCTCTGAACTGGTCTGGTTTCTGGTCTTCCTTACTTTCTACCTCCTCCAATCTGCTCCCTCTGGTCACCTTTAACATCCAATTGGACTCTCCTGACACAGCGTCCTCTTTTCATTGACCTCTGCACCTCCTTATCCCTATCCATTCTCCCTTCTGGTCCAACCCACTCTGCTGGACACCCTCTGGACACCCTCATACACTCTGACCTGCCTCTCATCTCGCATAGTCACCCACCCCCCCCCCCCCCTTGGTCAGACTACTCCATTCTCCTCTTCCACCTGGATCCTTATGGCCAACCTTGTTCACGAACATCCATTTGATGAAACAAGTGTCAGCTGCTGCCTACACTGCCACCTTTCTCTCCCCCCAAAGTGAGATTCTACCACTGCCATTGCTCTCAGCAACTTCCACCTGTCCATCAACACCCTTGGCATTCTTGCCCCTGTCATGAGGATCCGCTTGAAACCTGCCTCTGCGCAACACCTGGTAGGACTCAGAGCTTGCAGCTCTGAAATAAAAGGTATAGAGCTTTGGAATGGAAACCTCGGGGACACCCTCTTACAAACTTGCCGGCCGCCTACTCCAAAGGCAATACAGATTCGCTATCCATGCCAAGAAAAGGGCCCACATTCAGGCATGGTATCCGGTGCATCCAACAACACGGCTGAACTTTTCGAAATCTGCACAGAACTAGCCAACCCTTCCGCGGTATCCTCCGCCCCTACTCCCTCTCATGCCCTCTGCAATGTACACACCACTCACTTCACTAACAAAACCCAGGACATCCTGAATAGCCTTGTTACTCTCCCACCCCATCCCTCACCCCCTTGCCTCCCTTGGCCTCTCCTCACACCTCCTCCTTCGCCCTTGTCTCACCTGATGCAATCACAAGAGTTGTACGCTCAATGAAGGTCTCTTCAAAACAGGGTTCCCCCTGTTCTTCGAGAACCATCAAGGACAACATTGGCTCTCTTGCCCTGGCATTTGCTGATCTCTGTAACAACTCCTTTGCTACTGGTTCTTTCCCCTCCTCCCTCAAGCACTCCCTTGTGCGCCCCCTCCTTAAACCGTCAGCAGAGTCTACCTGTCCAGCCAACTACTGCCCTATTTCAATCACCCCCTTCCTGGGGAAATTGCTGGAGAAGTTGGCCCTGTCCCAAATCAACTCTTGCACTGAATTTGTTGGTGGTCTCCACGACCGTTAATCTGGATTCCAAGCATCCAGAGGCACGGAAGCTGCTCTTCTGTACACCCGCGAAGAACTGCTTGCATACCTGGATTCCAACTCCCCAGCTGTCCTCATCCTTCTTGATCTCCCCCCCCCCCTCACTGCATTTGACAAGGTCAGCCATTCCATCCTCATAGAAAGGCTCCACGACACCCTTGGTATCTATGAGCAGGCACTGGACTGGCTGACCTCCTTCCTTACTGACCGCTCCTCAAGTCATCCTTGGCACGTTTTCCTCTATTTCCTTTTCTGGTGTCCCCCAGGGCTCTATCCTCTCGCCCTGGCGCTTTAACATCTACCTTTATCAACTGGCACTCATCTCCCCCAACTGCAGGTATTACGCAGACACACAACTCTTCAAACCTCCTGCTGACCCTCTTGCACCTTCCATCATCCCTAACTGCCTTTCTGCCATCCATCCATGCCTGGTGCACTGCCAATAATCTCTACCAGCAAAACTGAGATCCTTCCCTTTGGGACCCCTGCTCCCCACGTTTTCCCTTCACTCTGGCCTTCCCTCATGGGGTCTCCCCCGGCTCCCTCCTCTGAAGCTAGAAACCTTGGAGTCATCTTCGAATCCTCTCTCCTACCTCCCTCACACTCTGCTAAGAAGTCCCACTTTTAGCTCTTCCTTATCAAAGGAATACTACCTTTTCTCACCTTCCCCCAGAAGCTGTTACCCGAGCCTGGGTTCTCTAGGCTTGACTATTATAATAGTCTTCTCCTTAATCTTCCTTCTTCCACTCTGCTTCTGATGCTTGTTAATCTGCTTAGAATCACATGCTGTGCATATGGTCCGACATCCAGTGGTAACCGCTGAGTATTGCATCTTGTCTTTCGGGGACCGAAAGGGGACTTCGGCATAGGCGTATCTGTAACACTATCCCTATTGTGGCGTGTAGTGTACCCAAAATCCCTCACGCACCGAGGTTCCTCAGATTGTTTTTTTCCTGCCCAGATAACTGGTCGCCCTATAGCGGAGCTCTTACATAAGAGACATTGTTTATCTTAAAGCGACTTGCCGGTTATTCCCCTTTTAGCTTTAGGTCACTTCGACGGCAGGAACAATTTCGAAGAAGACTGCGGGGGATTTGTCTATGGCGGTGGATTTCGGCGCCTAAGATCCGGCAGCTGAAGCCTCCACGTGGCCGGGCCCTCTGGCCAACCTTTACAGTAGGGAGAGTGGGGTCGGGGTTCGTTATGTCTTTCCTCTTTCCCCCTCTTTACCCTCTAGGTTTGGTCATATTTCCCTTTTGCTATGGAAAGGACTCCTTTTAGGTTCTGCCCTAACCGTAGGGTCAGATACCCGTGTAAGGACGAGCACAGGTCGAGCAACTCGTCTCCTTAGATCACGATGAGAAGCAGTGTGCGGCTTGTAAACTCCTTCGGCCTAAGACCCTTAAGGAACACTGTGTAAAGAAGTGGGCCGCGTATGGTATGTCGCGGGTGGAACCCTCTTCCTCCACACCCGCCGAAAGTGACGGGGCACCTCCGATGACCAAACATCCGTTGCGGATGTAATAGACCTTGAGGCGGACACTCCCCCACGCCCGTCCCCGACCCTTCAAGGCCTGACACTAGTCTTGCTTCAGGGACAAAACCCGGCGACAGGGGCGTACAAAGAACGCATTACACTAAACACACAACCCCCTCCACGTATTTCGAAGGGTACGTTGAAAAAGGTGAAGGCGCCAGCAGGGCCGTCAAATTTCAGCGGATTCCTCTGATCGGTCAGATCAACAGCCTTCCCCGCATCCCCAGCAGCGTTTTGCGACTGGGCATTCCAAAACAAACAAGGCCGCTACCCCTAAATCAGGTTTACATGTTGAATTACGGAATTTCGATGCTCCGAAGGGCCCGACAGGCCCAGTAGGCCCTAAATCTCCACCTAGGACTCAAGGTGAAAAACCTACCGATAGGCCCTCTAACGCCGCGGTAGGCAGTAAATCTACCGATAGACCTTCGGACCCACTAACTCATGCTGATTTGTCAAAAATTGAACACAGTATCACAAGAATTACTTCGGCGGTTGGGCTTATACCTATTCCGGCGAAAAACATGGGGCAGGCCGCTGACAAATCTACAGATGCGCCATGGTGCCCCGATTTTCGCGAGACACACGAGGACAGTCAGCCTCTTTCCAACACCCTGAGTGTCAAATTTCGGCGTCAAAGGGCGGAAGATGTTTTTCCACCCGTAGGCCCTTCAGGTTCCTCTAAGGGAGAAATTTGAAGGGTGCATGGATCGTCTTGAAAAAAATCTCATTTTTTCTAAACATCCTTCCCCGGAAAGATCTTGTGGACAACCTAATCTTAAATCGGCTTCACATTTCCAAGAAGATCAGCCCTCGGCCCCCGTCCATCATGAAGACCTGGTGTAGATGGATACTTATCAAGACATTTACAATGAAGATGAAGAAAATTCATTCCTGCAGGGCTACAATGATGACCAGGCGGATGCCACGGACAATTGGGAGGAAACCCAGCAAGTGGGGACGCACCCATGGACTCTCCCCCAAAAAGATAAGAACACTGATGTTCTGGTCCTGTATTCTCCTCAGCCACCCCGGCTCGCCAGGCATCGTCTGTAGATGACCAAATGGCCTCCAATGCCATGCATGTTAAAGAAGACAGCAGATTACTTCTAAATCACTACTCAAGAACCGGTACCCGAGCAGGACTTTGTAGGAGACCTTCTCAAGGAGAAACCCCACTCAAGCCATGCCATTCCCCTCCTTAATTCTGTTAAAAGAAGATTGGCCCCCTGCCTGGTGTCGCCAGCTCAGACCCAGGCAGTGAACCCAAGAGTAGAAAAGTTATTTTGGCCAGCTTCTTCAGACCCTCAATACATTAAAGCGCACGCCACCGCCGATTCCCTGGTAGTGACTACCAACCGGAAACGGGAAGGAGTACCCCTTTCTACAGGGGAGGCGCCTCCGGATAGAGAATCCAAGAGGTTGTATGCCTTAGGTAAGCAGGTTACCTCTGCTGCTCCATATACCTCGCGCATAGTGAATAACACTACGCTGCTGGCGAGTTTTGCTGACGCTCAATGGAACCTAGTACAGGAAGGTCTCCAGGAGGTCCCAGAACCCGTCAGGTCCAGGCTGCTCACCATTGTGGCTAAAGGCAGGCAAATAAACCAGAATGTAATGAAGAACACTCTGGACACTAGTGAGACAGGTAGGTCTCTGGCCCAGGGCACTTTATTTAAGCGGTAAGCTTGGCTTTGTTACTCAGGTTTCAAGCCTGAGACACAGGCCGCTCTCATCAAAAAAACCCATTGAAGAAACAAACCTTATCCGAAAGGCGGTTGGTGAGGACCTGGAAACGGCCAAAAAGGAGTTTGAGACTCTTAAGTCCCTACAACAGATTACTCAAAAACGTTTCCCCCCAGGGGGAGGTAATTCTCGTCGGTCCTTTTGAGGGCAGTACTGTGCAAGTCAGAACAACTATAGCACGGGAAACTTTAATGCTGGACAAACATCAGGAAGCCCTGCATACTACCCACCAAGAGGTCAGCGACGCGGCAAAGCCAGAGGTAGAGGGGCCAATCCTAGAGGAGCCGCAGCCTCTGGTCAGAAATGACCATCCGATCCAAGTCCTCCCCCATGTCGCCCCGGTCGGGGGGGGCTCACCTGCATCAGCAGACAGCGCATGGAGTGTAGTTCCCACAAGTAGTGTCCAACCATATAAACCTACTGGAGCTATTAGCGGTGTTCAAGGCATTAAAGGCTTTTCAGATGCAACTACAAGGGAAGACAGCGCTGATTCTAACAGGCAGCACTGCAGCCATGTATTACCTGAACAAACAGGGTCACTCACTCTCCAGGGCTATCCGAGCTGTCTCAAAACATTTGGATGTGGGCTCTCAAACACAAGATGTTTGTTGTCCCAACATGTTCCAGGGGAACTCAATCTTCTGGCAGATGTGCTCAGCAGAGATTTCCCTCTGCTCATAGAAGAATGGCGTCTGCACGAAGACACATTGTCCAACGTCTTCGCAGAATGGGGCTTCCCAGAGATCGACCCGTTCGCGACTCAGGAGAAAGCCCAATGCCAAGACTACACCTCCAGGTACCCCCAGAACCGCTCCAAGGGGAACGGTCTCTGGCTAACATGGTTAGGGAAATTTGTCTACGCTTCCCGCCCCCCACCACCCCCACTGCTAGACTCCCCTTCTCAACAAGATAGTGCGCAAGGAACCAGTTACCAGGATACTGGTGGGCCTGCCAACCCTGGTTCGCTCATCTAATGGAAATGTCCCTCTCCCCACCAATAAAACTACCCTGCCCGTACAACATTTTGTCTCAGGACAGGGGGGAGAACCTACACCCATGCCCCCAAACTCTGAACTTGCCAGCCTGGCTTCTGAGGTCAGAGTTTTGGACACCTACAGCTCCCTCAGAGTTGCATGGACAAACTCAGGAAAGCTAGAAAACCTAACACCCGTTATTGCTATGCCAGCAAATGGAAACGTTTTGTCATCTGGTGTAATACCAAGGGCGTCAATCCCATCGATTGCTCACCCACACACATTGTGCTGTACCTAACCCATTTGTTGGACGTCTTCAATTTCCTGAAAATTCATCTGGCTGCTCTTTCAGCCTACACCACATCACAACAAAAGGTGTTGTGGTGGAAGATACCGGTGATTAAGGCCCTTCTGGAAGGGGTTAAGAGGATTTATCCTCCCATTTCTCACCCAGCTCCTGAATGGGATCTAAATGTGGTTTTAACCAGGCTCATGGGATCTCCCTTTGAGCCAATGCATAAAGCAAGTCTAAAAGACCTTACTTATAAAACAGCCTTTCTAGTGGCTATCACTTCTATCAGAAGGGTTAGTGAACTACAGGCCCTTACTGTTCTAGACCCTTTTGTTACAGTCCACAGGGATAAGTTTAGTTCTATGCACTCACCCCAGATTCGTGCCTAAATTAATCTCAAAGTTCCATGTGAACAAATCAATTGAACTATCTACCTTTTTCCAGAATCCCACGAGCATGGCCGAAAGAAGCCTGCACACACTAGATGTGCACAGGGCAGTCATGTTCTACCTGGAAAGACCAAAACCACTGAGGAAAACAAACCAATTTTTCATTTCAGTGGAAGCTGGTGGAGAGGGGGGGGAATCCCCGTCTCTAAATCGGCTATCCAGGTGGATTGTCAAATGCATCACACTATGTTTCTCTCTTGCTTAGAGAGAACTGCCCTTCAAGCCTAGAGCACATTCTACTTGGGACACTGGGGCGTCCATAGCATTCATTGCAAATGTTCCCCTAGAATCCATTTGCAAAGCGGCAACCTGGATTTCTGTACACACCTTTACAATTGCGTAGACCCTCATTCTGGGTCTGATTCTCAGGTGGGACAACCAGTACGAAGACATCTTTTCTCTAGTGTTCCTTCTCACAACCCACCGCTAACTCCGGGTACTGCTCGCTAGTCTGAACAGCATGTGAATCTAAGCAGATTAACAAGCATCAGAATACATGCATTACTTACTGTAATAGCATTTCGAGGGGATTGTGTCCTCCGACGTATTCCACATCTTTGACAGTGATTACCACAGCTGTGCTGCTTCGGAAAACTTTTTCGGTGTAGGCGTCCTGCGTCGATACGCTCCCTCGAGGACCTCCTCCGACGGTCGACATCACAGGATGTTATAAGTAGGACACACGATGCCCGTAGCCTCAGTTCTGTTTTTTCCACGAACGTGTTCGCTTCGAAATCTCGGCGCACCTCGGTTCTCTTGTTGAATTGGTTCTTCTATTGTTCGAGAAATATGCCTCGGCAAGAGCCACACCACCGATGACTGCGATGAAATGCCAGTCTTTGACGTCAAAGGCCTTGCGGGAGAGGAAGAAGTTGTCGGTGGGTAGGGTTTCCAAACCCCGTAAGTCGAAATCCGCTGGACTTTCGACCGATTCGAGGGGCGAGACTCTGCATCGGCGTAAGTCCAGGGGGTCTCGTTCCAGGAGTGGGTCCTGCCATACCTCTGCCTCTTCGAGGCATTCACAGAAGCGCCATCACCGTTCGCCTTCCCCATCCTCGTCAGAGGACTCCGCCAGACGGCTGGTGGCTTGTCCCACGAAACACTTGTTGCTGGTCAAATGGGAGGAATTCCGCTGGCAGATGGAGATTTTCGAATCGCAGGGCACCGTTCCGTCCGCGCTTTTGAGAGAAACCGGCAAGGAAGGTGCTAGGACCACCGATAGCACGCCTTCGGGCTCGGGCCATCGGCGCGATAATTGGGAACCGTCCCAGTCCCGATCGGACAAGGATGATCACCACCGTGCCCGCTCCAGGTCCCGGTCTTCGACGCCGTTGAGACCGTTGGAGCCTGTGAGGCCTTCGAATAAGGCATCAGCGCCATGTCCGTCGAGGGACTTGCTCGAGGCTCTAGCTCCGAGGAAGTCATCAGTGCCGAGACAGTCGAAGGACACGCTTGGGGCTCCGGCCTCGATGCCTTTGTCGAAGTCGTTGGCGCCTCGGTCGACGCCACTCCCATCGGTGCCCTCAACGCCTTTTGATGAGAACTTGCCGGAGGTCCCCCAGAGAGCTGTGGAAGCTCCGAGAAAGGCGCTCCGCAAGTCTGTGCGGCCTGTGTTTGACCCATACTGTTCTTCCTCCCAGGGTGGACTAGTTCCAACCTTTGGCGTACATTTCTGAGGTACAGGAAGGGTCTGAGGAAGAGGGGTTGGTGCCTCCTGAGGTTCCTGATGACCTGTTGTCTGACCTTCGTCAATCTTTACATGATTCCAGTGGTCTTGATACTTCCCAGGAGGTTGAGTTTGGCAGGCCTGAGCCTGGTACGCATGCTGATTCCTCGTACAGGTGCCTCATGTCGAGGGTAACAGAGTGTCTGGGGTGGTCTGCTCCACCTGTGGATTTTCTGCAGGATGACCTGACAGATATCTTGGACAGGGTCCACCCACTGACCCGGTGTTGCCATTTCATATGGCCTTACAAAGAAGGGTGGCGGAGAGTCTCCGGCAGTGAATAAGTCGTTGCCGAAAAAATACGGCCCAGCCAGTGGTGACCCCTGCTACTTGTCTAAGCACCCTACTCAGGAGAGTTTGGTGGTGCAGGCGGATATGGCCCCAGCAAAGCAGGCTGCGTACCCTACAATCCCTCCTGATAGGGACGACAAACGCTTTGATGGTTGGTCGAAGAAGGTATTTTCTTCTGGGGGGGGGGTATGGCTTTAAAGGCAGCCAACTCCGTTTGTGCCCTTGCAAGATTCACACACACTCTGTGGAATTGTGTCGTTGGCGGCTGAACATATTCCCAAAGGGGAGGAACGGGATGGTTTTCTTGCACTCGTTCAGGATGGCAAGGATGCCATGTGTGAAACCGTTCAGTCGGGTCTGGACGTGGCAGACTGTGTCAGCCGGTCCATGGCGGCGAGCACCATGATGCGCATGTTTGCGTGGTTGCGGAAGTTGGGGTTTGCTCTTGATGTACAGTCCCGGCTTCTCAACATGCCCTTTGATGGTGTCCATGTTTTTGACAGCAAGGCTGACAAGAGCCTTGAGGTTGCAGACCTCCAAAGCTGCAGCGAAGTCCTTGAGCACTACAGTGCGTCAACCTCTGCCTTTTTGGCCTAGGTGTCAGCAATGGAGGAGAGGCTCCTTTTGTAGAATAGCGTGCCATTACTTCAGATGTGTGGGTTCTGGAGATCATAGCCCACGGCTACTATCTTCCTTTCCGGCAGAGGCCTCACGACAATCCACCAGGGAAGCTCTTTGAAGCATCCAGATCCGGTCCTTGCGCAGGAAATACTATCTCTGCTAGAGAAAGGTGCCATAGAACTGGTTCCTGTAGCGGAAAGGAACAAGGGATGCTATTCCCCCATATTTTTTGATCCCGAAAAAAGACAGAGGATTGAGACCCATCAAGGACTTGCGTGGTTTGAACAAGCTCCTCGGGAAGGACATGTTCAAGATGCTTACTCTTAATTCCTCCAGGCCCTTCATCTTCAGGATAGGTTGATTTCTGTCGACGTCAAGGATGCTTAATTTCATGTGCCGATTCATCCCAAGCACAGGAAGTACCTGAGGTTGCGGCTGGCGACTTGCATTTTCAGTTTCGGGTCCTGCCGTTCGAATTGACCACCTCCCTGATGGTCTTCACCAAGTTGATGGTCTCGGGGAAAGGGGGATTCACGTCTACCCCTACCTGGACGATTGGTTTATCAGGGCGCGCTCTCCCGAGCAAGTCCTGGATCATCTGTACATCACCTGCCACGCTGTTCACATGATGGGCTTCTCCCTCAACTTAAAGAAGTCTCATGTGACACCTACCCAGCGGCTCCAGTACATCGGGGCAGTGCTAGACACATCCCTGGGGCAGTGTTTGCCTCCCTCCCCAGGTGAGGGCTCACCACATTCTGCAGATGGTGTACAAATTTCAACATGCCCAGAGTCTCCCGTCCGAGTTCTTGAGATTGCTCCGCCTCATGGCATCCTGCATTTAACTGGTGCCAGAGGCCAGGCTGCGGATGAGATCTCTGCACTGGGCACTCAAGATGCAGTGGTCGCAGTTCTCCGGCAGGATGTCGGACCCCGTTCAGATTCCACCCTCTGTCGCCCAGGACCTTCTGTGGTGGCCCGTCAAAAGATATTTGTTCAAAGGGGCTCTGTTTTGGCAACCTTGGCCCGAGGTGACTATCGTGACGGACGCATTCCTCACAGGTTGGGGAGGTCATGCCAACGAGCTAACAGCCAGCGGTCGTTGGTCTCGTCAGAGTCCAGACTCCACATCAATCTGTTAGAGCTGCGGGCTGTCAGGCTAGCCCTGAAGGCTTTTCTGCCATCTGTGCGGGGGAAGAATGTCCTGATTATGATGGACAATACAGCCGGCATGCACTACCTCCACAAAAAGGGGGGGGGGGGCAGGGTCACTCCCACTGTGCAGGGAGGCGATGCAGCTCGAGTTCTGAGCCATCCAGCAGGAAATTTCGATCTCGACAGTTCATCTGGCCGGAGACAAAAACGCGGCGGCGGATGCTCTGAGCAGGCAGAGCACGGTCTGTCACGAGTGGGAGCTGGCTCAGGAGATTCTCTTGGAGATCTTCGCCCTTTGGGGGACCCCTCAAGTGGATCTCTTCGCCTCCAGTGTCAACCGGAAGTATGAAAGTTTCTGCTCGCGAGAATTTCCTCCAAAAGGAGCCTTAGGAGACGCGTTTGTGGTGGAGTGGTCCTTCCCACTGCTGTATGCGTTCCCTCCAGTCCCCGTCATTCCGCAGGTGTTGCAGAGGTTACGGAGGTTCGGTTCCCGGGTGATCCTCATTGCTCCGATGTGAGCCCCGGACCTTCTCGACTTGTCCATCTGCCCTCCACGTAGTCTTCCCTACCGAGACGATCTGCTCTCACAGGAGGGGGGTCAGGTTCTCCATCCAGAGGTCAGATCCCTCAACCTTCACGCTTGGCTTCTGAAAGGTTGAGGTATAAGAATTGGGACCTCCCTGAAGACGTGTTGGAGGTGTTGCTCTCGGCCAGACGGCCGGCAACAAAGTCTCTGTACCGTTGCCGTTGGTGTAAATTCTGCGACTGGTGCAGAGTTAAAAATGTGGATCCTTTTGAATGTGACATTCCCATGGTTCTGTCTTTTTTGCTTTTTTTGCCCCACAGGGGCTTGCAAGTGGGGACCATTAAAGGTTACCTGGCGGCGCTGTCCATATTTAAGCGCTCGTCCGAAGAATGTTCCTATTTTAAGATTCCTTTAATTTCTCAGTTTTTGAAAGGGCTCACTAATGCGTTTCCTCCGTCACCTTTTCTGGTGCCAGGTTGGGATTTGAATCTTGTTCTTAAGTTTCTTATGGGTGCTATATTTGAGCCTTTGCATTCTTGCCCTTTGAGACTGTTAACTCTGAAAACTGTTTTTGGTTGCAGTTACTTTCGCTCGCAGAGTGAGTGAGTTACAGGCACTTTCAGTTAAGCCACCCTTCACTGTGTTTCATAAGGACAGGGTTGTCCTTCGAGTTCGTCCTTACTTTCTTCCGAAGGTGGTTTCGGAATTTCATTTGAGCCAGAAGGTGGTTTTCCGGCGTTCTATCCTCCTCTACATCCTGGTAAGGAAGAGGAGAGGCTCTATAGGCTTGATCCTAGGAGAGCGTTGAGTTTTTACATTTCGTGCATGTCCCGGGTCAGAGTGGACGATCAACTTTTCATTGGTTACGCTGGAAAGCGTTTGGGACAAGCTGTGACGAAACATACTTTGTCTCGTTGGATTATTTTAGCTATCTCCGAGTGTTACCGCTTGGCGGGTAAGGATCCTCCGGCTGGCTTGCAGGCCCATTCTACCAGGGGTGTGGCTGCGTCTACTGCACTGCAGAGAGGTGCTCCTATTCGTCACATCTGTGATGCAGCCACCTGGGCTTCGGTACATACTTTTGTACGTCACTACTCCCTCGATTCCATCCGAGGGCAGGATCTGGCCTTTGGCAAGGCAGTCCTTTATTCCGCAATTTGATTGGGCACGCTAAATTTGTGTTCTAAATTCTTTTGCCACCTCCTTGCTTGGTACTGCTTTGGGAGTCTGTCATAAATATGGAATACGTCGGAGGACCCAATCCCCTCGAAGAACAAATTACTCTTACCTGGTAACGTTCTTTCGATGGGATGGTCCGACGACGTATTCCATATCGCTCCCTCTCTACCTTCCCCGCTGCAGAATTTCTTATGCGATTGCAGCTTGCGGTCCGCAAGGCCTTGTGTGTCTGACTGGCAGAAAACTGGTGTCACAGGTTCTGGGGGGAAAAAAATACAACTGAGGCTAAGGGCGTTGTGCATCCTACTTATCACATCGGGTGACGTTGGCCGTCGGAGGAGGTCCTCGGGGACGGCGCATCGATGTCATTGAAGCAGGACGCAGATGCCGAAAATTTTCCAAAGCAGCACAGCTGTGGTGATTCCTGTCATAGATCTGGAATATGTCGTCTGACCATCCCATCGAAAGAACATTACCAGCTAAGAGAGTAACTTGTTCGTCTTACTACTTTCTCACTTCATGTACTCACTCACAATAGCCTTGGGCTCCCTCATGGCAGAAAAAATACAATCGGAGGGTCCTTGGAGACTGAGGGATTTTGGGTACACTATACGTCATGATAGGGATAGTGTTACAGACACGCCTATGCCGACGTCCCCTTTTGGTCCCGAAAGACGAGACGTAATACTCTGCGGTTCCCACTGGATGTCGGACCAAATGCACTGCATGTGAATCTAAGCAGATACAATTATCAGAAATGCTATTACGGTAAGTAATGCATGTCGTCCTCTCCAGCTAATCCAGAATAGGGCAGCAAGACTTATCCTTGGCCTCAAGCTCAGGGACCGTATCTCTCCTGCCCTAAAAAGTCTTCACTGGCTCCCAGTTGCTCCACGGATTAAATTATAATCCCTTCATCATCCACAAGGCTTTCTGGGGCAGGGGGGGGCCACACAATCTGCAACTCTTAGTATATGTTCCCCATCTACACCCCTGCACTCCTCTGGCACCAACTCTTTGTGTAAAGCGTTTCACTAAACAGAGGGCAGGAGGTCGATCTTTCCTCAGCTGGCTCCCTTCTTTGGAACAGCCCCCCCCCCTTCCCTCTTCTTCTTGAGCAGGACTTTGTTAATTCTGGAAGCTCCTCAAGACTTACCTCTTTACACCCCTCCCCCCCTCCTCCGCCCGCCCCCCTTGTCTGCTAATCTCAGTTGCTTGTTTGGTATTCAGGGCCCTTATTCCTCCCCAGGGCAGTAACCTCCCACACCGAATTCCCCTCCCCAACCCCCCAGCTTCCGTCTTTCCTCAGCACTTGCCTCACCCACCACTATGGAGGCTTGCACTTAACTTACATTGCACTTCGCTTCTTTCTTTGCCATTTCTTGTGTGCTTGCTGTTTGAGGTCTTCGTCTGCCATTGTAGGTGGGAACAACCTAAGTGGAAGTTTTGTCTTCGGCAGGAATCCTTTTGATTCCCCTCCCAGGCTCCAGAGTGTCTGAAAAGACAGAAAGCGAGGGAAGAGTCCAAAACTCAGCAGCCCTTGGTCTTCCACCTTGCCTGAAAGGAACCAACTCCCAGTGGGGGGCTAGCTATCCTGATTGGACAACCCGACCGCCCGTTTCTTGCAAATGAAGTGGGAGATTGCAGAAGTTGTGATGTAGTTCCTGTTAAATACTCCGAATCTGGAAGCTGCTGACAAGTCAACTACTGAAACTGAAGAGGAAGAGAAGACATCTGTAACGATTTCCAGTGACCGGAGAGATTGTTGCAACCCTTCCTTCCATTCAACCTGGGGGATCCCAAACAGGATGCCTCCTACCTAGAGGCTGGTGAGACCTACTAGTCTCAGGAAGACCTGCAGTTTGAGCCATCCCACGACGTGCTGCGACCTTGCTGGGCTGCAATACCCTGGGACCTCAAGTGCACGGTCTTCCGAATCGTGCTGAAACTGAGGGTGTCCTGCCGGATCTCTGGAGACGTGGAGTCCTTGATGTCCCCTCACCAGAGCGCTGGACTAGATTAGCGACAATCCGTAAGCGATATTCAGCCCTCTCCTGGCTCCAGAAAAGGGCTCCAAAACCAGAGAGCCGCATCCAGCCACAAAGAAAGTCTTGCCTGGAAACTTCCCTGCTACAAATTCCCTTCCAGTGTCCTATCTTCACGACAATGAATTAATCGACCGGGTTATTCGCTGCAGATGCTGATGGTGTCCAGCTGCAAAATCTTCTGTGCTGAGGTACTGTGTTGGCTGGCTTATTACTTGCCTTAAGACTTTAGTGGTTGTTGTGAAGTTTGGGGGTGATTCACGTGATTGGGCGTCCTCTCATCCAGTTCTCCCAGGCCCAATGCTGGAATCCCTCTAGGGTGTCTTCTCTGAAGCCCCTGGACCCTATTTAACTCTAAAGTGAACTACCTACTTGTTTTGAAGAGATTTACTTTTCCTGCATCTGTACCTATCCTGACCTGTCTGTTTGCCACTCGAGACCTAGCAACCCTCTCCTGCCACTGAGCACACTCATACTCCAAGAATAGGGAAGAACTTATAAGGTTTGGGCCCTTTGCCTAGTAAATGTAGCAAGAGTTTAAAAGTGACTTACTTGTTAAAGAGTTGGTTGATAACGGTCCGTCTGAAATATGAGCAGTTACAAACATTCTTACTATCCTTTGAATGTGTTTTGCTATTCTGAAAACTGTATGTAAGGTTATTTTACTCACTTGTAAATTAGTTCCCCCACTTACCAAAAGTAATGCTGTTGGCTTCACCTGACTATTTCTTTCAGAAAGTAAGTGTACAGGTTTACCAACTGGCTCTTGCTTCCCCGGACCTGCTCTATAGACGGTCTAAAATAAGTCTGCTTTGGGCTTTACTTAACTTGAGTAGCTGTGTGCAATTCTTAAATAAGTGTATTGCGGGTTTTACTAACCTTGGTCTGCCTTCTGCCATCCTAAAATAAGTTGTTATTGCTTAACTCAATCTGTGCTCCACTGATCTGAAAAGCAACTGTAATATTTTATTGCAACCTTAGGTCTTACCTAGTATAACTGAGGGTTATCCTGAATGTAGTGTTAGGTTTGTACTGTTCCATGAATTTGTGTTCAACTACTACTCAGAAAGGTACCCTGGTAACAGGGTTGGTTTACTAGGTGATTTCTTAACTGAGTGTCACTGCATGACTGACGGGGTCTTCTCCCCTTGACCTACTGTAATGTAATCGAAAAGTAATTTGTTGTTTTAATCCCCCTGAGTAGGTGTGTTCTATTGTAAATGGATAGGTCTGACTTGCCTAGAAATACTGTTACTGATCACAAAGTCTAGGCTTTGTTCTGTGTACCTTAAGCATTGTGTTTATAAAATGTGTTTAGGATTCTATGACCAAGTACTAGCCGACCAAGATTTACCTTGGCCTTTTTGTATTTTTGTAATAACTCTGGGTGTAAGTGTTTCTATTAAACCATTTTTATCTCACAGGTTCTTTGTACCTTCCTACAGCCCTCTTCCACCTAAGATAAGCCTGGCTGCTCTGTCTATGGTACCAGTACAGCCTTATACTAAGAGTGGAGTTTTGTACTGTCTCAATTGTATCGTTTTACTAAGCCCTTAGTTGGACTGCAGAACAACTGTCTTAACAACCACCTCTCATATTTGGCTCTTCCCCAAACTCATTCAAAGCACACACCAGGTATGCCAACATTCTCGGGACTGACAGCCACACATCATTCATGAATATTCCCTCACCTGTTTAGGTATCCAGAAGGACAAGCAACAAGACGGAACACAGGACATCCAGACACATTCTAGATGTTTGGATACATGCTACAGCTTATCACCTTGTTGTCAATCTGAGTTTGGTCCGGAGACGGGTACACACAGGAGTATGTGGCTCCATACACTGATCACAAAGCTGCAAATAATTCAATGCTTTGTTGCCTGGGTTGCACTCCCCAGATAGTCTCCTCGCATGTGTGTTGAGATTTTCTTCCTGGGCTGATTGAACCCATGGGACAGCATATCCACATGTCACTCTCCTGCACTTAATGTGGCATTGCTAAACTCTGCCTTACGTTCCTTATGGCATCTGTGATTCACTTTACCTTAACAGTCCGCCTCCAAGGTCCGCTTTGGCCAGTTGAGGGCAACCGTTCTTCAATCATTGAACAGAGAACTTTCTGTCAAGCCATTGCTACTTTGATAAGGCAGGCACCTGTTCTTCGGTAGAAGTGTAAAATGTACCTGCTCACAAAGGTGCTCCTCCACAGGTTGCACTGCGAAATGGAGTTGTACCAGGATTAAAGTGGCTCCCAAGTTATGTTCAAATTGATTCATAATGATAGTACTCGTAGAAGGTTTTGGGGGTGGAAAATTGATTCCGGTGAACGCACTGATGCTTTCTTTAGATCTACAGCTGAAGAGACTTAAATCTTTGTGCGCTGAAAAGGGGCATAGAGTATTGAAAGCTAGTTCACCCACATTTGTACTCATTTTGTACACCTGTGTGCATTTTGAGTCAAAATTATTATTGTTCCCTACAAAATGCCAAATCCTTTTTTTCCTCTGGACTGCCAGACAAAAGAGAAATGCTTTTTTTATTATACAAGCAGTCTAATAATTACATGAACAGTTTAGGGGTAATGGACTTCTGTAACAAACATCAACTGTAAACACTTTCATGAATGCAAATCTTATTTTTCTAAAAAGTTATGTGTGAAGAATCATTAACCCAAAGGCAGGAAGTTGAGTGGCCATAAGCTGCAGATTTTAGTGCTATTCATAGTATACTTCCAGGTGCTTCACTTTTCAATGACACTACATTCTCTTTGGCCTATGCCTAAACTACATTTGAGATAGCTTTTGAAGGCTCTTCAGTGGCACTCTTATTAAATGCAATGCAAATATAGCTAGTTACCTTGATGCACATTTACTTGTTGAAATCTTTAGTGTTCCATAGGAATATGCTGTTTTAACTAGGGTATTGCTGAAATGTGTCTTGCTGATTTGCACTGCAGCAATTATGGAAACACTGTTGTGTTCTGCTGAACGCATCTAAGCAAACTGTTTAAATCTGATCTATACTGTTTTGGTCTTGCTTCCCAAATATTAAAATATTTAGGGATCCAAGTTCTTCCAAATCTTAGTAACACCAGAGATCTTAATAGCATACATTCCATAGAGTACATACCATAATGAACAACTAGTCCCCTAATCACCTGTTATGGTGTGGAAGGAGGGAAACCATTAAAGTGACGATTACCCCAATAGCCAACTCTGACCTCTATTCTCCCCTTAAATTACCAGCTTCCCTTTTTAAAATAGATCACAAACTTGTTGATGGAACAAAAGGCACAGAATAAGTATGAAGGGGCTCACAGCTACACTCGTTGGCCATAACTGAAAATAACTTGACAAACTATTTAACCACCTACTCTTCACTATGAAACAATGTAATCCATTAGTCAAGATTCAAGGTAATAAGATAACATGATAAAACTGGCATCTAGAGGACATAAATGTGTTAATGCAAAACGAACAGCCCAATGAAAGTTACATTTTTTTGTTACCATTTCACATCCATAATAGGGATGTTGTCACTTACATTTAAACAGAGCTCTGAAAAACCTGAAGTGAACTGATGTTGATCCAAATAGGTCTGCATGTTCCCCATGGCTCTTACTGGAAAAGCTGCTGTGACCCCACAAGGGATGGTGCAGGCAGATTTGTGTGGTACTTTAAGGAATCCCCACTCCCTTTTATCTCCTTCTCATCTTAGACCTCCCGGTGAAGAACCCCATGCCGGTTTTTACTATTATCCTGAACACTTGATGGGGCCACGTGGGGACATTTCCTTATGATCCTGTAGGTAGGCAAGAGGGGGTTTGGCGAGGAACAACCAAGGATGCTGGTTTCTTTCCTGATCGTCTGACAAATGCCTAACAATGCAGTTTCTTGACCTGCCTGGCTTTGTCCTGTGAGACAACTTAGCAATGGTTAAGGAGGCCCGCTTAGTGCATCACCTGAGAAGGTTAGAATGAGGTTTGCGGTCGCTCTGTCAACCAACCTGCTAAGGAAGGTGAATTGAGAGCCTAGGGTCTTCAGATTGCAGGCATTCCCTTTCCTGTCGCCAAAGGCTTATGCCTCCAATATCCCTTAGTTTATGGTAATGAAGATACCCTGGACTGCTACCTCTACTTGTTTGCCATATCCTAGATCCTTGCCATTTCATGGTTTGCAGTGCGTCTGCGATGTTAATGTTAAAGGACATTTGTACCGCGCACTATCACCACCGGAGTGGTCCCCTGGCGGCTCTGAAAGAGGGAGAAGAGGGAGAAGAGGGAGAAGAGGGAGAAGAGGAAGAAGAGGGAGAAGAGGGAGAAGAGGAAGAAGAGGGAGAAGAGGGAGAAGAGGGAGAAGAGGGAGAAGAGGGAGAAGAGGGAGAAGAGGGAGAAGAGGGAGAGTTAGTGGGAGGAAGCTGGAAAAGTGCAAGAGAGCAGTGATGTGCTGTTGGCGGCCTCAGCCCGGTGGGTTTGTTGGCTGGGCCTGGGGTGTTTGCGGCCTGTAGTCGTTGTGTACTGTTGTGCTAGTCTGTGTGTTTTTGTTTTGTTGTTGTAGTGAAGTTTGTGCGGTTTGTTGTGCTGTAGGTTTGTTGTTGCGTTTGGTCCGGAATTTGAGCGTTGTATGCAGAGGTGAAAATTGTTAGTGGAGTTGGTTAGTTGGCATTCTATCCTGAATTGGCCTGTTGGGCTAGCGTAGTCTCTCCAGATGGGACGGGGGCACCCTGCGCCTTTGTCGTGATCTGGGCATGTCCGGCATTGTGTCCCTTTCTCATCTCTCTCCCACCTCCACCAGCCTCCCTCACAACCCCACCCATCCTCCCTACCCACTCAAATGGCTAGTGCACCTGCCAGTGTCCACAACTCAGATTGATGATTGGCAATATCCCGGTAATTCCACAACATTGTGGTACCTAATAGCAACTAAAGAGCGAGTGAAGATGTTGGATGGGATTGACTGGGGTTGTTAACTCCGTCTCTATGGGTGTCGCCTGTGTTACATTCTGCCCGACGTCACCCGTCCAGGTGCCGTGGGTGCTTCTCAGTCTGTTCTGGATGGCTTGTCAGTGTCCTTTCTGGTTTAGTCATTCTTTCCTTTCTGTTCCGGATTTGTTTGTCAGTGGTGTTGAAGAGCAAGGTTTTTAGCAATTTTCAGAATTGTAGGTGATCTTTGGTGTTTATTTCTTTTTGGATGTTCCAGGTTTTTGCAGCCAAGTGGTAGAAGGAGGTGCCGCCAAGCTTTTTCTTACGGTACGGTTTTAGTTCCAGGCAGATTTTGTTGCTTGTCCTGAGGAGTCTCATTGGCTTGTAGATTTTCTTTTGTAGGAATTCTGCTCCTTGTCCAGAGATTACCCTGTGCGTTATGCACATTGTTTTGAAGGTGATGCAATGTTTTACTGGGAGCCAATGTAGTGTTTTTAGGGCAGGAGTGATGTGCTCTCTTCTGTATAGCTTGAGTAGTAGTCGGGCTGCTGCATTTTGGATGCATTGTAGTTTCTTCAGGAGGTATTCTGGTATTCCGAGGTAGAGGCTGTTTGCATAGTCTATTCTTGACATGATGAGGGCAACGATAGTGAGTGTTTTGTGCATGAAGGAGAGGAAAGGTAGGATTCTTCTTTCTGTGTGGAGGAGGAAGAAACATTTCTTGACTGTTGCATTTATTTGTGGTTCTAAGGTTGGGTGTTGTCCATCAGGACGCCCAGGTTTATTATCACCTTAGATGGTGATGGTGCGGTTCCCATTTCCGTTGGCCACTGGATGGCGGTTTCATTCTCTTGGTCATTGGATATGATCATGATTTCTATTTTTCCTGGGTTGATTTTAAGGTTGTTGGTATTCATCCAGTTGAAGATTTTTTAGGCAGTTGATTAGGGTTGAATGATCAGGTTGGGTTTCTTTGATTTTGTAGATGATTTGAGTATCTGCATAGTTGTAGCTTGTAATGTTGTATTTTTTTGAAGATTCTGATAACAGGGTCGGTTAGATGTTGAAGTACAGTGATGATAGCGAGGATCATACGGTTTCTGTTCTGTCTGCTAGGAATTATTTAGTCCAATGTAGTGCTGTCTGTGATGTCTGTCTTCCAGTCTTTTGGGTAGGGTTTCATGGCTAACTGTCGAAGGCTGCAGAGAGGACGAGCACAATCAGGGCTGAGGTTGTTTGAGTCTGCGTTAGTTTTTAGGTCGTCCCAGATGGATAGTAGCCCTGTTTCCGTTCCTCTTGCGGGTCTGAAACCGACTTGAGCTTGGTCTAGCAGGTGGTGTTTTTCTACGTGGTGTTGTGTTAGTTTGTATATGTAGGTTTCCAGTAGTTTTGCCGGGTAGGGGATGTTTGAGATTGGTCTGTAGTTGGAGAGGTCTTCTACGTCGCCTCTTGTGTTTTTTTAGAAGTGGTTTGATATATGCTGATTTGAAGGTCCTCAGTACAGTTCCTGTTGCTAGTGATATATTTAGAAGGTTGCTGTAATATTCTGCTGGCGTTCGTTGTGCGAGGATTGATTTGTAGATGTCCGGGAGACAGGGATCCATGGATGAACCAGCTTTCTTGCTGTGTTTTACCAGCATTGCGAATGCCTCGGCTGATTTTTCAGGACATTTTTTGAGTTTGTGCTGTGGTTCTGAGTTAGGTTTGTTTGGTTGTATATTGTGGTTGGTTGGCCTCTGTTGAATGCTTTGTCGGATGTTATTGATTTTTTTTTTTTTAAGTAGTCTGCCAGGTCATTGCATAGTTTCTCTGACGGGGGGTTGGTGTGTTATCACAGCCTGGTGGATTTATCATTTATTTTATGATGCTAAACATTTCTTTTTGTGTGTTGGTGATTCTGTCATCTTCGCCTTTTGAATTTCCTTCTTGTATGCACAGATTTGTTTCTGGAACTATGTTTTTTTATCTGGGTTGTATTCTTTCCTCCATTTCAGTTTCATCTTTTTGTTTTCCTTTTTTATGGTGCTTAATGGTGGGAAGAACCATTTGCCTTTGATCTTTTTTTTTTTTTGATGGGGTGAATGGTTTTTCTGGGGTGATCTTGTCAATTGTATCTGCAATCCATTTGTGTGATGGCTCTGCTTTCCAGTCTAGGTCAGTTAGCTCTAGTTCTGTAGTTGAGGGTTGGGTTAACTCTAGTTGTTCAAATAGGTTGCTTTCTTTGACGTCTTTCCAGTTTCTTTTTGTAGTTGTTGTGAGTTTGGGAGGTTGGATGCAGACTTGAGTAGGCAGAGTGATCACGAATGGGATGATGAGATGGTCGCTCCACAGTATTTGTATCGGCGGTGCCATGGTGAGGAGTTTTTCCTTGGCAAAAATTACATCCAGTGTGTGTCCTGCCGAGTGTGTTGCCCCTTTTACTAGTTGTCGTAGTTTCATGGTAGTGAGTTGTTCAATCAGTGAGTTTTGGGAGCTGGGGTGATTGTCTTTGAACCAGATGTTGAAGTCCCCCAGGATGATTAGGTGTTTATGGTTAATGGCTATGTTGGTGATGGCTTCTAAGAGGTTGTCGACAAAGGCTGCATCAAATGTCGGAGGTCTGTAGACCAAGATGAATGTGATGTTGGTTTTTGGGCTTGCTGTTTGGTGTATAACCATGGTTTTGCAGTTGAGGATGTTGAGTGGTTTGTCTGTTTTTATTTTCAGGTGTTCTTTGAATGCTACTGCGATGGGTCCTCCTTTTTCTGTTTTTCCCGTTTATTTGAAGGCATTTGAAGTTGGTTGGAAGGCATGTTTTGGGGTGTGATTTTTGTAGTTGTCGTCCAGCCATGTTTCTGTGATGAATAGAATGTCAATGCCGTTGTCATCGAGTAAGTCAAAGATTTCTGTAGTGTTTTGACATGGATCTTGCGTTTATTCAGATTGCAGTGGAGTTTGGAGGTGTGGTTTGGCTTTTGATTTTGTTGAGTGGTAGGATTCGGGGTGTCGGCGTCTTCGAATACTTCTTCTATGTTTTGTCTTGGGTTTTTGTTTTCATCGGGTTAGTCTTCCAGGAGTTGTGGTTGTTGATTGGATGTTCTTCTTGCTTTGGTGATGTAAGGTGTTATCGCATCAGTCATGTGTTTTGTTGTTTCTGGTGGTGTTCATCCTTCTTCTGCGTGCTTTTGCTAGGTTGTTTAATGTTGCTGCTTCTAACGTTGGTTTGGTCTGGTGATCCGTTGTCTGCGAGATATGGAGTTAAGTAGAGGGATTTGTCTCTTCTCTCAGTGTTGGTTCGATTTTTGTTCATGTGTGTGGCGGTGTGTTCCGTAGTTGTGGTCCTTTGTTGCAGTTCTGGAGTGTTTGTTCGTTCTTCTTTTTCTTTCCCTCCCGCTGGGACGTTTGCGCGGCATTGTAAGATTCAGAGTTGTTTAGTCTTTGTTTGTTTGCTGATGTCCAGAAGGTTCTGCTTTGGTCTGGTTGTCTTGTGGTGTAGTACTGGGTGTGGAGGGCTGTCAGTTACTGGTTTAGGGCTCTGTCTGTAGGTGGTATTCCGGATGATGTTGCCTTCTCGTTCAGTCGCTGTCTTGGTAAGGGTATTGGAGGTGGTTAATATAGTTGGGTGTTATCGGTGGCTCTCTTTAGTGTCTGTTTCCCTGAACGTGGTTGACTGCGGTGAGCTAGCTATGCCGGTTTAAGAAGGATATGTACTAATGGAAGTTACTTTTCAGGGGCGCAGCTAGCACTTGTGCCTTATGACGCCCTAATCGGTGTCACTCCACTGTATTTCACTGGTTGGTTCTGTCAACCTTTAGAGTGACTTGGTTAGGTGAGTTAGAGGGACCTGTATAGTGGAGGAGAGGCTTATCAATGCAATCTAAATATCACACAATACGATCTGGACACAGAATCCCAGCTAAACTTGGGAGACCTGTGTAGTGGGGGTAGGGGGGGGGGCCTGTCAGTGCAATCTCAATAACATACAATACGATCAGGATACAGGACCACTGTTAAAATTTGAGAGGCCTGTATAGTGGGAGAGAGGCCCATCAATGCAATCTAGATGTCGCACAATACGATCTGGACACAGATCCTCCATGCTTACTAGTTACGTGACCCCCGGCACACTGGAACCCCTTACCTCTCTCAATCTGCTCTATACCTACCTTTTCCTCCTTCTGCACTTCCCTGAAATCTCTCCTTCTCAATTCCCCACCATGAATCCTTCCCCACCTCTCATTCTCTCTCCTTCCCTTGAATCTTCCCTATGATCCTCTCTACCCTCCCCCTTACCCTTATCCTCCTTCATTTTCACCCTTATACTCCTTCTGCTTCCTTCCTCACTCCGCCACAGATGAATTGCTCTACCTACTGTTTTATTGGTTTGATTCATGATTGTTTATTGGTTCTACTGTTATAATGTTCTATGTATCCTGTTATAATGTATAGTGCTTTGGATGAAAGCACCATATAAACAAATACAGAACCCCTACTAGATTTGAGGCCTGTGTAGTGGGGGGAGGCCAGTCAGTGCAATCTCAATAACACACAATACGATCAGGATACAGGACCTCTGTTAAAATTTGAGACCTGTATAGTGGGAGAGAGGCCTATCAATGCAATCTAAATATCACACAATGCAGTCTGGACACAGAGCCCCTGCTAAAATGTGAGACACCTGTATAGGTCTATAGGTCAGTTCGGGGGGGGCGGGGGGGTTTAGTGCCAGGCAGGTGAGATTATTACAAAATTGAGCAATGATCACATTTTTCTATGATGAGGGTGAGAGATGCAGTGCGGAGTGATCACCTTGTTTAATACAGGTTTGCTAAGTGGCTCGGGTTCTAGTATAGAGTGGTTGCTCTACTCCTAGCCCAGGGCCACTCCTACCTTACTGGTCCTTGTAGTTGATGGTGGACTGCTGGCTACTGGCTTCCCCTGTGGACACCTGCTGACACTTCCTGGAGCTGCCTCTGTTGGAGCCGCCCTTGGGGACCTTAGCCGGAGGGCTGCACGGGCAGAGGGCTGCCCTGGGAGGGACTGGTATGACCAGGTGGGTCGAACAATGGGAGGCGGTGGGTCGGTTGGGAGGCGGGAGAATGGGGAAAAAACAGAAGGGAAAGCGGATTGTTGGGAGGGAGGCAGCAAGGGTGTAATCAGGCCATGGGGCTTGTACAAACAGAAAATAAACAAAGGAAGGGGCCTGGAGGGTCTCAAAGGCATAACACTCACTGCAGTATGGATGTCGGAAAGTGGATGCCTACGAGCAGCGCTGGCTGCTAGGCCCAGCTGCAGGGGAAGTGAGCACCAATCAATGGCGGAGGGTGGTTTGGGAGGCTGGAGGATGGGGGAAAACACGGAAGGGAAAGCGGGTTGTGGGAGGGAGGCAGCAAGGGTGTAATCAGGCCGTGGGGCTGATGCCAATGCAGGAGTAGAACTCCTGAATGAAGGGCTGCAGAAACATTATAGTTCTATGTGTGATCACACATTGGCAGCTCTAGCAGTGGGTCACCATTTTCCTAAACATGGTTGATATTGCAATTCTGGTTTGGGAGGGAGAGGCCATGGTTATTAGGGATGGGAACATTTGATACTCTCACTAGAGATCACTCTTGTTCTTAAAATGTTAACGGTTTGTGGTGGTGGGATAATTGCTCTGATGAAGGTCTGCACTGTTGGGCAGGATTGTATGCAGTACCTTTTGGGTGCACTACAACAACCCTGACCTCCTGGCAATAGGAACCCAACCTTTGGTCTAAGCTTGTACTACACGGGTTGGTAGCGTGTTGAGCAGCCAGGCTTATCTCCAGAGGGGTCAATGTGAGCTGTAGGGGAGTTACAAAGATTCACAGTGACAAGTATTCTAATAAACTCTTACAAGGTTTCTTGAATAAACAATTATTAGTCAGTTAGAATAAGCCTTCTTCACAAAGGAGCAATATAAAAGCAACACACAAATACACTTCAAAACGACACACTTAGTTTCTAAATCAGTAAAGACCGTTTAGGGATGGCACATAGCCACAACCTACACCCTCATGTGACTTCAATAATTAGGGCGCTGGGGACATTAATATCTTACTGTAGCATTTAGAATACTCTTAGAACTTGGTCAAAGGAAAAGGTTATTAGAAGAAACAAGAGACCACAAATAGTCTTATGCAGGCAATTACTTTTGGATCCCGTAAGCAGTCATTCAGTATTACAGCTTAAGCCAAAGACAATGGGTAAAAGTCTAGATGAGCTGAAACACTTCTGGTAGTGAAGTAAAAAAAGTATTTGCACAATTTTTTAGAAGTCTTTGAAGAAAAGAAGAATTAATGTAGGGCCACAAGCTGTTTAGGCTTATGAGTAGTAGAAGATGCAAGCACCTCTACAATAAGAGGTAAGTTCTCTCAGACTTTACAGTACCTTTTGGATTGAAGAAAAAGTGCATCAGATGACTCCTGTGCAGCTCTGCAGATCTCACTTTTCCAGGGCCTCAGTCGTGGGGACAAGAGGGAGGACGTCTGGGGACTCCTGCACTGCAGCGGGGCGGTCACCGCTCGCAACCGGCAATCTTTCAAACAAGTGGCACTTCAGTGTTTCAGCTTCTCATGACTACCGCAAATGGCAACACTGTGTTTTCTGGCGGTCGAGATGGACTTTCCTTGCTTCTGGGATCCCGCACTCTGTTGAGGTGGCTCAGGCTCTGTCAATCCTGCTTCCTGGTAGTCTGGAGGATCTTCCTGGAGCTCTTGGCCAACTTAAAAGCAACGCGCACAATCTGGTGTTACTCTCTAGACCTGCAGCAGGGCTTCACCGGGCAAACCAACAGTCCAGGAGTTGCAGCAGGCGTCCTCTTCAATATCTTCTTTGGTCCTATAGTCGACTCTGCCTTCCAAGCCAAAAGCCTCGCCTTTTATTCAGTTCACTCCCATTCATTCCAGCCTAGCTGTCAGTCACCCAGCAGGGTGGCTGTCCTTGCCGGACAGTCAGCCGGCCAATCACCGCAGAGTGCATTTGGGTCTCCAGGGAGACTAAGCACAGGGAGTTTCAGGCACCTCCCTCACTTCCTGCCCCCGCCCGACACCCTGGAGCCAGAGGCGGGCTTCACTTGTGAAGGCAAAGCAAACAAAGGGACCAAACCTGGTAAATCTCAAGGAGGACCTTTCCACAAAGAAATGTCGTAAAAAGACTGGGGCCATTTTGACAAAAATGCAGCCTGTGGTAAATGCACACCACAGTAGTTAAAAGTAAACCACTGCCACCAGCCATTCATCGAGGAAAGTATAACATAAAAATGTTACATGAGAAGCTAGACAAAGAGTATACTAAGCTAGACAAAGAGTATACTAAGTAACCCCTCCAGCACCCTATTGTAAGATAGTGTGCACTGGGTCTAAAAAGTGGAGAAAGAGGGAGTGAGGGTGATATCGTGGCACAGTGAAGTGAAATGGTAGCTGTCTGTACAGACCACTGGGAGGAGTGCTTTGTATGCATGTTCTAGTCACACTAGGCAAGGTACTGAAATATCAATTTGTGGGGTGGTCTAGTAGAAAAGCCAGAGAAACATGATGGCATGATGTAATGATGTATACAACCCTGCAAGATGACAAAGTAGCACATCACTATCATTAAGTATACTAATGTGAAATTATGCCTTATTGTGAGTCAAAGTTCAAAATTTGCATTGAAAACTGGGTAATGTAAGATGTAAAATGTAAGATAACATGAATAGCACAAACTCGACAAGATGTTTTCACTTATGTCCTGGCTCTTTCTGCTTTCCAACTGGTTGGGACACCTGCAGTTGCAGGCGGGCTGGAAAAAGCGATCTACAAAAGATAGCTGTCCCTTTAGGAAAACTTGAAATTGGTGAGGCTATGTCATGTGTGCGTCCCTCTACGTACCAGTCCCACACCTCCCCATATGTCGCCAACGTTCCACACCCAGTTCTGTTTTTCCAGCTACTGGGTTGGTCGGAATTTGCTGCACACTGTGAGGCGTTACTCTTAGCTGTCATCACATTTTTTTTATACAAATGGTTTTGTTTCTTCTTTCATTTTATAAAAAACCCTGTGCATCCCTCTGACGTATACCGTTTACGACTGGATTCAAGCAGTGCATCCTTTGTAGGAAGCAATTCTCAGCGCTGAACCTCATGTCTGCCTCTGAAGCCTGGGTATCCATCTCCCGGTGAGTATGTGTTTTCTGCTGTGGAAGTCACCCGAGGTCTCTGCTTAGTCGTCTTTCCATGTTGCAGCTGGGCCTGGTACGACTGAGGACTTTGTGTGTAAGGAGGCTGACATCGGTAAGAGGGGGACCGTACCGGCAGGTGAAGTACATGTTTCGCTGCCCTTGATTACAATATGAAGACCGCCTCTTCAGTTGCAGGGTCTTTACAGGACTTTTTAGGGGGAAAACCCAGGCACTCACACCGGAGTACCTCTGGGTAGGAAAATTCTAGTACCTCCTGGTGGGAAAGCGTTGGTACCGCTAGGTGGGAAAGGGTCTGAAAAGATCCACCTGGTACCACAAGTTTTGTCCAGCCCGATCAAGATCGCTACGGTCCTGGGGGAAAGCTAATCTGCTTTGGCTATCTGAATAGGCAAGAGTTGCTTGAAGAAGGCCAAAGCCTTCAGGGTTGATTCGGTACCGGCTGATGCCCCTGTTTCTACATTTGCCAAATTGGCTTCCGCAGTCATGTCTCCGAGTAATTTGGTACCGAAAGACAACAATTCTCTTAAGTGTGCTGACTACTTGGTACCGAAAAAGAGACACAGGTCCTCGCATAAGCATCATCATTCGAGACTTAGCTTGGTACCAGCTTCTCCAATGAATCACAAATGAAAGAATGTGTCCATTGTCTAAGTCTCAACTTCAGTACTGGTGAGTACAAATGACGGTTTAAGGCCAATTTCTGACATGTCCCAACACAAGGTTCAGGCAATAGACAAAAACCACTTGCATACTTGACGACCCTTTCCTTTCCCCACAGGGATAAAAGATGGAGCACGAAAGCACACTACGCGCAAGGCAGACGGCACGACGAGACCGCTATCCCAGGTCGTTGGTTCAAGAGTAGGAGAAAGGTGGCGAGAAACTAAGGGGTAACAAGGAGAGAAGCGACCTTGCCCTGTCCGACCCAGACCCGCAAAGCCTCCATGGATGCAATGGGAAGACTGCAAAGAATAGCCAAAGTCTGTTGCAGATGTCAACAGTACACAGAGCCCACCCACGCTGACATGCGGCACCAAAAGGGACGCTTGCTACCGTGGTACTGTCCTTGACTCCAGATACAAGGAAAGCCAAGCGGTTCACCACAGCCAGTGAGTCGAGGGGAGAACCAATAAGAAACCGAACATTCTTGAACAAAAGGTGCAAAAGATAAGTTAAGGGAAGTTCAAAGAACTGATAGTCTTGGGGGGGGGGTGGGGGAGGACCAGCAGCAGAAGAGTCCGGCACCACATGGGTGCTCATCGAGAGACTCTGGTTGATTCCCCGTTTCGTTGAAACTACCAATACCAGAATGCCTTGGGAGAGCCGCAAGGAAGAGGTCGAAGTGGTCATACAGGGGTCTAGCAAAATCCCCTGTACATTCGAAATTCTTTGACCGGCAGGTAATTGGAAAGCCTAGGAGATGATGAACCCCGCATAGTGAGGAATAACTGTGTGAATGGCAAGAGTGAACCCGACGGAGGGCTGGCCACAGTGAACTGTTTAAAAAGACATTGACTTGTGAATGCCACAGATGAAATTGATCTGGGAAAAGCCATAGTCAACCTAACGGAGGGAGGCAAACATCCGAGAAGGGTCTGAGCCCGGAAGAGGGAATCCAGGGGTGAATAATCATCACCCCAAGTGCAATCTGAAAGGAACTTTTGTTTGTTGTATTGAACCTACCAGGCCCTTGGAAGCAAGATACTTAACCAACTTGGGTCCTGATATTGCTAGGAACTTTTTTTGGATATTGGCCCAGAAGAGGGGCGGGGCGGGTCCATGGATGAGAAGACATCACCCACCGTACATATGGAAAGGAACGTTTTGTTTATTTGGAACACATCAGGTCCTCGGAGGCAAGAGACTTGAAGAGAGACTTAACAACTGAAGGTCCGGATAGCTGAGAATGGAACTGTCGTCTCGTGCTGGGAAAGCTCGAGCTTGTGCTGTGCTCTGGAGTCCCGCCTTGTCCGATGCGCAAATCGTGGGGACGGGAGACCTCCCGGCCCCTCCCCCCTTTCCCTTTCCCCCCCTCCCTGTGGCTACCGCATCCTGACTCATTTGTAAAAACTTCTTTCTTTCTATGAACACTATCCCACACTTTTTGTGTTTAGTTGTAGTGATTGTCATTTTTTTTAATTTTTTTATAGTATAGGCCCTTTTATTTGACAAGACGCCACTAGGACTACCTTAATATTTGATGGTCGTAGCTTGCTCCCATCTTAGATTTAGATGAGGCGTTTTTCCAACCTACCTATACAGTTTAATAAACACTCTTGAACTGTGATCCCTTGTGTCTGTCTTTACTGTTGCCACCATGAGTTCTTTACAGACCCACAACTGATTTTAACCAATATTCAAATACCCAGGCCTGTAGTATTTAACATTTACAACCCCGATCAAAAAACTACAAGGATAGACTCTTAAACATCTCCTTTTAGATTGGAAGAGAATCCGTCTGAACAGTCAGATATGGCTAATGTAATTACCAACACAGTTTTGGCAACTATTATCAGATCTCTTGTTGGAAGTATTGGCGCAACAAATTAAGTACAAAAGGTCTCCTGTGCCTCCTCAGGGAGCGGATCCCATACAGCCAGCTCCTTTACCTGCGCCAGTGTGAACTGAGGGTGAAGACACTGCTCCTCCTCCCAAAAAACAAAAGATGTCTAATGACACTGATTGTGACTCAGATGGCGACACTGCATCTATTTCTTATTCAAAGGTGTTCCATGACATTGTGGCAAAGGCCATGCAGGCCCTAGAAATCGCACCGAAGGATAAACCTAAAACTGCAGGTGTTTTTTGGGAAACCTCCTTCTCAGCAACCTAAAACATCACTTCTCCAGCATTTGATCTTTCATGGATTCACATGCTGCGAATATTTCCCTGTCCGGCTGGGAAATATTCACAGCATGTGAATCCATGAAAGATGCCAACGGTGGAGAAATGGAGTTACAGGTAAACTACTCCCTTCCTATGGAATTGTCCATTATGGTTCAGGCCTTGGCTCACTGGGGTTAACCTCACCCTGATCCTTGTATCTCAAAATTCGTAGACACCAAATACAAGGTGCCTAAAGAAGAGCCTTTTGTGCTTATGGGAAATTTTACCGTACAATCCGCTGTGGTTTCATCTAGGTACTAAAGGTAAAAGCTCTACTCCTTCTACCATTTTAGATAAAACCGCTAAAGCCTGGGAAGCTCAAGGAAAGAAATCTTATGCCTAGGCTTTTCCTCAACTCGGGCAAGTGAACACAGCTCCTTTGTTGGCAGGCTTCAATATCCTAAACTGGGAAATCTGGACTGTTTCACAGATCTGCTTCCTCAAGAGGCGTCAGATGAGTTTGGCTTCCAGGTTTCGGAGAGAAGAGAGGTGGATTTAACTGATACCAAGGGCAATTACAGGTGCTGTCTGTATCCGTAGACATGCTTACTTGCCAGCCACTTCCCTGCTTGAAGACATCCAAGATAAGGTGACCTTCTTTTTGACCGTAAAATGCTTTTTGACGCCTCCACCAATGAGGGTCTTCAAAAATGCAAAGCCACTTGGTTCCATTTCAGTGAAGCAGCCCCATCACCAAAACCTCAAATCCTTCAAACCATGTGTTCAAGGAAATAGTGTTTCTACTGAAACTGCAAAACTTGACTCTTCTGCAGCATGGGGTCTGGCATGGATTTACATGCTCATGAATATTCCCAGTCGTCAGGCTGGGAATCCTCGGTTAAAGAAAAAAGGTTCCATTTCACTGACAAACTGTATTTCTCCTTTCAACCAATCACTGTCTGGGTCATACTGCCCCCATCCAATGACAGTCCTCTCCCCAAGACCCTCCTCTGGTAGCCATCTTCAGATTTTTACCTCACGCTTCAGTGTTGAGTTCTCAAGTATGCTCTGCGAGCTACTTCTACTTTTTTTGTTTTCGATGGAAAAAGGTTTTATTTTTGTTCCAAAAAAGCCTGTGTGCTTTTCTCCATCAGCCCACAGCAGGAATCCGTTGTCTGTGAATTTCAGCACCCCTCAAGGGCGAAGATTGTCGAAGATTCCAGGAGGGCGTTGGGCCTACTTTTCACCCTCCGACCATGCCGGTGGTGGAGGGAAGGTCTCTCTTCAAGCCCTTCACTAAGTGCGGGCTACGGAATCTGTTTGTTGAAGACAAGCACCTGTAATGCCTTTACTGCCTGCTCCCGAACCACAAGGAAGTGGAGTGAGAGATATGCCTTTTGGTTCTCCAAGAAGACCAGGGATGGGCACAGTAGCCTGGCAGCGTGGCTGAACGGCAAGGCTTCTGCCCCCTGCTCTGAGCAGGTTCCTCCCTCAACAATGACCGGCTGGTGCGAGGAGCGGTCTAAGCCCTCTGAGGGCACCTCATACATGGGGGCCCAAGACGGGCCAAGAACCGCAAGTCCGAGTCCACTGGGTTGCTGCAGAAGCGGGTCCCAAGGTGGACCGGTTGCGATGGATGTCAGTTTGCCTCCATAGCCAGCTGACAGTCGAGTTCCTCCTCGAAAAGGAAATCCTCCCACCTGGCTAAACTGCGGAAGGTCAGAGAAGCCGCAGACAGAGAAGAAGGTGGAACTGCACAAGCAGGCTCTATCGGCAGAGGATAACACTTCTACGATGATGGAGTTGGTGGCGGCTTCTATCACAATGGCTAAGGGGGCTGACCCTGTGAAGGTACCCTGCCCGCAAGGCACGCCGCTGCATTGACTTTGGCAAAGTCTGCTGGCACGCAGGAAAAGGGCAAAACTGCTCAGGCCCCGGTTCAAGCCCCTCTGGGCTGTTGGGTAAGGGGGGGGCGGGTAAGGAAAGTCTGGAGACCAGTTCTAGGTTGGGTGGAAGGATTTACAGACTATGTTGCAGAGTAAAATATGTCCCTAAAGAAAACCCTAGTTTCCTTTATGATTTGCTGCAGAGATCTGCTATCTATTCACAAGATGGAGGATTGGGATCTAGCCCAAGTCAAGATGGTGGTTCACCTCAGGAGTTAGTTCTGTAATGGAATTTCGTGAGCAGGTTGGAAGTACTCACTGTTCTAAACTGCCTTTCATAGTTTACTGTGGAGAAGATAGGACCTGTGTTTTTTTTTTCTTTTTCTATTCCTGTTCCTAGGCCAAGTTCTAGTCAAGACTCAGACAAGTATGGAGTGGAACAACAATCTACAAGAAAAATAGCTGCAGGACTTGACCATTGATGGGAGCGCAGTGTTTGAGTGCTATCATTTGACAATTCATTTCGGATTCAAGAAACTGTATGACCGATTTAAACTACAGCAGCGTTGTAATATGTGTTACTGATGCTTGTTAATCTGCTTAGAATCACATGCTGTGCATTTGGTCCGACATCCAGTGGTAACCGCAGAATATTGCATCTTGTCTTTCAAGGATCGAAAGGGGACGTCAGCATGGGTGTGTAACACTATCCCTACGGTGACGTGTAGTGTACCCAAAATCCCTCACGCGTTGAGGTCCCTCAGATTGTTTTTTTCCCGTCCAGCGTACTGGTCGCCCTAATGCGGAGCTCTTACATAGAGATAGCGTTATAGTCATTATTATCGACTTTGTCGTTATTGATTGCGACAGTTGACGACTGCTGCAGGCTTTTGACACCTGTTGATCCCGGCGACGCTGCCGTCCATGTGGCAGGGCCTTCTGGCCGGCCTACACAGTAGAGAGAGTGGGGTCGGGGGGGACCTATTCTTTACAAGTATGCCTTTCCATTTTCAACCTCTCGGCTCCCTGGGTTTTGTCATTGCTTTAACAGTCTTTCGCTATGGAAAAGATGCCATTTAGATTTTGCCCCTCGTGCAGGGCCAAATATCCATGGAAAGAATAGCACGCTAGGTGCAACAGTCTTCCCCTCGACCACAACAAAGTGAGTTGCGCGGCCTGTAGACTCCTGCGCCCGAAGATGCTTAAGGAGCGCTGCTTGAAGTGGTGGCCAGCCTACGGCATGCCATAGGCCGAATGTTCTTCTCCCGCTGTTAGAACTGGCGAAAGTGATTGGGGGGGTGGGAGGGGAGTAGCGATGACCAGGCCTCCGTGTCGGAAGCCATTGACCAAACAGCGGACTGTCCTCTGTCCGTGACGCTCGTCCCCGACCCAACCAGGCCTGACGCAAGTCACGCTATGGGGGAAACGCCCGGTGACACGAGTGTGCACACGATCATAACACGATCATAACACCAAACGCACAACCCAAGGTTCTGCTTCGGCGAAACTATTGAAGCGTACCAAAGCGCCAAAGGAACCATCAGTTTTCGATGGGAGCCTCTGATCGGCAGCCCTCCCCGTAACCGCAGTCGCGGCCTGCGACTGGACAATCCAAAGTAAAGGGCGCTAACACTAAGACACGCGGACATCGAGGTGCTCCAGGAGGACACGCAGATGCCGCTTAAGGCCCGGGAAACGCCAAAATCCAGCTCTCAACCTCCGGTTCACCCGGTGGCGTCAATCCACCCATCACCTCCGGTTCACCTGGCGGCGTCAATCTACAGCTCAGCCGGTAAACCGCCCAGATTCTCCGACCATTGGCGAAAGCATCGCAAGGATTACTTCGGCAGTTAGGCTGAAGGAACGGTCGAAGGAGGTGGCGAAGCACGAAAAGTCCTTGAGACGTGCCGAAAGACACGCCACAGCACCCTGAACCCCGCAAGGACTACGCTGAGAGCCCCGTGCCTTCGTCGGGCACATTGGAGGACAAATCTCGACGTCACAGGGAAGAATACAAACCCTTTTCTCCCCGGCACCCCTCCTGGTTCATCCTCATGGACCAGAGAGAAGTTTGAGGGATGTATGGACAGATTAGAAGAAAAATGTCTTATTCTGAGACCCTTGCTCCCAAGAGGCCTCAAAGACTTTCCTTCTACGCCTGTATCAAAGTTTCAAAAGTCTTTGGAAGATCCACATGAGGAGTATACCTGTGTCCTCACAGATGATGATGTTATGGACTCTAAAATCAGGATGAGGATCGCACCTTTCTGGGAAACTACAATGTGGATTATCAGACAGGTTTTATGGACAATTGGGAAGACAGCCGTCAGGTTGATGCTCAATCCTGGACGTCCCCTACTCCCACCCAGGACCCACATGTCCTATGAATAGATTCCCACCCTCTACTCCGGCTCGCCAAGCCTCCCCAATGGATGACCAGATGGCGTTCGCCATCTTGAAGAAGGCAGCTGACCATTTCAGATTGCCACTCAAGAGGCTTTACCAGATTGTGGTTTTGTGGAGGATACACTCGAAGAAAAACCTCTGGCCAGCCAGGCCATCCCCTTGTTGAACTCCATCAAGAGGAGATTAGCACCTCCTTGTTGATGCCAGCCCAGACCAGGGCGGTGAACCATAGGGTGGAGAAGCTGTATCAGCCTTCTCTGACCAACCCGGCCTACATCAAAGGTCATGCCACTCCAGATTCTTTAGTGGTTACCACGACTAGAACATGGGCTTGTGTTGCCCTGTCTACAGGAGAGGCACCACCCGATAAGGAGTCCAGAGACTTTATGCACTGGGAAAAAGTGTAACAACGGCTGCTATGTTTTCCACCCGTATAGCCAATAACGCCACGCTATTGACCAGCTATGCAGACGTCTAGTGGAACCCTCTGCAAGAAGGCCTTCAGGAAGTGCCAGAACCTACACGGACCAAGTTGCTCGCCATTGTTTCCGAAGGCAAGCAGGTGAACCAGAATGTGCTCAAAAAAACTCTGGACGCTGCCGAGACGGCAGGAAGAACCGTGGCACAAGGTACCTTGCTCAAGAGACATGCATGGCAAGGAACTCCGGTTTCAAACCAGAGACCCAAGCAGAACTAATCAACAAACCCGTTGAGGAGACCAACCTGTTTGGCAAAGCAATGGACGATGCACTCGAAACAGCCGAGAAAACATGAAACGCTCGAGTCCCTTCAAAAGATTACCCAGGAACCCTCTCCTCAGAGAGAAAGCTGCTCCCGCTGATACTTTCGTGGGCAATCTCGTTTTCCCCAGAACCAGTATAATGCTGGAAACAACTGGAATTCTGGACAAGGGTCTAATACCTCCACGACTTACCCACCCAGAGGACAGCGGTGTGGAAAAGGTAGAGGCAGAGGTTCGTAACCCAGACACACCCCGCCCTCTGGTCAGAAATGACCTTCGGATCCAGGTCCCCTCCCATGCCACCCCTGTCCGGTGGTGGGGGGGGGGGAGAAGGGTGTATAACATCTTTACTTGCTGCATGGGATGGGATAACAGACCAGAGGGTACTAAAGACGGTCCACCACGGGTACTGCATAGAATTTGCCCGACCACACTAATTACGACCGCCAAGACGCCGGACCACCTGCAAATCCTACTGCAAGAGGTGGAGATCCTTCTAGTAATTAACGCCATAGAAGTCGTCCCTATTCTACAGGTAAACTAGGGTATTTATTCAGTGTACTTGATAGTACCCAAAAAGGATCTCACCATTGCTCCCTGTGCTAGACCCAGCGAACAAATTTGTCAAACCTAAATAGTTTCGTATGGTCAATTTACAGGAAGTAATCACGCTGTTGAAACAAGGGATTACATGGCAACACTGGACATGAAAGATGCACTTTCATATTTCAATGTTGCCAGCGCACAGAAAATACCTAAGGTTCATGATAGAGGACAAGCACTATCAGTTCAGAGTACTCCCCTTCGGCATTGCCTCAGCGCCAAGGGTGTTTACGAAGGTTCTGTCCGTAGCGGCAGCGCACCTGTGAAGACTATACGTCCTGGGTTACCCTTACCTCGACGACTGACAATAGTCCTCTTATTCAGTCTGGGATTCTCCATCAACGAGAAAATATCTAGCCTAAACTCCAGTCAAGTCAAACAGTTTCTAGGGGCTCTAATTCAGACAAAAGACGACCTCGTCTTCCCCTCCAACGATAGGGTTCAAAACCTGCTGTTTCAGATTGCTCGGTATGCAGCTAGTCAGGAAGTGACTGTACGCAAAGCCTTGCAACTGTTAGGGATGATGGTGTGCTGCATTTACTTAGTTCCTCACGCGCGTCTGTGCATGCGTCCCATGCAGGAGTGCTTAACAGCCAGTGGTGTCAGGCCAGCGGACAATGGGAAGATCTGGTAGTTGTCTCGCCAGCCCTCGTTCTCTCTGCAGTGGTGGTCGAGCTAAAACCTCTTGAAGGGGAAAACCTTCACCACCCCGCAGTAGAAGACTCTCACAACCGGCGCATCTCTCATGGGGTGGGGCTCACCTGCTTCAGCAGACTGCGCACGGCGTGTGGTCCCCACAAGTAGTGTCCAACCACATAAATCTATTGGAACTATTAGCAGTATTCAAGGCACTGAAAGCCTTTCAGGCACAACTATAGGGGAAAACAGGTTCTGATCTTGAGACAGCACCACAGCCATGTACTACCTGAACAAACCAGGGGTACACTCTCCAGGGCTATCCAAGCTGTCCCAAAACATCTGGATATGGGCTCTCAACAACAGGTTGTTCCTGTTGTCCCAACACGTTCCAGCAGAGACTTCCCACTGCCCGTAGAGTACGAATGGCGACTACACGAAGACATTGTCTCCAATGTTTTTGCAGAATGGGGTCGCCTAGAAATGGACTTATTCGTAACTCTCGAGAACTCTCAATGCCAAGAGTACACCTCAGGTACCCACAGAACTGCTCCAAGGGGAACAGGCTCTGAATAGCATGGTCTGGGAAATTTGTTTACGCTTTTCCTCCGACTCCCCTACTCAACAAGATTGTGCACAAGATGCACCAGGAACCAGTCCCCATGATATTGGTGGCCCCTATGTGGGCCCGCCAACCCTGGTTCTCTCGTGATGGAGATGTCCCTCTCCCCTCCTATGAGACTGCCCTTCCCGTACAACATGTCTCAGGACAGAGAAGAAACACTGCACCCATGCCCGCAAACTCTGAACTTTGCAGCCTGGCTCCTGAGGTCATATAGTTTGGACACCTTCAACTCCCTCAGATGTATGAGGACACTCAGGGAAGCAAGAAACCCAACACTCAATACTGCTGTTTACCTGGTGTAATGCCAAGGGCGTCGATCCCATCGACTTCTCTCCTACTCGCATTGTATTGTACCTGACCCACTTACTGGATTCAGGCCTGTTTTTTAATTCCCGAAAGGTTCACTTAGCTGCTCTCTCAGCCTATACTACGTCACAGCAGAAGGTGTGGTGGGAAAACACCAGTTATTAAGCTTTCATGGAAGGGGTTAAAAGGATTCACCCCCCTAACCCAGCTCCCGGTTGGGACTTAAATGTGGTTCTGACTAGACTCATGGGGTCCCCCTTTGAGCCTATACACAAGGCAAGTCTAAAAGACCTTACCTATAAAACAGCCTTCCTAGTGGTTATCACTTCTATAAGAAGGGTTAGTGAAATACAGGCCTTTCAGTACTAGACCCTTTCAGTACTAGACCCTTTTGTTACTGTTCACCTAAATTTATTTCCAAGTTCCACGTGAACCAGTCAATAGAACTGCCCACTTTCTTCCAGAACCCCACGAACATGGCCAAAAGAAGCCTACACATGTTAGATGTGCACAGGGCAATCATGTTTTATCTGGAAAGAACAAAACCACTGAGGAAAACAAAGAATTTTTTGTTGCAGCTGGCAGAGAGGGGGGATCCTGTCTCTAAGTCCTCTATCTCAATGTAGATAGTCAAATGCATCAAACTTTGTTACTCTTGCTAAGAGAGAAGTGCCCTTCAAGCCTAGAGCACATTTTACTCGAGGCACTGGGGCTTCCATAGAATTCATTGCAAATGAGCCCCTAGAATCCATTTGCAAAGCTGCAACCTGGAGATCTGTACACACCTTTACTAAACACTATTGCCTAGACACTCATTCTAGGTCTGATTTTCAGATGGGACAAGCACTAAGACATCTTTTCACTACTGTTCCTTCTCACAACCCACCTCCAACTCCGGGTACTGGTCGCTAGTCTATGCACAGCATGTAATTCGAAGCAGATTAGCAAGCATCGGAAGACATGCATTACTCACCGTAATAGAATTCTGATGATTGTATCTGCTTAGATTCACATGCGCCCACCCTTTCTCCTGCTTGTGTGGAAGGAACATTAGCCTTGGGCTCCCTCATGGCAGAAAAAATACATTTGGAGGGACCTCAGCGCGTGAGGGATTTTGGGTACACTACACGTCATGGTAGGGATAGTGTTAGACATGCCTATGCCGACGTCCCCTTTTGATCCTCGAAAGACCAGATGCAATACTCTGCGGTTACCACTGGATGTCGGACCATATGCACAGCATGTGAATCTAAGCTGATACAATCCTCAGAAATGCTATTACGGTGTGTAATGCATGTCATATATGTTGGTTTAAAAGTTTCCAGTGCAAGGTTCGTTAACTATTGGAGTTCAAAAACTCTAGTCAATTTCAGTTCGATTTGTCAGTGCGTCTGTGCTGCGTTAAATCTCTTCTACGTTCTAATTGAGCTGTGAACTCCGACAAAGGAGTTTGTATTTCTGAGCAGAAAGGCTTCCGTTTCGGTATGCCGCGCACCTCAGCAAATCAGAACTGAGCACTGTGTGAGCGAGCACAGTTTGTCTTGTGCTGTTACTCCGATAAAGGAGTAGGTTATTACGGGTCAGGAACAGAAAGGTTTATCTTTCCCGACTGCTGCGCTGTCATTCGGTTTGAGTTGCGAACGGCACACATGGGCAAGCATCTTTTCTGTAAATACAGGAACCCGTTGGGGAGTCAGGAATTCTTCCGACGCGCACACTCCTTCAGTGCTAGGCAGAGAATACATTTTAAGGTTCAAATAAACATTTACCTATAGGGATAATATTCCGAAAACCACCCAACAAACTTTTCGTCTTTGCAAACTTCACAGAAGGCACTAGAGGAAGGACTAAACTTTACTGTGTGGTGCCGGCTATTTTGAAAATACATTTGGAAGTTGTAGTTTTAGTACAGTGCATCAGTAGGCAGGAATACTAAAAATGTTAAATGAAGAACGAGAAAAGACTAAGCTAAAAGAAGAAACTACTCAAAACAATAGAAGAGACTGAGCTGAAGAACTTCCAATTTAGTTTTTTTAAGACTTGGTGAATTGCTAATTTTCAAAATTCAGAAATTGTTTAGAGTAATATTCAGGAGGAGGTTCAACCAGCAAAAACACAAATTGGCCTGTGAGCCTTAAAGCATAATTCCTGAGCCAGTAACTATTTTCCTTACCTGTGACAGATTTCAGTAACCTCTTTTCTTGGGGCAGAGGTCACACAGGTAATAGAGGTTTACGGGTGGCATATTAAGTACTGAAAGATGAATTTAAGTGACACTAATGTACAGGGTTAAGAAGCCAGAAGAGCTCATGTGTTTATTTTTCCCAGTTCCCCTTCCCCTCCTGACTAGACTGAACCTCAATGTGAACATAGTGAGGCTCGGTGAAGTCAGACTGGAGGGGCGGTGGGGTTCAGCAGCTCCTAAGGATGGGCAAGTTCCAGATCCTGATGAGAGGTGGAGGTGTGGGGCGTGCAAAAGGGGGGACTGTTGCCAAAACAGCCCTCACAGGCCGTGGGCCAAGCCATGGAGGTCTCGTCCATGGATGAGGACCAGTCCTTACACATGGTCCACGAGGACGTGGAAGAGGACGACGGAGTGGGGTCTAGTGTTCCAATCCCGCCAGCTCAGCTGATGGTTTTGTCTCTGGACATTTGTCGACCCTTCACACCTTGGTGTCAGAGATCCAGAAGAGGATGCCACCGGGCTTGCTTCCAATGGTCCCCCAGGCCGCCGATCAGCCTCCAGCGAAGAGGAAGAGTCATCCAACTCCCTCATTTGAGCCTCCACATCGCATTGGGACCCTTCTCCTCCAGCAGACCGGGGGATGGATACAACCTGGACTGCGGACTACGATCCGGATATCTTCCCAGCGCACGGCGAGTCTCTGCATTTGGATGCGCCACCTAGGGCGTCCCCACTGGACAAGGCTGGGTCGTTCCATTCCATGATGGCCAGAGCCTCTGAGCTATTCCAGCTTGTGCCCGAAGAAACCAGGAAGGAGGGTTTCTTGTACCAGAGGCGCTAGGCCAAGAGGAAGACAATCATGGCAGTGCCCCTTCTGGACGACATGTGGGAGGAGGGCCTGGCCCTCATGAAGAACTCTTGCACGGCTCTGGCTAAACGGGATAGGCTGGAGAAGAAGTACTGGGTGCAGGACTTCGCACCCAAGTGCCTTTTGTGGCATCCATCGCCTGATTTAGAGGCTTCGGTGTCCGCCAGGCAACTGTCAGCTAACCCGGCCTCGACGCCTTTTGTCCCTCTGGACAGCAAGTGGGAAAAAGATGGACGCATGGGAAGGAAAGTGATTTACACCATGGCGTCAACTCACGAGGCGCCCAACACACTGGCAATCCTAGCCAGGTCCAACAGGGAGCTGTGGTACAAGCTGGGGCCTTTTCTGGAGTTCCTCCTCGACAATAAGAGGATGGAGGCAACTGCTCCTTTCCTGGAAGGGGAAGTAGGGTCTGATCATGCCATTACAGTGGCGTTGGACATCGCCGACATTGGGTGCCAGCGGATGGCCAATGGTGTCTGCCTTTTTTGCTAAGGTTGGATGAAGGCCACAAATTTCCACCAAGAGATCCAAGCCAAGGTACTGGACATGCCCTTTGGCGATAACCCATTTGGGAAGGTCGTCAACGAGTCCCTACAGGCCATCAAGGCTGATGGAGACAGCCCGTTCCCTGGCTACCCTCTAGCAGCACCGCTCTTTATTTTGCTCTTCCAGATGAAAGTGGAGAAGGGCTTTCAAAGGTTTCACCTTATCGTACCGTCAGCCTTCTAGATCCATGACTCGGGAAGCATACAGAGGCTGTTCCTATGCCTACAGTAGCTGAGGACAGCATCGCCTACAGGACAGGACGCTGAACCCGAAGCAAGCCTGAATTGACCAGGTCATCTGGCCTCCACCCATGCACCCCGGTGCGAGGCCGGCTGAGGAAGTTAATCGCCAAATGGAGAAAAATCACCACTGACAGATGGGTGCTGGGGATCCTCGCCCAAGGCCCTCCACCCAAGAACATATCCTGGAGTTTCACGGCAGGTGTCTGCAGATCCCTCCGGTGGCCCATCAGGAGCAGCACATGCCTCAGCTCCTGGAAGAGGTACAGGACCTGCTGCGAAAAGGGGCGATGGCGCTAGTTCCCCAGCGACTCTGCGGCTCTGGAGTCTATTTTATCTACTTTCTGGTCAGAAAGAAGATAGGCGGCTGGAGGCCCATTCTAGACCTACAACGTCTAAATAAATAGAGTCCCAAAAATTCAGGATGGACATGTTGCAACATGTGCTCGGCCAGCTGGAAAAAGGAGATCTCTTGATATTGCTGGACGACCCCTACTTCCACGTCCCCATTGACAGGAAGCACTGGAGTTTTCTATGCTTCGTAGTGCAGGGGCAGCACTACCAGTTCAAAGCCCTACCTTTTGGCTTGAAGTCTGCCCCCAGAGTGTTCCCGAAAAGCCTGGCACCAGTGGCGGCCCATCTAAGCCTACAGGGCATATACATAAACCCATTATGGGACGACTGGCTGATTTGCACCACTCACCAGGAGCTGGCCCAAGGACAGTCTGGCTGCTAACGAATCTGGAATTCTGTCAACTATCCAAAGTCCTGCTTGACGCCATCGCAGAACACGCTGTTCCTAGGCACCAGGCTCAATAAGTGTCTTGCATGGCATCTCTCTCGGAGGAGAGGATAGCAGCCATTTTGGGGAAGGTGCAGCGGCTGTCTACTAGGATGGCCACAGTACGGGCCATCAAGCCGTTGCTGGGCATGATGTCCTGAATCTACCTCATCCAGCTCTTCAGGTTGCAGATGCGGCCCCTCCGGGAATTCCTGGACGACCTCTGGATACAGGTGACCGGAAGCTTCACAGACAAGATTTCACTAAACGACGAGTTCGGTGGATGATAGTATGGTGGGGCGTTCACACCAACATCGCCCAAGTCACAGGATTCCCGAACCCACCATACCAGGAGACTGTCAACACAGATGCCTCCATACATGATGGGGAGTGCACACAGGACGTCTGCGTGCCAGAGGCCTGTGGTTGCCAGAGAAGAAGGATCCTCATATCAAAATCCTGGCGCTATGGGCAGTGTTGTCCCTGAAAGGCATTGTGGTGAGGATCTTCAGACACCATCACCATGTTTTACATCAGGAAGCAAGGGGGCATCCGATACCGGCGCTCTCTAAGGAGGCCCTGGGCTTGTGGCGATAATGTTACTCATCCCTCTTCAGCTTGCGAGAGTCAAGAACACCATCACAGACTCCCTCAGCATGGAAACTGCGCTCGTGCCTCGAATGGGAGCTTCATCAGGATCAGGTGGACAGCCTGTTCCCTGAGTGGGGCAGGCGCCAGATAGATCTTTTTCTGACAGCGACAAACTACAAGTGCAAGAGGTTTGTCAGCAGGTTGCACCAGCCGGGGAGCCTGGGGGCGCATTCTCCTTTCCATAATAATTCCATCAGATAATTGTGGTGGTTAGTCTTAGGCTTTTTGCAGTCGCCCACAGCGCTTGATATATTTGATACTACTGCCAGGCAAACATTGTGGAAATATCACTGTGCCCATACAGGAAAGTAGACCCGCATCCCTTTCTTGTCGGTATGAATATATTTAATTTAGCTGCAGGATGCCTCCATACTTTGACCTTTCGATTTTAAAACCAGGATATTTATGCCTCCTCCGAGGATGAATGTAAATGAGATTACTGATTTAGTGTGTGAAAAGAAACCTTGCCAGCTCCTTAATATAAAGAATATTCTGTCATGCGTTTTACACCTGATGGACCAGGGTTTCCTTTATTTTTCAGAGTTAGTTGTCCGCATGGACAAAGTGCGGGAAGGCACCAGAGGGTGTCTCACTAGAGTGTTTAGGGGACCACCGTTTTTGCAATGCGGGTCAAGATAAGAGCTTGATGTATGAATGATCTGGCTAATTTTAGCCCTTTGTGTGAATATATGAATGCACAATTGAGGAATTCCTACAAAGTTGCTTATTTGACATATCTGATCCAAGAAGGTTCAGGGAACTACAAGCACTATAGACGGTAAAGCAATAGAATTAAGCTTTTAAGTGACCCCATGTTTGTAGAAGGGCATGTTAGGCAAGATTGTATGCAGTAACCCTGTGGGAGACTACATCCTTCTTGTCCGCTTGGTATTAGGTAACCCACCTATTGGTATAGGTCTGTACTACACAGGTTGGTAAAGTGACTGAGCAGCCAGACTTCTCGACGGGTAAATGTGAGCTGTAGCATCGAAATCCACGAATACAAGTATCCAAATAACACACTCGCGGTTTCCTAGCAAAACATTTATTTAACGGTCAGTTTTAAATGGGCATTCTTAAACGGGGCAATGTGCGACAATAAAAATACTTTAACACTTTCGCAGGATCAAGTTAAGCAAGCAGATACTTGGTGGAGATGCTTCATACACACTTCCTACACCCAGAGGAGACTTCAATTACTAGGATAGTTGGCATTTATTTATCACTTTTTGTACTTGATAACATTTTGAGGTTAAGGAAAAGGTTAGGGAAGGGAAAAGGTTAATAGGTTCTTAGAGCATGTGAGCACTTTTCAATCTCCCAATGAAGTCTAGACTAGTTCTTTCACAGCAATATAAGTTAAGCGTTTGCACCACCTATGAGGAACAGTTAGAATCAAAGTCAATGGGTCAGAAGAAACTGCAGGGAGCCAGGACAGCCAAAGTCAATTTGCACAATGTCTATGGAGCTGAGGCACTTCTTCAGATAGCCCAAAGTCTTGCACAAAGTTGGAGAGTTTGTAAAGAAACCACTGTGGCCACAAGCTGTTAGGCTTGTATAAGGCAGAGCTGAGATCCACTGCAAAAAGCAGCTACTGCAAGTCTCAAACGAGATAATGCAAGCTATAGACAGAGGTCAGTACCCCTTAGTCAGGACCGTACCTTAGGTTTGAAGAAGAGGATCCAGCTAGCTTCTGATCTGGTTGCAGTCTTGCATATCCTGGGTTTCTTGGCCTCAGTCGTGGGCACAAGAGGGAGGACGTCGGGAGGACTCTGGCACTGCAGTCTAAAGGTCTTCGGCGGCTACGGCCCCTTTTCAGTTCAGCTGCAATTTTGCGGTTTCAGCTACCGGCAAATAGCACCACTGAAGATCTTGGACACTTGATGGGCTTCCCTTGCCTCTGGATTCCAGCACTCTGGTGCAGTGACTCGGAATTGGGTCGTCCTGCTTCGGGAGGGTCCTCGGGATCTTCCTGGAGTGGCGGTCTGGCTTAAAGACTATGCACTCCACTACATTTCTCGACCCCTGGCACTCGGTTCCAGCAGCAGCAAAGTAGTACAGCCAGTTGGGGAAGGTCTTCCAGCAAAGTTCGTCTTTGGGTTAGTTGGTCCCACCAACCCAAGGGAAGAAGTTGTGCTTTCCGGAGCTTCTCTAGTCTATTCGGAAAAGCAGTTTCAGCACAGAAGCAGGGCTTCACCGGGCAGTTCAGCGGTCCAGGAGGATGCAGGAAGCTTCTCTTCACGATTCCTTCAGATGTTTCGTCCAGTGGTCAACTCTGCCTTCAGTTCAAGAAGCCTCGCCTTATGCAGGTTTCTCCAATTCGTGCACAGCATAGCTATTGCTCACACAGCAGGGTGGCTGTGCCGCAGGGACAGCCAGCCAATCAGCACTGGGTGCATTCAAGTAACCAAAAAGACTGAGAACAGGGAGTTTTTCGGGCACCTCCCTCGCTTCCTGCCCTGCCAGACACACTGGAGCCAGAGGTGGGTTTCAGTCCTGAAGTCGCCAAACGCAAAACAAAGGGTTAAACCTGCTTTGACGCGCAGAGTAAAACTCAGGAAAAACCTCACAAGCAAAAAATGGCGAAAGAAGACCGGTGCCTCTTTGACAAAATGGGCACCCATGGGTGGTGCACTACTGCAGCTGAGGATTCAGCCTGAGGCAGAAACGCACAATGGTAGGAAAGTTAAACCACTGCCACCAGCCATTTAAAGTAGTCAGGGTAACATACATTTTTTTACATGAGGAAGTAGGAAAAGGGGCTACTAAGTAACCCCGCCCCTCAACCCCCCCCCCCCCCCCCCCCCCCCGGCACTGCCACATAAGATTGGGTGTACTGGACCTACATAGGAAAAACAGATAAGTTGGGTCAATTTCACTTACTATTCTTGGGAGCAGTTGTTCACCCAAGAGAAGGTATTTAAACCTTAAGAGAAATCCAAACAACTTCTTTGACACTCCACAGAAGGTGCTGTGTGTCACAATACAAAAGTAGTTGCCTATGGCGTTTGTCCGACTCCAAAAACAAAGGAAACCCATCATCCAAATCAGATCAAAATACATTAGCGAGTGAGGAAAAGGTCTCACTCCAGAATAACAAATAAAAGTCCTAAAGTCCAGCAAAAGAACTGGGGGTCCCTAAGGTTGAAGGGAATTAGCACAGAATTGAGATTTCTCCCAAATGGGGCCCTTCTCCCTTTCATATGAATAAACTGAGATACCCGACTTTCTCAAAACTCTTGCAGCAAGGTGTGTACTTTTGTTGTATACTGGAACAGCATTAATGTATTGGCTTGAAGGAACATCACCTTTCAGAACATCTTACTGGCTTTCATCGGCTACTGAAAGGAATCCCTATTCCCAAGACTAACAACCTGTTGAATGTGAGAGGAAAAAGTGTGTGCAGTGATTATGCAGCAAGAGGGCATTCCAAAAGTGCAAGTACATCTTCAGACAGGGGACCCTCCAAAATAATACTGAAGTTATCACTGTTTTGTTTCAGATTGTAAATGTGTGGTGCAAGCATACATTAAGGAATTATGTAAACCTGCATAAACTAACCTCCCCAAAGTGGCTTATTTCGGTAAATAGCATGCAGATTAAGAGGTTCCATGCAGCAAACGAATCCAGATGTTGCTAATAGTTTTGCACCCTTGTTCTATTCACATCCCACCCATCAACATTTTTAGTGAATTTGAATGGGTTGGGCATAATGTCCACACAGTATGAAGTTAGACCTGAGCCTTGGTGGCTGTTGGTTTCTAGTTGATTTGTTTTGAGGTTTTTAATGATCTAAAACGGCAGGGAAACCTATTCAGTGCACAGGGTATGGTTGACATCATAGCAGTCAATGGGCATGTCCATGCGTGAGGCCCATAATCTTACCAGTATTAAACCATCCATTTAGCATACAATCCTTATGATACTCCTAATGCACAGGATATTGTATATATTGGATATAATGCTGCAGAACTAGCGTTGCACACACAATATTCTTGGTCTGAATGCAAGTACAAAGTGTCCATGTAAGATCACTTACTGGTCCACCAAAAGTCATACTTTACATTGCAATACACTGAGCTCCATCCCTCAAAATAGTTATTTCAAAGAATGCACTGTAGCCCAGTGACATGAAGTTGTGTAGTGACCCTATTTACATTTTTCTAAATTCTGTTTACTCTCCACTGCAGGTGAAACGTGGGAGTTCGCCTGGTGGAGAACTGGACTGACCTGTGCCTAGTCATGTATTTAAGCAGTTTACACCATTATGAAGAGCGCTTTGGGCTGCGTTATTATGAAAGCCAAATGCCCTATTTAACCCTGCAAGGTTTTTTTCAGACTAGTCATACAAGGTTTTGCCTGATTAAATAATCTATTCATTACACCATTGATTTGATCTGAGAAGAGCATGTGCCATCCTCTACTCATAGGTCAATTTTCTCCAGAATGCCTCTGTCAATCCTGTAAGTGAACAAGTGATGGATCTGGATTTTTCCTTAATCATATTTCTCTGTTGCATGTGGATGAAGGGTGGCGGTGGATCATGTGGTAATATTTAGTGAGGTACATTACTCTTATATTTTTGCTTCTCTCTGCAGACCCTATCAGTCTCCATGCTATTGCGGTACTCACATCATCAGATCTTTGTCTTCATTGGTGAGTTATCACCAAGTGTGGCCCGTTGACAAAAGGGTGTACTTTAGATGTTTTGGTGTTTTTGATACTTGTTTGATGTACTGTTTTCTCATTCCTCCTTGCAGTGGACCTGTTGCAGATGCTGGAAATGAACATGACCATAGCTTTTCCTGCTGCTCCTCTGCTCACAGTCATCTTGGCTCTCGTGGGTAAGCAGACACTAGCCCTTGCAGGTGTGTAACAAGGGGTCTAGCTCTACTTTAGAGTGTGCCTATGGCCTGGCTTCTCATGGGTGATCACTGTAAGGAGGCAGGAGAGGCATAACTGCTAACCCAGTCATTGCAGCTGTTCTTTAAACAAGTTTGTGAAAGGCCTGTCTGCTACTGTGCTCTAAACTCTTATGTACGCCCGCTATGTGTCCCTTTTACTTTATACCTATTGGAGTATTGTTCTGAGGGAGGGGGCGGCAGGGAGAAGGGAAGGGATCAGACCAGAGCATGATGTTAAGCAGCATTAATTTAAAATGGAACAGTACAGTGCTGAGCTGATATTGTCTCGCAACCTTCCTGCGCTTTCTCCCCGCCCCAAGTGTTAGACTCTGTCCGAGCAATCTGGTCTGGAGCATTGGGCAGTGATTTCAATCTTTTCTCTCAAACTGGCTTTTTTCTCCCTACCCCCTCAAATCCTCTTTGCATCTATGCCTTAGAGCCTGGAGTTCAGTTGTGTCCCATGGCTGTTTTCTTTTTTCTTTCACTTGTCTGTACACTGTCTGTTGGTTGGGAGTGCCTCGGCCTGGCCCATCTATGGAACTTGTGGCCAGCACGGTCACGGTTAATGAGGTGGGAATACATTTTTCATATTCTCCAGCCTGTGGACTTCAACAGTAAGAGGGTGAGTAGTGCTCTTACATTATTCTTTCACGCTTTCTCTCTGGAGCGCTCTGATTATCTCTCTCGGCATACTTTCTCTCTCTGGCATGCACTTTTTCTCTGGTGCACGCTTTCTCTCTCTCAATCTGTCACTCATTGGGGCCCCTCTCTCTAGGGCTCTCTGGTGCATGCTTTCTCTCTCTGGCACGGGCTCTCTCTCTCTTTGGCACGGGCTCTCTCTCACTCTGGCACGGGCTTTCTCACTCTGGCACGGGCTTTCTCACTCTGGCACGGGCTTTCTCACTCTGGCACGGGCTTTCTCACTCTGGCACGGGCTTTCTCACTCTGGCACGGGCTTTCTCACTCTGGCACGGGCTTTCTCACTCTGGCACGGGCTTTCTCACTCTGGCACGGGCTTTCTCTCTCTCTGGCACGGGCTTTCTCTCTCTCTGGCACGGGCTTTCTCTCTCTCTGGCACGGGCTTTCTCTTTCTCTGGCACAGGCTTTCTCTCTAGCGCAGGCTTTCTCTCTCTCTCTGGCACGGGCTTTCTCTCTCTCTCGTTCTCTCTCTCTGGCACGGGCTCTCACTCGCTCTCTCTCTGGCGCAGCTTTCGCTCTCTCTCTGGCCCGGGCTTTCTCTCGCTCTTTCTCTGGCGCGGGCTTTCCCTCTCGCTCTCTCTCTCGGCGCGGGCTTTTTCTCTCTCTCTCTGGCGCGGGCTTTCTCGCTCTCTCTCTCTCTGGCGCGGGCTTTCTCGCTCTCTCTCTCTCTGGCGCGGGCTTTCTCACTCTCTCTCTGGCGCGGGCTTTCTCTCTCTCTCTCTGGCGCGGGCTTTCTCTCTCTCTCTCTCGTGCGGGCTTTCTCTCTCTGGCGCGGGCTTTCTATCTCTCTCTCTCGCTCTCGCTCTCTCTCTCTCGCTCTCTGGCGCGGGCTTTCTCTCTTGCTCTCTCTCGCGCTCTCTCTCTCTGGCGTGGGCTTTCTCTCTCTCTGGCGTGGGCTTTCTCTCTCTCTGGCGTGGGCTTTCTCTCTCTCTGGCGTGGGCTTTCTCTCTCTCTGGCGCGGGCTTTCTCTCTCTCTGGCGCAGGCTTTCTCCTCTCTTTCTCCTCTCTTTCTCCTCTCTTTCTCCCCTCTTTCTCCCCTCTTTCTCCCCTCTTTCTCCCCCTTGTTAAGACTTGGAATAAGAGTAATATTACATCCCAGAAGAACAGGATATACTAGTTAAAGCAGAATGTCTGAAATTACCTTTTTGGGGACTCAGCAGATGTTAATAAAGCACCTACTGAAAACTAAACTAAGTGTGTAGCGGTAGGTGTATCTGCATCTGCTGCACGTATTTTTAAACTCATTAAAACCTTTGAGACAAAAGCATTTTCATATTACACCCCTGTTGAACAATTATGTTCAAGCACTCAATGGTATCCACAGAGATTGCAAGGAATTTAATATTTAGATTTGGGGGGGAGGCGAGTACAGACCAGGATGCCTAATTTATAAGAGGCCACTTAAGGGTTAACTTAGTTACTTCAGCCAGATGTTGTAGTGGTCCATATGAGGTGAGCAGGCCCATTCACACTATCTGTTAGAAATACATCCCTACATCGGTGTACATCATACAAATCACAAGCGTGGATTGCACTGTTAGTATGGTGCAACCACTCAAAATTGGTTGAGTTGCAACCCTTTAAGAAAAAGCTACTTGTCAAGGGCTGTTTGCATTTGCCCAAACCCTATGTGGAGTGTTCAGGCCGACCAACACGCACCTCGTTGCAGGTTTATTCTGTATTTTGCCTGACTCTTCGAGGGGTATCCGTGTCGGGGCAGTTGAGACGATACTCGAGAGGGGATCCAGGGAGATATTTTACAGCTTCACACAACACAGCAAGTAGATGTTCACACGGTATGTGTATTACATTTTCTCTTTATATTGTTTTAGCAGGAACATCAATGCAGTATATTACAGCTGAATATTTTGTTAGGATATTGTGTTTGGAGGGGGCAGTGGCTTCGGTAGTCCCTATAAAATATGGAAATTATTTCAGAATTCAGTAAGACATTTTTAGCTTAGATTTTGCAATCCTAGTTAAAACCCACTGATAACCAACGGGACAAGACCAAAGTGAAAGTTTGTGTTTATAATTCAGAGCTGTCCAACTGTAGGCAGGCTGTATAGTTTTTAATTGTGCTGAGCTTACACTCTGTCTATAAGACAAAACCTCCCCTTAGAAGGACACAGTAGTCCAAGTCAGACAAACCGTCAAAATGCATGTACGGACATTGACCCAGACAAGGTTGATGGAGCTAAAACCCTGGATGAAGTAAGTCTAAAGCAAGAGGAATTTGTTGATGCTGGGATTGGTGCAGTCACTTCAGCGACAAAGACAAATTTGTGCAGGCGGATTTCGAAAAAGGTAAGGAAGTGCTTTAGCCATTGTAGGTCTTAGATACTGCTGGTCTGTCCAGAGAGTTCGGCTCTGACACAAGATAGGCCTGTTAAGTGTTTGGCAAGTTCTGTTCTGTTGATAATTGGACTCCTAAGTTGAGTGACTCCTCTGTGCTAGCTGAGAAAAGGGAATGGAGCACCTGTGCGTTTGCCTATGGTACTGGAGTGAGATCTGGGGTTGCTGTCTAAATGTAGGAGCAGACCCTTCATCCTTCTTGGGCAAATCCTTTTCTTTTTTTTTAACAATATAATTATTGGTTTTCAGTGAAAACATATTGACATTACCAACATAATTTGGCAATAAAGGAAACTGAACCCCCACAAATGTATGGTGCAAGTACTGCAATTCTTAAATATATTGTGTGGCTCGGTGAGTTCCAAGCACCACCCTTCCCCTCCAATTGAACAACATTCAAACGTTCAGTGGTTTCCCAATCAGGAGTGGTTGACATATGAACAACTTTACGAAAGCATGGAAGTGTATTCAGTTCAGAAGTGAATCAAATGCTCTTAATATGCCTAGTCAGATCTGATCCTGGCTGCTATGAGCTCTTAACCTGGAGTCTAAGGAAAGCCATACCTGTGTATGGCAAGAATCATGTTTCCTGAGGAGAAACAGCATTGTGGATTATAAATGTACATCTACATTAACGTTTCAATTTTAAAAGGGACCAGCAGTATTTGTCTCAGATAACAAGATGTAACAAGCAGCCTTTTAAATGCACAAAATAACTGTGTTGGGTAAGAATTGATGCAGTCCAACTGGTGTGGGACTACACGACTTATCTCTTGGTATTAGGTAACCCACCTTTTTAATATAGGCCTGTACTGCACTAGTTGGTAGTGTGACTGAGCAGCCAGGCGTATTTTAAGAAGTGTAATGTGAGCTGTAGAGCAGTAAAATGAAATCATTAAATTCAGGTGTCCAAGTAAACACGTAAATTTATAATATAAATATTTATATATACTCAAAGAAGAACTCCTGAAGATCGTGATGTGCGACGCTCCCTTAAATGTTCCAGAACAGTGAGCAGGCTACAAGGTCAACTAGAGACGAGAAGACTTTGTCTCATGGCCGGACTGATGAGAGATGATGGATTAATTGGGAAAGTGGGGATTTATCTGACGTAACGGTTAGGCAAGATTGTTTGCAGTACCCTTTGGGTGCACTACAACAACCCTAACACTGGTTGCAGGCAGTGAGAATCTACTGTAGAGTTGTTACACTAAGAATTTACTTTGCTTTTGTTCAACTAAAAACCTTCACAAGTCTAAGCGCCACTAGAAAAGCAATTGCAACATGCCAAATATGGGTAACTTCAGTCAGGAAGCCATGTTTGTGTTTTTTTAATTTCTTTTTATTAAAATTCAGCATATATAACCAGTCAACTTCCGAAATCACATCAACTCCCACGTCTCTCCCCTGCCCCTCCCCCCCCCCAGTTGTAGCACCCCAAAAGTCCACTGTTCTCGGTATCTCCTCGTTCGTCCTTCAACCAAAAAGGTCCAACAGTTTTAGTCTTTGTGGGCACCATTGTTCCTGAAACTTCCCCCCTCAGATAGCCCAATGTCTCGCCCCACTCGGCAGCAAAACTCTCCAACTTCCCCTCCACTGCGTATGTTGCCCATTCCAATGAAACAATATCCCACATTTTCCTTAACCAGTCCTGCTCCGTGGGGATTGTTGGGCTCTTTCAATTTTGTGCAATTAAACTCATTGCTGCTAAAATGAATACAGTTTTCGCCTTGCATCTTCGTCTCGTACCCCCTTCCGCCCCCCTCATTCCCAACATAATTTCCCTAGGGTCTTGACTGTCCTCCAGCCCTGTGACCTGGGAGAGAGCCCCAGCAACCTCACGCCAGAAGGGTCTGATACGTGGGCAATCCCATCATATAAGCAGCCGCGCCCCACAACCCCTCCAACAGTCCCCTGAGATAGCTGGGTACATCGCATGTAGCCTGGCCGGGGTATAATGCCAGCCGAAGATGTACTTATACCAAGCTTCCTGTAACTGGGTTGCCTTGGCCACTTTGGGGATTGCCTTCCACAATCTTTCCCAGTCCTCTTTCCCGTTCCTCCCCCATCCTCTGTTCACACGTTCTCATATATGGCCACACAATTACCGAGATCGCGCTTTCAAGGAGTTTATATAGGTCGGAGATCAGACCCTTAGAGCCATCGTGGGACAGGAGGAATAGTTTGAATTGTCAGGTCCCGTGTGGGGGCCCTCCTCACCTCTACCGACAGCACCCAGTGCCTAATTTGAAAATATCTATGCCTCCATCTCCCCCTCCCCAAATTCCTGTTTACATTCTTCAAAGGTTTTGATCTTACAGTTGCTAAACATATCCCTCCGTGTTCTACATCCGGCGCTCTCCCAAGTCCAAAATGCCCCTTTTTCCAGCCCCGGCGTAAAGTCCCCATTGTTGAAAATGGGCGTGAAGGGGGATGGGAACAATGATATCTTTCGTTTCTCCACGACCCTGTCCCCGGTCGACACCATCCCCTTTGTAATGACGCTCAGATAGACCTGTGACGGTCGTAGTTTTCGCGGAAGCCACAATATTTCACCCAGATGGTGTCGGCGACTGCCCTGTCCATTCGTACCCAGTGTTTTTCATATTCGGCTGCTAACCACTCCCTAATCACCTAGAGGAGTGCTGCTTCGTGATATCGCCTAAAGTCAGGCACCCCAGGGCCTCCACGTCCCCTGGAAGCAGTTAGAAGACGCCATGATGAGCACGGCCGTTTACCTCCCCAAATAAATCATTTAACCACCAGGTCAAGTTCTTTAAAGATGCTTGCCGGGGCAGACAGCGGGATTGCCTGGAAGAGGTAGAGTATACGAGGTAAAATTACCATTTTGATCGCCTCTCCTTCCTAACCAGGAAATCCCGAGGGCCCTCCACCGTCTCAGATCCCTCTTAACTGCCTTTTGCAGAGTGGAAGAGGTAGAGTATACGAGGTAAAATTACCATTTTGATCGCCTCTCCTTCCTAACCAGGAAATCCCGAGGGCCCTCCACCGTCTCAGATCCCTCTTAACTGCCTTTTGCAGAGGGGAGTAGTTCGCCCAATCCACCCATTCAGGGATGGGGTTATCCGAATCCCCAGATATCGTATCCCGCCTGGACTCCATTTAAACGGGGAGACCACCTTTAGCTCCCTATCTTCCCTCTCCCCCAGGGATAGATTCATCAATTCCGATTTTTGCCAGTTAATCCTCAAACCCGATACTTCCCCGAATTTGGTCAGCAGTTATGCACGCCTTAATGGATTCCTTTGGCTGCGTCAACATGAGCAGCATATCATCTGCGAATGCTGCCACTTTATGTTCGTCCCCCCCCAAATGGTACGCCCCTGACCCCATCCGACTCCCTTATGGCCACTAGGAGAGGCTCCAAATATATGACATAGAGCAGGAGAGACGGGGGACTTCCCTGTTTCGTACCTCGCCGCAGTCTAATTGGATTCAAAGTTTCCCCATTAACCAAAATTCTCGACCAGCGGTTCTTCTAATTTGCCTCGACCATGCTGATAAATTCTGACCCCAGACCCATCCTGTCCATAACCTGAAATAGAAACGACCACTCGACCCGATCAAACGCTTTTTCAGCGTCAAGCGCTAAAAGTATCGCAGGAGTGGTAGTTTTCCGTGCCTTCTCTACTATGTGGGCCACCCGTCTGATGATGTAGGCCATCTGTCTCCCTGCCACAAATCCAGACTGATCCTGATGGATCAATGCGGGTAAATACTTCTCTAGCCTCTTTGCCAATATTTTAGTGTAGATTTTTGCTTCCATGTTTATAAGTGCAATGGGACGATAAGATGTACTTTGCCTACCTTATGTAGAAGTGTTATTTTAGCCTCCTCCATTCAGGGGGTGATACTGCCTCGAATCCTGAAGGAGTTAAATAATTGTGCTAGGTGAGGAACCAATAGATGAGAGAAGAGTTTATAGAACGACGCTGGGTAGCCGTCCGGGCCCGGGGCTTTGCCACGCGGGAGAGCCACTATGGACGCCCTCACTTCATCTTCCGAGATTGCTTGCCCTAGTTCTAACTCCTCGTCTCTGGACAGTTGTGAGCCCTGATCATTTTGACAGTAGAGCAACTGAAAGAAATTTGCAAAGTGGGGAATCTCCCTGTTAAAGGAAAGAAAAATTAACTAATTGCAAGATTGTTGAATCATCAGTCTGGGTAGTAGGCCTGTCACACCTACTAACCCAGGGAATGTGGAAAATGATATTGTGGATTATAATGCAGTGTAACTCTGTCTTAGAGTCTGGAGAGGAGTCCCAGGAAGGGAGCCCCTCTTTGCCTCAACAGGCCCTTTTCCCTCAGCCTTTAGCCACTGGGACCCCACAAGGTCCATCACTGAGTCTGGAATGGGGGTCTCTTGAGAAAATGAGACATGAGTTGGAATTCAAAAGATTGCAAATCCAAGCTGAAACCAAACATCAGGACATCAAACTCGGAACTAGAAATGCAACATGCTCTTGAAATGAAGAAATTGTGTGTGGAAAATGTTTCTATCCCAGAGTCCTCTAGCTCTTCCAGTCCAAAGAGACCTTGCATGCTTAAAGAAGCAGTGAGTATGTGAAACTTGATATTTTGGATTGGTTGGGTGCTTTTGTATGTAACTATGGGATTCGGGGTTTCACAGGGAATTCCTTGGCTTTTGTCTAGGCTCCCCCGGTTGCAACTGATGCTATAATGGAGGTGGGAGAACTTGAAAGATTGGCGTATGAAAATGTGAAGCTAGCTTTGATAGCTAGATTTGGGAAAACTCCTTCCCAGTACCTTAAGAGGTTTAGGACCCTCCAAAAGAGGCCCTAATCAAGGAGGGGTTGGAGAGTGCTCCTTCCCACAAGCCAGTGAGAGTCACTGACTGCGATAGGTCTCCGAAAGGAGAATGAGGCACATGACAGAAGCGTCTGATAGCAGGCCAGGCTCTGGTGAAGCATTGGTATGACCAGAAGGCCAACATGGTTGAGTTTATTAAGACCGGATAGTTCTAGTTATGGTACCTACAAGGCAGAGGGCCTTACAGGACAAATGGATTGGACCCTTCAAGGTTGTGGGCAAACTTGGAGAGGTCAATTATTTGGTGGACTTAAGCAATCCTAAGGAAGCCCCCAGGATCTTTGACACCAACTGACTAAAGGCTTATGTTTCTAGACCAGAACTAGGAGCTTTGTGTCTAGCCTCTGCTCAAGAGGAGGAGAGCGAACCTCTACCTGGCCACCTAAGGGGGAAACCTTTAGATGGAAAGATGGGAGTTGTTCTCTTTTCTAATTTGCCAGGAAAAGGAGGAGTGCAAAGTTTGCCCCTCTGTTTTCACCATCACCAGGCTTGACCACTTGGGGCCAGCATGAAATTCTCTCTGGTGACTGTCTCCTTGTCAAAAGCAGTGTTTACAGAATGTTGGACCACGTAGGAACACACATAGGAAGAGGTCTAGATATGCTTGATCTTGGGGTAATGGAGACCCCTACAAGTCCATGTGCTAGTCCAGTTGTACTAGTGCCAAAGGCCAGGATAGACGGAGTTGAGATTCTGTGTGGACTAGAGCTCTTAATGCAGTCCCCATGACTGAAGGCCATCCTTTACCTAGGACAGATGAGCTGGTGGACAAACTTGGTTCAGCCAAGTTCCTCAGTATATTTGACCTAACATCAGGCTATTGGCAAACAGCTCTGACAGGCCATGCCAAGGAGAAAACTGCATTTTCAACCCCATGAGGCCTCTACCAGTTTAAGGTTACGCCTTTTAGACTAAAGAATGCACCTGCTACATTCCAAAGGATGGTAAATCATGTTCTGAATGGGATGGAGGACTTCTGCAGGGCATACTTGGATGACATTGCAGTGTTCAGCCCTACTTGGAAGGAACATAGTGACCACTTAGGATATGTATTGCAGGCTCTTGAGCAGGCCAATCTGACCATAAAGACAATAACATGTCAAATTGGTCAGAGTAAAGTGGTCTACTTTGGTCATGAGGTAGGAGGAGGTGAAATAAGGCCATTACCTAGCAAGGTACAAGCTGTAGAATACTGGGCCACCCTTACTACTCAAACCCAAGGAAGAGCCTCTCTGGGTTTCACAGGTTACTATAGGAACTTAATTGAGACTACGTGACCATAGCTTCTCCCTTGAATGTGACCTCCTCAACTAAATTCCCCAAGAGTCGGGTGGCATGAGGAGTGCATCCAGGGGTGGATTAAATTCTCCTGTCCCTTAGTCGGGGGGCGGACGAGCAGTGTTAGGCAAGATTGTATGCAGTACTCTTTGGGTGCACTACAACAACCCTGACCACCTGGCAATAGGAACTCAACCTCTGGTATAACTCTCTATTGCACAGGTTGGTAGTGTGATTGAGCAGCCAGGCTTATCTCAAGAGGGGCCAATGTGAGCTTTAGTAGAGTTGCACAGATTCACGGTGACAAGTATTCGAATAAACTCTTACACAGAAAGTTTCTTGATTAAACAATTATTAATTTAACAGAGTACGCCTTCTTCAGAAGGGTGAAATATAATAGTAACACAAAAATACACTTGAATACACACTCTTAATATTTCTAAATCAGTAAGTACCCATTTAGGATGGCACACACTTTCTACACCCTCAGGTGACTTTAGTAACTGACACTGTGGACATTAATATACCACTGTTTGCATTTAGAATCAGACTTGGGAGTATGTCAAAGGAAAAAGGTTATTAGGACATGTTAGGGAGAATTCTCATAAATGTTAAATGTGTAGTGCTCACCGTCGGAATTGGTCCCCAGGTGCTCAGGCGGGTCTGTAAACGATAAAGGTGGGATGGGTTAGTAAGATGAAGAAGGGAGTAGGATAGTGAGAGGAATAGTGTTCTGTTGGCAGCTTCAACTCAGTATACACCGGGTGCTGAGCTTTGGTGCGGGTATCGGATTGGAGTCAGTCCGCGTGTGCTGTTGTTCCGGCTTATGTGTTGCAGTGTTGTGAAGTGCGTGCAGCTTGTTGTGCGAGAGATGGTTGTGTGAGTTTGAGTGAGATAAGTATGCAGAGTTTGAGCTTATATTGGTTAGTAGGTTAACTGACCATTACCATGCTAACATTCATAGTTCTGTCTGAGTGTGGCACCTTTTTGGCCCTCACATTCCCATCTAGACGCGGCGCAGGCCAATGTTTAGGACTCATCCAGGTGTGGTCATGCCAACCCTCACACCCCCATCCAGATGCGGCACAGGCTAGTGTCTAGAGACCCGTCCAGGTGTGGACATGTTACATTCACAACTCCATCTGAACGCCACGCAGGCTCGTGCTCACAACTCTAGGTGTGGCACATGTTAGCATTCATGTTTTTCCTAGGCACGGGCATGTTATCCTTCAATCGATCCTATCCAGATGCGACGCAGGCCAACGTCTATCTAGATGCGTCTGCCGGTCTGGATATGTTTGTCCGGTACGTACGAGTGGGAGTGTCACTTGGGGCTTTCGTCTGGGTCTAGGTATGTGGTCAGTCTCTGCAGCCTTCCTTTTGTGGCTATTTTCCATGATGTCTTATGTTCTGTCGAATGGTTGGTTCTTTGGTTTGAGTGTTTGTCCAATTTGAGAGTGGTCGAGGTTGGGGTTATTTTCGTCATTGTTTTAATGTCTGGGCATTCTAGTGCGTCTCCGTTGTGGTTACGTTTTGAAGAGCCATGATTTGAGGATTTTCCTGAATGCTAGGTGGTTTGTTGTATTCCGTATATTCTTAGGTGGGTCATTCCAGGTTTTGGGTGCCTGGTGAGAGAAAGACGATCCTCCAAGTTTTTTTCTGTTGTAGGGTTTTGGTTCCAGGCGTATGTCGGTGCTTGATCTTAGTGTTCTTGTCGGTTGGTGTAGGCGTAGTTTGTTGCTTAAGAATTCTGCGCCTTGTTTGTGTATTGCTCTGTGCGTGATGCACATAGCCTTGAACTTTATTCGTTGTTTCAGTGGTAGCCAGTGTAGTATTTTTAGCGCGGGTGTGATGTGTTCTCTTCTGGGTAGCTTGAGGAGGAGTCTGGCTGCTGCATTTTGTATGCGTTGCAGTTTTTTTTAGAAGTCGTTAGGGCATGCCCAGGTATAGGCTATTGGCATAGTCTACTCTGGAGATGATCAGAGCGATGATGGTAAGTGTTTTGTTGGCGAATGACAGGAACGGTAGGATCCTTTTTGCTGCTCGCAGGAGGAAGAAACATTTCCTGATTACCGAGTTTACTTGTGGCTCCAGAGTGAGGTTGTTATCCATCAGAACCCCTAGGTTTTTTACAGTTGATGATGGTTCTGGTGTGCTGCCGAGCTCTCTTACAGTTGATGATGGTTCTGGTGTGGTGCCGAGCTCTCTTGGCCAGGGGATGTAGTTGTCTCCTCCCTTTTTTGAAACCATCATTATCTCTGTTTTGCCTGGGTTGAATTTGAGATGGTTGAGGTTCATCCAGTTGAATATGTCACAAAGGCAATTCTCTAGTGTGTTGTTTTCTTCTCGGGTGTCTTGTATTTTTTTTTTTTTTAAACTTCTTTTTATTATTAGGCAGCATGGCAGCATAACAACAGCCGAACAGCGCCCAGCAAATATAGATTAGCATTACAGTTCATGATATGGTCACATAAAGATTACATACAATATGATACGGGCACAGAGATTCAATCCACATATGAGGGAAAGTAGTTAAACCAAACGATACGGGAGGAGCTCTCAGACCAGTGAGAAGGGGGGGGGTGGTGGGGGATCCACCGGGAATATGCCAGACTAGTGAGAAGGAGCAGGCGGGGAAGCCACCGGAGAGGTGACGAAGTCGGACATGTAGGAACGGAACCTAAGCCAGACGTCCCTAGGCCTGGAGTGAGTGGGTTGCATGTGTGCCCAAGTTTCCTCGGTGTCAGAGGCCCAAGTGACCGCCCTCAGCCATTGGGCATGCGTGGGGAGAGAGGGGCGAAGCCAGCAGAGCAAGATGGACCGAACCGCTAAGAGCATGCAGAGGCCGGCCAGCTTCCTGGAGTTTCGAGGAAGGCCCGGGAGGTCGTGAAAAAGGCACAATGCAGGGGAAGGATCGATGGGGTGATCGAGCACAGCGGAAACCGTTGAACAAACCATACCCCAAAACTGTGAGAGGCGGGGGCAGGACCAGATCATGTGGATGTAGTCCGCATCAACATGCCCGCAGCGGGGGCAGCTAGACGAACGCCCGCTGGACATGCGATGCAGTCTGGCCGGGGTGTAGTGGAACCTGTGCAACACTTTAAACTGAATGAGTTTAAATCGGGAGTTAAAGGACACCCGGTGAGTGCGGTCGCATAAATGTGCCCAGCGATCGTCCGATATCTCTACCCCCAAGTCTTCCTCCCAAGACCCCCTAAGTTTAGCAAATCCTGGAAAGGATCTGGACTGTAGCATGGAGTACAACCTGGAGATTTTGCCTTTCATGGGTGAAGGGGAAGTGAGCTCCTCAATGGCCGGGTCGTCTGGTGGTAACGCAGGGAATGTTTGATAGTTGCGCTTAAGGGTCCTTCGGAGAGACGCGTATTGAAGCCAGACGCTCCGGTCACTTCTCAAGGGTAGGGGGAGATCAGCCCACTCAATGAATGTGCCCTGGTCAAACACGTCCCGCAACAGCTCGTAGCCTGCCTCGGCCCAGCGACGAACGGTAGATGGTGCAACCTGAGGAACCCCCGGGAGGAAGTTCCAGAGGGGAAGGTTGCCGTGGAAAGCCTGGGTTATTCCGAGCTGTTTCCATGTTTTGGCCAATGCCAGGGATGTGCAGGCGACCGGACTCTGTGAGTCCAGTACCTGAGGAGCGGGTTGAATAAGTAAGGAGCGGATTTCGCGGTCACAGACCGCCAACTTCTCGAGCCGGACATGAGGGGGGGGGGGGTCAGTTGTGTCGAACCAATAAGAGACATATTGAATTTGAGATACCAACCAATATCTGAGAAAATCCGGAGCCCCGAAGCCCCCTCTAGCCATGGAGGTGGACAAGGTCTCATATTTAAGTCGAACCGCCCCCGAGTGCCAGAGGAAGGAGGTAATTGTGCGAGTCAAGTCTCGGAAAAAGTCTGCGCCTAGCCACAAGGGTACGTTGGCAGGGTGTCTTGTATTTTGAAGATTTGAGTATCTGTGCTATTCTCCAGCATGGGGTCTGGCATGGATTCACATGCTCATGAATATTCCCCGTCGTCCGGCTGGGAATCCTCGGTAAAGAAAAAACGAGTATCAGTTTCGTTTCTGATCTGTCTTTCGTAGTAGTAACCAATCACTGGTCTCTGCGTCATACTGACCACAGCCAATGACTGCCCTCTACCTAAGCCCCGCCTCTGGCAGCCATCTTCAGATTTTTACCGCACGTTCATGTGTTGGGATCCTCGTGCTATTGCTCTCGAGCGTTAGTGCTATTTTTTCATGTTTTTTTCTCAAAACTTTGTTTTTTTTTCGGTCAAAAGAGCCTCAAGCTCCACCGACTCTCCCTCCGATCAACGGGGACCGGTGTCGGATTAGTCTACGCCCCTCAAGGGTGAAGATTTCGTCGAGCTACGCTTTTGGAGGACTCCAGAAGTTTCTCAGGCCCATCTCGGTCATGGCCCAGGAGAAGGGAAGCTCGACGCCCGGAAAGCTCTTCAGGGTCTGCCCTGGATGCCAGCTGCAGAATGTCTTTAAGGAAGACGAACACTCCTTTTGTCTTTACTGCCTACATGAGGACAAGACTCACGTGGAGAAGGACTGTGCGTTTTGCGGCAACATGTCGGAGCGGACCATGAAGGACCGCCATCAACGTCTCGCCAACTGGCTGGAAGGGAAGAGCCCGTCCGGCGAGAAGAGGAAGAAATCCGAGCGGTCTTCTAAGACCTTTGAGGATGCCCCGGCGACGGGGGTCCAACACAAGGCCAAGCACCGCGAGTCCGCTGGCACCGGAAGCGCCGAACTGTCGGGCTCTACGGGCGCCAGGCAGGGCGCACCCTCCCCGGCACAATCAACCACGAGCCAACGCTCTGGGTCGGGTAAGAGGAAGGCCGAGCACCCGGCGAAGCTCCTGGAGAGGCCCCGGTCGAGCTCGAAGGCGGAGGGGGAGCGAGGCGATGTCCCCCCCTCAAGGAGAAGGCGGTGAGCGCACCTAAGGTGGTGAAAGCCTTAATCCATCCGGCCAAAGCCTCTATCGAGACAGTCGCGGCGGCCCTGGCCCAGCCTGTGGAGGCTACACCAGTGGTGGCGACCTCGGGGCCCAGAGTCTCCCTGCCACCGCGGAGGGAGTCCTCTTTTATGCCCATCGACAGGACCCCCGTGAAACCTCCGACGGAGAAGAAAAAGGGGGGGCAGGAGGTCGTCGTGGATTCGGCCTCAACCTCTGAGGAAGAACTGATCGAGGTCTTGAGCCACGGCGTTGGCGTGGAAGACCACCAGCCCGTCGGGAGGGATCCCAACGCAGGAGACGACGACATCGTCGAGGGTACCGACGGGGCCCCTGACCGGACTCCCCTCTGCCAGCGCCGCAAGACAACTCGGCTGCCATTTTGTTGGCTATACAGTCCTTATGCTCAGAGATAAGGACGAGACTGCCGTTACCAGTGGAGGAGCCACTCCTGTCGGGGGACCCGGAACCAGGCCCTTCGGGCAGCCCCGCTCCTAAGAAAAGAAGGATTCACCCTCCACCTCCTTTTCAGCTGTCGCGCCCCGTTCAGCCCTCCTCCCCGTCCACGACTCGAGGGGATGACACGGGGACTGACACGGCCGCGACGGGTACGGACGACGAGGTGTACGACGAGGATCTGCCGTCGTCACCTCCCACCCGGGCTTCCCCGCCCGACGAGATTGGATCTTTTCACTCCATGATCGCCAGGGCATCCGAGCTCTTCCAGCTCTGCCCTGAGGAGAAGGAAGGTTTCCTTTATCAGCGGCGCGAGGCCAAGAGGAAGACGGTCCTCGCGGTACCTCTGCTGGACGATATTTGGGATGAGGGCCTTGCCCTCCTCAAGAACCCATCCACGTCGCCGGCTAGAAGAGACCGGTACGAGAAGAAGTACCGGGTCCCGGACGCGGCCCCCTTGTGCCTCCGGGCACAGCCTACCCCAGACTCTGTCGTCTCCGCGGCAGCCAGGAAGAAAGCGGGGGAGGGGGTGCGGCCTCCACGTCGACTTCCCCGCCGGACGGCGAGGGAAACAAATTGGACACGATGGGGCGCAGGGTCATCTCGTCTGCAGCGACGACGATTAAGGCGGCCAACGCCTTAGCTATCGTAGCCCGCTACGACGGGGAGCTGTGGTACAAACTGGCTCCCCTGCTGGACTTCCTACCGGACGACAAGAGGGCGGATGCCCTGGAGATCTTGCAGGAAGGTGTGGTGGCGTCGGACCACGCCATCACGATTGCGACGGACATCGCCGACACTGGATTTCACCAGTTGGGCAACGGCGTGTGCCTTAGGCGGCGTGGGTGGCTCAAGGCTACTGACTTCCGTCAAGACGTACAGACCAGAGTCCTGGACATGCCGTTCGATGGGAACAACCTGTTTGGGAAAACAGTGGACGATTCCCTTCAAGCCATTAAAGCTGACACGGAGACGGCCCGGGCTCTCGGGGTTCTCCAGCAACGGCGGCCGCCTTTTCGGAGCGGCGGAGGCAAGGGCGCCTCCAAAGGTTCCGGCGGCGGATTTTCCACCTACCGTCAAGCGGCCCGTTCGTTGTCTCAGAAAGCTTACAGGGGACAAGGCAAGTCAGGCGGAACCCGCCGTCGTCACCAAGGAGGTCAGGGCGGCAAAGCCTCGTCTAAGCAGGATTGAACCGGCCATGGGGTCGGGCCCCCACCGAAGCACCCCGGTGGGAGGCCGGCTGGCGAGCTTCGTCAGCGTGTGGGAGTCCATCTCCACCGACCGTTGGGTGCTGGACGCCCTAGCCCAGGGTCACGCGCTTGAATTTCAAAGAAGGTGCCCGCGCATCCCCCCTGTGGCCAGGAAAGAGCTTCACGTCCCTCAGCTTCTCCTGGAGGTTAAGGCGATGCTCAGGAAGGGCGCCATCAAACTCGTCCCAAAGAGGCTTCGGGGCTCCGGAGTTTACTCAAGATACTTCCTCGTGAAGAAGAAGACGGGAGGATGGTGCCCCATCCTAGACCTACGACGGCTGAACAAGTTCATCAAGGCGCAGAAGTTCCGGATGGTCACCCTCCAGCACGTCCTGGGTCAGCTGGAGGAGGGGGACTGTCGTCGTTGGATTTGGAGGATGCCTACTTCCATATTCCCATCCTAAAGGGGCACCGAAAATTTCTCAGGTTCGTGGTCCAAGGGCGTCACTATCAGTTCAGAGCCCTTCCCTTCGGTCTACGGTCGGCACCCAGGGTATTCACCAAGTGCCTTGCACCAGTGGCGGCGCAGCTGCGCCGAGACGGGATCCACGTCTACCCCTACCTGGACGACTTGCTCATCCGAGCCAAGACGAGGGAGCTTGCCGTGGAGCACACGGCAAGGACCGTCCAACTTCTCACGGACCTGGGATTCTCCGTGAACTACGCCAAGTCCCACCTGGTACCCGCGCAAGACGCACTGTTTCTGGGAGCGAAGCTCGACAGTGTCCCTTCTGGCCTCCCCGTCGGAGGAAAGGACCAGGGCCATCCTGGGCAAGGTACAGTGGATGTTGGTTGCCGACGCGGCCAAGGTGAGGTCCATCAAGTCCCTCCTCGGAATGATGTCTTCTTGCATCTACCTCATTCCCATGTGCAGGCTCCAGATGCGCCCGTTGCAGGAGTTCCTGGACGCGCGCTGGATCCAAACGACGGGCAACTTCGAGGAGAGGATCACACTCGACGAGAGTTTCCGACGAGCGATCCGGTGGTGGGGCACCCGCGCGCATCTGACGGCGGGCATGGACTTCCAGACCCCAGGCCACCAGGAGACGGTGACCACGGATGCCTCCCTGGAAGGGTGGGGAG